>NC_133589.1:3859151-4185568 GCF_964106895.1 Numenius arquata | reverse complement strand
GGGGTGGGGGGGGAAGGCGGTGGCGGGCACCGACAGCGATCCGGGAGACTCCTGGAAGCCGGCGAGTGGATGATGGATGGCCGAGATTTCGGGCCCCCCCGCTCGGTGCACGGCCCCCCTCCGCTGCTCTCCGGGTTGGCGATGGAGAGCCACCGCCTGGGAGCCACCGGGCGACTGGCCCCCGCCGCCGGTCCCATGGCCGCCGGGCTCCCCGCCGCCCTCCAGCCCGGCAAGTTCCTCGCATCGGGCATCAGCCTCCACTCCCACCCGGGTAAGGCTCCGCGGACCCCCCCGTCCCCCTCCCGCCTTCCCTCCCCTGCAGACCCCCGGAGCCGGCGGGGCTTTAAGCGCAAAAAAAAAAAAAATATATATATATATACATATAATTAATATTTTTTTATATTATATGTATGGTTGCAAGCTTTTTCGCGTGTTTTCCCCAAGGGTTTTCTGCCTATCCTGGTTTTGATTCGGAGAAAAAAGAAAAAGGGGGGGGGGATAAAATAGGGGAATGAGGGAAAAAAAATAATAGGGGAATGGGGGGAAAAAATAAATAGAGGAATGAGGGGAAAAAATAGGGGAATGAGAAAAAAACATAAAATTAGGGAATGAGGAAGAAAATAGGGGGATGAGGAAAAAAGTAAAATAGGAGAGTGAGGGGAAAAAAAAGGAGAAAGAGGGAAAAAAAAATAAAAGAGGGGAATGGGGAAAAAATAGAGGAATGGTGGAAAAAAATAATAGGGAATGGGGGAAAAAAATAATAGGGAATGGGGGGAAAAAAATCGCTTTTAAGCTGGTAAAAATCCCCCCCCAGCGCACGGTTCTGTTGGCACCGAGGAAAATCCCCGCGGAGGCGGCTGCGGGTGTTTTGGTGGAATAAATGCGATTTTCGGGAAAGCCGGGAGAGAGGCGGATCGGGGCGCGGAGGGGAACGGGCTGCGCTGCCGCGCCGGGTGCTCCGCGGCCGGGTAAAAACCCACCCCCGGGCTGGGAAAATGGGCAAAAAGGGGCAGTTTTGGTGATTCCCCTCCGCGGCGGGCGGTGCAGCCCGCTCCCGGGCAGCGCTGTCGGCGGTGCGGGTTTGGGTGTTTTTAGTGTGGGGTTTTTTTTTTTTTTGTGTGTTTTTTTTTTTTTCCCTTGGTAATTATTATTTTTTAAGCTTGCAAACAAAACTTCCATGCAGGGGCTGTTCCCTCCTTGTTTTTTTTTCCCCTTCTCGACGCGCTCCATCCCAGGCAGCCGCACGGCTGCCTCTCCATTATAAAAAAAAAAAAAAAAAAGGCAGACTTTGAAATGTACAAGGTTCATTATTTTTTTTTTTTTCCACAGTCGGCTTTTTATTTATTTGCTTAAATTACTTTGTATTTTTGGAGGGATTTTTATTTTTTCCCCCTTCCCGAGCTCCCTTTCCCAGCGACTCGCTGGGTGGGATAACGCGGGGTCCGGACGCTGCTTTGCCCGGCAGCCGCCGCGCTTGCCCTGGGATGAGGCGAGGGATTTCTGACCGTTTGATTTCCCTCTCTGGCTCTATTATTTTATTTTTTTTTTTATTTTTTAATTTTTTTTTTTTCCCTTTCTTTCCCCTGGGCGTGGAGAGGTGACTCGGAGTTTACTTTAGGCGTTGGGAGGGTGACAGGTTTTGCAATAATAAACCTGCTTTTCTCCCAGCCGCCCGGGCTGAATGACTTTGAAATTTGCAAACCTGATTGCCGACATCTGCAGAGAAGGAAGCAGCCCGAATCGAGGGGAAAAAAAAAAAAAAAAAAGAAAAGATTTATTAGTTTTAGACTAGGTGGCAGTGCCAATTTCCCAGGTGCTAAGAGGAGAGGTGTAAAGCGAAGGGCTGTGAAGCCAAGCACATGGGCAAACACCTTTTTTCCTTCCCTTTTGTCTTTCTTATTATTTTTTTTCCCTCTTTTTTTTTTTTTTCCCTTCTTTTTTTTTTTTTTGTCCTGGGTATTTCCCTCCTCCTCCTCCTCCTGCTGAAGCAGAACGCAATCTCTGCAAAAATTTGTCTGGACAATCTCAAGCCAAACCAAGTGCGGGTTGTTTCCTTTTTTTTTTTTGTTGTTGTTGTTGATGATTTTTTTTTTTATTGGGTGATACTTTTTCTTCTTTTTTTTTTTTTTCTTTCCTTTTTTTTTTTTTTTATTTCCCCTCCCAAAGTTTCCTTTTGTGGTGTTTCCCTGAAACCCGGGCAGCCCGGGAGAGAGGCGCGGAGCTCTGGCCGAGCCGGGCCGAGTATTGCTCCTTCCCGCCGTCGGAGAGCTTTCCCGCTGGGACCGAGCCTCGGATTTGGGGCCCTTCGGAGGGAGTGTGTTTTGTGATCCCTCCAATTTTTATTTTTTTTTTTTTACTGGATTCTTCATATCCTTATTTTTATTTTCCCTTTTCTGAAGTCTTCTGAAAACCCTCCCCTCCCCATCCATGGTTCCCGGGGACTCTCTCCCGCGCATTCCCCGGGATAATCGCTCACAAAAGCTGGCTCTGTGAGATCGGCTTTGGCGCGGCCCTTCCCAACCGCGTTTAAAAAAAAAAAAAAAGCTCAGTACAATTAACAATCGAAACTTCCATAACACCGCGGCAGTGGGATAGGCAGGGATTTATTATTTTCTTTTTTAATTTTTTTTTTTTTTTTTATGGCTTTAACAATATCGTTAGAAATGACGATCGCTTCCTGCTACGGAGGGGCCCTTTGTAGGTTTGCGTTTCGCGCTGTTGATGTTGGGGTTTGTTTTTTTTTTGTTGTTGTTATTGTGGGGTTGTTTTTCGGTTGTTTTTTTTTTTTTTTTTGGTTTGGTTTGGGTGTTTTTTTTTTTTTTTTTTTTTTCTTCTTTTCGGAGGGGTGGAAAGCAAAGCCCTTGTGCAAGGGGTTAAGAAAAAGCGGGCAGGAGGCGAAGCCTTTAAATAGAGCCGGTTCAAACCGATCCTTAAATACCGCCGGCCTGAAGAAAGAGACTGTTGAATCCCGTCCCAGCGTCCTCCTAAAATAAATACGCCCCTGTAAAAATAGCGTGATTGGCCATATTTGAGGATCCAGTTATCGCCGGCACCCTCCTCTTGTTTTTTCCCGGAGCCGTGACGGCAGAGCCCGGGCTCTGCCTGGGCTGTGGCCAGCGGCCCCCGGACCCTTGGCTATTCCCGGGGGGATGTGTGTGTGTGTGTGTGTGTGTGTGTGTGTGTTTCTATTCCCTGGTAGCCTTTGGGCCACGGGGACGGGGACAGAAGCCCCTTTGTTGGGAACGCGCGGAGGGAGGAGAGAGCGGGAGGTGAGCCAGCCGTGGGGGCTGCGGATGCTCGGCCATCGCCGTGTCCCCGTCCCCCAGGACGGCGGCAAGGGGAAAGGGGGGGGTGACACGACTGGGGAGCAGCGGGGTGCTCCCCAGGGAGCCCGCCGAGGGATGGTGGCTGTTTGCAATGGAATTCCGTCCCTGGCAGCGGCCGAGCTCGCCGGGAAGACCTTGCATAAAAAGAGGCTGCAGTCGATGGAGTGGGGCGGCCGAGCTCGCTCTGCTCTGCAGCCCGCGGCTCAAAATTTGGTGGTGGTGGTGGTGGGGGGTGTGTTTGATAGTTTTGCTCCTTCCCTACCCCACCGTCTCTGGGTCCCAGCGAGTGTCCCAGTCTCAGCTCCATCCCGCATCGGGCGCCTGGTTCTGGGCAGCTCCCGGGGTTTTGGGGGGAGTGGGAAAGGCTCCCCCGGACTCTGTTGCACAGGGCTGCTGCGGGGGAATGCCATCCACGTACAAAAAAAAAAAAAGACTCTCTTGGGTTGAAAGTAGTAATAATAACAATAAAAATCTGCTTTTTGCCGTATACTGAGGTATCCTTTCTTGGGTGGGATGCGTAATGGGGGGGGGGGGGCTGCCTGAACAGATCCCCGTTTGTATAAAAGGATGCCTGGTTTCTTCCATTAAAATGTGCTTCAGGAACAGTTTCCAGTGCCCGGGAAAAGGGACGCGCCTGTCCGAGCAGAGCTGACTTTGTGTTAAATCCAGCCCGAGAGAGAGCAGGGGGGGCTGGAAGGAGAGCTGAAAGGGGGAGATTTGGGTTTCGCCTGCTTTCCTGCTTCCACATTAGCATGTGCATTCGAATGCAGGGATTTAAGGCGGATTGGAAACCATCCCCGCTTCCAGGCCTGCTGTGCCCAGGGAGAAGTTTTCCAGGCAGCTGGGCCAGGTAGGAGTGTAGGAAAAAAATAAAAAAAAAAAAAAAAAAAAAAAGAAGAAAAGAAAAGAAAATATCCTCCCCCCCAGGACAGCTTTGCTGTGCCAGCAAAATCCCACTGTAGCCATCCTTATAATGGCAAAATTGTGCTTCTGCTGAGCCGGCGGATTTTGCAGAGGAGGCTTTGCCATCGGCCGTGCCAGCAGAAGCACAGTTTGCTCATCTGAGCTGTATCCAGGCTAAAAATCCCTTGGGCTGGGGGGTAGACACCGGGATGGCACCGATGGACCCGGCCGTGCCCGTCTCCTCCCCGTAGCCGGGCTGGGGAGGACGGGGCTCCCGGACCAGCCCTGGAATTTTTGGCTGTGGTTCCAGGCGGCTCTTTTCGGTCACGTTTTGATGCTGCGAGGAAAATACCATCGGTGTTTAATGGCCCTTGAAATCGCGGTTCCCCCTCCCTGTCCGCCCAGGGGGTGGTGCGAGGGGGCTGAGCGTGGAGGGGGGGGGGGGGGGGGTTGCTCCTTGGGGCAGGGGCTCCGAGAGGAATGTGGACCGAGCAGAGACCCGCCTGGGGAGATGTTTCTCCTCCCTTGGGGCCCTGGTGAAATTGTAGATGCTTTTTGATCCGCGTTTTTCGGGCAGAGCAGACGGAGCGCTTGTCCCGGCAGGGCTGGGGGGGCGATACTGGCCTGCGCGGGGCAGGGATGTCACGCCTGGACCCCCTCCCACGCTCCCGTTTACACCCGGCGTCCCCAGGGTTGGAGGAAGCCCTTGGCCATTAAGTGATGTCCCTGCAGCTCCAGGGCTTCTGTGGTTTTGGAAGTTTCCCACCACGCTCTCCTGGGGTGCTGGGGACTCCTCTCCTTGATGTCCTAGGGTATGGGGTGGCGTCTCCTCACTGAGGAGGAGCGTCCACCCCGTCCTCCAGTCCCCGGTTGAAATTCCCATCCCAAGCGGTGATAGCTGCTGGTGGGACACTGGCCTCGGACCACGGATGAGATCCCAAGGGTCGATGTGGCGATGTAAACTTGCTCGGAGCAAGGTCCTGCGGGATCCTCCTCGGTGTTAGGGTTTCTAATACCTTTTCCAGCGGAACGGGCAGGGAGCCTGGCTCTGCCCCTGGCGCACGGCGCTGGCAGAAATGTGATTTATTAGCCTGGTTTCTAGCAGCCCTTCTCCCACCCCCAGCGAGCCACCGGTCCCCCCCACCCAGCACCGTGTCTCCTCGCTGGGGTTGCACAACCCTCGGTCCCAGCCCCCACGGGTGGTGTGCCAGGGAAAATCGGATCCGGAGGAT
Source organism: Numenius arquata (assembly GCF_964106895.1). Lineage (NCBI taxonomy): Eukaryota > Metazoa > Chordata > Aves > Charadriiformes > Scolopacidae > Numenius > Numenius arquata. The sequence goes on along the minus strand of NC_133589.1, from coordinate 4,180,107 downwards.
GTGCCGGTGCCAGAAACCCTAGCCGGGAGTGGCACGGGGCAGCGGGCAGGTCCCCGGCGTTGGGCACAGGCTCCCGTTCTTTCCCAGCACAGCAGCTGTTGGAGAAATGGAAATGGCCGGGAATTAATCTCGCTGCAGACGCGGTTAGCAGCGCGGGGCTTTCGTAAGGGAAATTTTAGATCTCCTTCCTAGGATAACCCAGGGTAACGCTGGAATTAAGTTTATAATTGCATAGTAAACAACCCCCCGTCTTGTCGTTTCGCCATCTCCCGATGAATATGGAAACGAACGTTGTTTCGGGGGAATTAAGCCTCGTCGCTAGGGCAGCCTTCCAGGTGAGCGCCTTGCGGGCTGCCGCCGGCGGGGAGGCTGTCGGATCACCTCCTTCAGCCGGGGATCACGCCCGGCAAGTCGGAACAAGGCTCCCTGTGTCTTTCCAGCCCTTACTGGAACCGGTCTCCGGTTAGAGCTCGGGGCGGGAGGTGGTGCGGGGGGAGCGGGGCCAACCCGGCGTGTGCCGACACGAAAAGCTGCCTTTGCCGGGGCGATGAGATGCCGGGTCTTGGGTTTAGGTAACGCCGGCATCCGGCATCGCCTGCTGGAGGTGCCGAGGACAAGGACACGCTTTGTTCTGCCGAAGCGCAGGGCACGGCGGGCCCTGAACCCACCCGAAAATGGTCGGTTTAGAAACGGGGTGGGGGGGAGAGCCCAGGGCAGCCCCCAGCTCCAGGGTGAGGGAGCAGCTCTGTATCCGGCTGCCGCAGCCCCTCGCTGGCTTTTCCCGCTGGGGATGCTCTTTAAAAAGCAAAAGTTTGGGAAGGGAGCGCTTTGGCGTGATCCTGCCTTGTCCGCGAGGATTTGGGGTGTGTGTTTGGGGGGGTGTGTGTGTGTGTTCCTTCTCCCCATATTTCCTCCCAGTTTGGTGTTTCTGGGATGCCACATCTGGGTGTACACACACACACACACACACACACCCCCACCCCGACTGGGGTAAAAAAACCCACCGTATCTGCTATTTATTCCATTTTCCTTCTCGTTCGCTTCTCTCCAGCTCTTTGACACCGAGGGGAGGGCGACCGCGGGAGCCCTTCAAACCCGTGGGTGCTGGCTGGAGGGGGGGGACACGGGGCGGCGGGAGCCCTGCCGTACGGCAGCGCGGCGGCGGTGACAGTTGGGTTCCCTCCCCACCCCGCCAGGATCAGCTGTTGGGCACACAATATGCTCCGGTTTTTCCTCTCCAGCTGTTGCCGCTGACGGTTATGGGAAGCGAAAAGGTGGTTGGGAGTTTGGTATCTCTAAATCAGGGAGGTGATGGGCAGAAAGGAGGGGGCTGAGGGGGGATGCTGATGTATCTGAGGCTGGGTTTTTTGTTTAAATCCGGCGAGACCTCTTGAAATAGCGGCGCAAGGATCGTAGTGACCTTGGGAATAAATTTTATTGCCGGCGTAGCAGTGGCCAAAGAGCCATTTTGAAGGAGCGGGACGCGGGCAGGCAAACTGAACATGGTGGGCTCGGAGCAAGGGAAGGAGCGAAGCAGCGTGTTCGGGAGAAAACAGGCCTTTTTAGGGGAAAAAACCAGAGATTTTAAGGCACTCAGCCCTGTCTCTCCGGATCTGTCTCCCCGGCAACTTCTGCAGAGGTTGCTCATCTGCTGCCATCCATCTTACCCTGCCGCCTTACTGCCGGTGAAGATCCCTTCTTACGTTTGGTGGTTAGATATATTGCCCCTGCTTCCCTTTCTGCCCCCCTTTCTCCCCCCCTTCTCAGCAGAACTCCCCCTGGCTTGAATATGCGTTTAACACATTTGGTTTAATTGCTTTTAATAAAAAAAAAAAAAAAAAAAAAAATAATAATTGGAGCGGCCAGCGTGCTTGGGAGGAAGGGGTTTTGAAAGGATTCAGCTCCGTGCCGGTGGCAGGGGGGTGTGTGAATGAAATAGCCCCCGTGTTATCGCTGCGTGGAGTGTGTGATTTGGGTGTTTTGTGTCCTGGTCTGCCGGGTGGAGAGGTGTCCCACACGCCGTGTCACGCACAAGCCAAGCGGATGATATTCTGGCCAGTAAAGATCCGGGCAGGGGAACGAATCCGGGTGCAAGGCATCTTCCCGGGGTGCCGGTGGGGAGCCCAGCACACCTTTCCCCGGCTCCCGGTGTGCGCGGCGTGCCGGGGGTTTCCCTTTGCAATCCCGGCGCTGCAGCCAGGCTTTCTCCCTAATGAGATTAGCGACACAAAGCGGCGATTCTTCTGCCGCCTTTAATGGATGTGCGGGGGGTTTGTGTGGGATCGGAAATTCCTGCTTCCATCAGATGAGCCCTCTCTGTGACTATTTTGCGGACAGATCTTCCTTTCCTCAGGTTCGGGGCTGACATTTCGTACTGGCACAAGCGTTTCAGGCTCTCCCCTCCTTCCCGGTCCCAGCCACGGTGAATTTTATCTTCTTTCCTGCTGCGAATCCCTCCATCCACCCAAGCCAAGCGCTTCCATCTTGTGGAGGACACGAAAGCTCGGAGGGCCTTCCCCGGCCAGGCTAAATAAACGCGGCTGGGAGGAAGGAGAGATGCTAAAGTCGCTCTTGAATCGTTCTTGCAGCTGCTCCTCGGTCTCCCTGGCTGAGATGCGCAAACATACACGTGTGTGTATATACGTACATATATAGGGCATCCATCTAGCGCTTCACCTGACGGAGGGCTGGCTGTCCCTGCCGGGTGGCATCGGGGCCAGGTTGGCAATTTGTCAAGAGCCCAAGGGCTGCGCTTCAGTTTGAATACGGATTTGCATAATTCATCAGGAGTTAAACCGCGCCGCCATAATATTTGCCTCTGCGTTTATCTCCCGTTACCGGCGGCAGGGAGGTGTGTGGTGGTGGGCGTTTGCCGGCCGCGGAGACCCCTTCGCTTCACGGTTCGGTGCTTTTTTGGCGGGGAAAAGGTGGCGTGGGCTGATGTTGAGGAGGATGTGGAAGGAAAAAGGGCCGAACGCGGGGTCGGTGGGAGAGGCTGGGCACAGGCTGAGCTTTTTGAGCCTGGTTTCCTAAGGAAAAGAGGCTTACGGGATGTGTGGAGCTCGTTCTTCCACCCTCCGATGTCTCTCCCGGGGTGGTTTTGGTCCCTGCGGATGCCGTGGAGGTCAGTGCTGGGCTCTGGGAGAGGGATACGTACCCCCAGTGGCACGTGGAGCGGTGCAGGCGGGCACCTCTGGCATCACCGCTCACTCGCCCTGTCCTGGCCAAGCGGGAGACGTGAAGTCAGAGCTGATCGGACTCGGTTGGGTCATCAGTGATGTCCCCGCTTCAGCCCTGGGGTGTCTCTTGGAGCCGGTCCCCTCTGTCTGCCTGGACCCCCGTGTCGTGTGTTGGTCGCTGAGCGGGCAGACGTTGGTGTTGCGGCGTTGAGGTCCAGCTGGGGTGTTGTACCCGTGCCTCAGTGTCCCTTGCAGTGCCACCTCCCCATTGCAAGTCTCCCCGAGGGGCGCTGAGCCACGGCGGCCGCTCTGCAAACAAAACAAGGGGGTTTAAAATAAGCAGCGGCGGATCCCACGTCTCCCAGGGCTTTGAGTCATCCCGGCTCGTGCTGGCTGTGCCTGGCAGGGAGCCGGGAGGCAAAACAAACCCGCGTCCAGCTGCCACCTCCCCGCCAGATGTTCGTGGTGGGGTGGCCGGTTGGGTTTCGGTGGCGGTCCTCCCAGCGAAGCGGATTGAGCTGCCATGGGGAGATGCCACCTCTCTGGTGGCCCTGGTGAAACCCTGGTGAAACCTGTGGCTTGTGGTGGTCCCCAGCTTGGGGACCTACAGTTGGGCCACCTGATTTCTGGAGGAAGGGGTGAGATGGACAGCCCCAGTCTGGCACCGTGTGGGCTTGGGTTTGGAGAATGGGGGGTGCTGAGGCTCCTTCCGGCTCACCCAGGCATGGGCATGGTGGGGACAATCCTCGCCGTGCTGGACAGGAGGACAGGCAGGGACAAACCCGGGAGGGCAATCCCGTGGTGACCCACCACCCCAGGTAGAGGGGAGGCAGCCAGGGCAGTGGGTGGCCACGGCCGGCGATGGGAAGCCGAGGGGACGAGAGGGCGGGTGGCATTTACCTTCTGGTGGGTGCCTCGGCATGCCGTCCGTCTGTCCGTCCGTGCACAGGGCTGGCTGCTGCCCATCGCCGGGCGGTGTGTAATTCCTCAATGGGAGGGCAGGGAGATAATGCTGCACGGTCCCATTTAACCTGCTGGTGACCTGGTCTTAAGTCATTGTGGCTGAAAATAGAGCGTGTTCCCTCCAGGGCACGGCTAATGGTGCTGGGAAAGCTGGGATCTCTCTTTGAAGGTTAATTTAATTGCTGCTGGCAGGCACTCAGGTGCAGGTGATGTGGGGACCTGGGGGGTGCCATCCCACAAGAACTCCCCCCTCCCTCCCCTCCAACGCCTGTAGCTCTCCCAGCTCCGGCAGCGAAGGGTAACGAGCTCTTTTCTAACGAAGGCACGGGACAGTGGCTCAGAGCCAGCGCGTGGGTGTCGCTGGGTTAATTGCGAGGGCAGGGCTCAGCCTGGGGGGAGCATCGCATCTTCTTCTTCTGCACGGTTTGGGTGATGAAAAACATAAAGAAATTAAAAAAAAAAAAAATAGGGTGTGTTGAATTCCCGTGCTTAGGAAGGAGGGGGAGGACCTGCAGTGAAAGCCTGTGCCCGGTGCCAGGAGCAGAGTCAGCCCTGGGGCCCCTGTGCTGGCCACCAGTGGCTGCAGGGTCTTCACCATGTTGGAGCGTGGAGCAGAGCGAAGACATTTTAATGCTGTCCTAGAAAATCAGGAGAGGAAGGCGAGACTACAGTCTAGCAGCCAGCTTCTGCAGTCCTGGGGATTCTGCTAATCATTTTGAGAGTCAAAATTAATATTTTTTCATTTCCGTACAGCATCTTGGTAAATGTGGAGCTGAAGAGCCCACTGAGTCGCCCCTTGCTATTTGAGGAAAGCTGTGTGGTTGTGTAGTGAGCGCCTGGAGGTTCTGGTGGACCCCCGTTGGGGTGTGAGGTTTAATTATGCCAGTGGAAAGGGGGAGACATCCAACGTGGTGAGGGATTTCAGGCTGGGGACGCAGAGGAGAAGCTCCTGCTGTAGCAGCCAACAGTGACCCAGGAGCGCTGACACAGGTTTGAGTGTTTGTGCGTCAGGATTAACGTGGGACTGGGTCGGTGCTTCCCAGACCCCCCCGTGTTGTAGGCTGTGGGGACCCGCTGCGCATCACGTCGAGGGTCCCAGCGGGGTGATTTCCATCCTGGTCCCTCCGTTGGGAGGAAAAGCCACCTTCCCTCTGCCAGAGGGATCCGTGTCCCCACCTGGGTGGCTTCTGGTGGTTCCCCACGCAGTCACTGTGCCTGGCTGTGCCCGCGGGAAGCTGGTGGGCGACCTCATGGGACATCTTCAGGGCATCCCATCGGTGTCCTTCTCCTGTGGCCCCAAGCCCTGAAGCGCTGGGATACCTTGGCTTGCGTTTGCTTTGTTGCACGGTGGAGGCCGAGTCTGCAGGATGCCGGGGGCAGAGCCGGGGCGTGAGCACCGATCCCTGGAGCGCTCGCGGCCGCTTCTTCCCATTTTCTCCTCCTCCTCCTCCATCTCCGGGGTGTTGGGGCCGTTCCAGCTCTCGGGTGAGGAGGAGGTGAACACTGGGGCTCAGCCTGATGATATTATTATTTTTCCACGGAGGCAGGGAACCGCTGCAGACACTCCGGTGCCCTTTGGTGTGCATTGGCTGCGGGGGGGCCGGCAGTGGGGTGATTTCACTGGGAGGGCAGCAGGGCACTAAGATCATGGCACGGGGTAATGGTTTCGGGAGGGCTCCTCGGAAACCCGGCGGGAGGGAGTGCACGGTGTCCCTGCGCTGACGCAGCCCCGAGCGATAGTAAATATTGAGCAAGAGCCGCTTAAAAATAAAGCAGCCTGGACGCAGATTCCCAAGTGGAATAAAATAAAATTAAAAGAAACAATAGAGAGCTGCGCTGAGCTGGGGGGGGAGCAGGGAGGGAACTCGCCTTGGCTTTTAAGGTAGTGATTTCGCCGCTGAAGGAAAGCGGGGCGGCGTTGTTCGAGCCGGCAAAGGCCGGCAGCGTGGACCCCCCGCCGGAGGATGCTGTCTCCGAGCTCGCCGGGACCTTTAGAAGATTAAACGAGGAGTTAAATTGATCTGGCTGCTCCAGATCCGGGGGGATGAGATGGAAGGCCTTCAGGGGACACGGAGAATTGAGGCTGTAAATTAAGGCTTTGAAGCAATTGCCAGCCCCTGTGGCACGGGGTGTAGATACGGCAGGGTCGGGTTTTTGGAGCGGAGGGTGGTGGGTTGCGATGGTGGCAGCGGCTTGGGGCTGTGGGGACAGGGACCGGCCAGCGCTGCGGTCCCAGGGACATTCGATCCCGGGGCTTTGGTTTCATCCCGACGTGTTCGGGGGCTCGCATCGCTGCCGTCTCGTGTGTGGCACGGAGTCAAGGCGGCTCCGGTGCCTCGGGTGTCACCAGAGCCGCCCTGGCAGACGGGGGAGGAGGTGGCAAAGATTTACGCTGTCAGCGCTCCTGGCTCTCAGCTGTTTGCAGCTATAACTGCGCGCCGGAGAAAGAGCTGCGGCCGTCCCTCGCCGTGCTGCCGGTCCCCGTGTCGGGGGGGGGGGAAGATGGGGAGGTGTGTGCCGGAGGTGGGGGGGCCCCCTAAAAGAATCTTCCTCCCCACCTCGGGAAGCTGCTGCTCCTGCGGGGAGAGGATCAGGGATGCGATGATGATGATGGTGAGCAGGGGCAGTGCGATGATGATGATGGTGAGCAGGGGCAGCTGGTGCTGGCCGCCGGCGGTGGGAAGGGATCCGGTGGGAGCTGGCGGCCGACGGGTACTGGCTGTGCTTGGACTTCTCCCGGATTCCCTGCCGGGGAAAAGGGGAGTCGTGAGGATGTAAAGTGTTTATTCAGCCGTTTGTGGCGTGGACTGGTGTCCCAGTTGGCTGCCTGCGAGGTGCTGGGAGCCGGACTGGGGAAGAGGTGACTGCGCTCCGGGCCAAGGGCGGCTGCGGCTGCTGCTGCGTGCCAGAGCCCAGCAGAGACCGGGGCTGCCCATCTCCCTCCATCCAGTAGAAATAAACCCAGACCTTCTCCACCGTGTTTTCCTGGCCCCTCTGGGCTCGGACTGGAAGGACCGAAGGGACAAGCTTTTTGGTTTGGGCCCCTCCGAGGCCGCAGCCCTTTGCTGCGTGGTGCCAGCCTGCTTCCTGGCAGTGTGTCTGTCCCTCACAGCCCGGGGAGGAGGGGACGAGGTATCGGCAGTTGGAAATATTTCATAAGTGGCAGAAACCCGTAACGGACAGACGGGGCCGATGGAGGAGAGTTACTTCACCTCTCCCAGGGCGCCGGAGGCCGCGGGTTTTCCGGTGATGGGGCTGTGGCTTCTTGGGCAAAGAGGGCTCGTGCCCGGGGCTGGGCTTTGGGGTGTGCTTTGCGACTGGCATCGCACGTGGCCACCTGCTTGCCCATCCAGGCTACCAGGACTGTCGCACAGCTGTGGATACCCTTTGAGGCGATGGCAGGGACTGGAGAGCCGTCCCAGGGCACTAACAGAGGCTTTTGAGGACGCTGCTTCTCCCTGGTTTGGAAAACACAGAGCCAGACCGGGCAATTCCCTGTTGAGTGGTGTCTCTGTCGCTCCTTCTTGCTGTCCTTCATGGATGCCCGAGTGAGCTGTCACCTCTGCACTGGGTCACCAGCCGGCGTGGAGGGTGGTGTGGGGATGCTGTGAAGGTGCTGGCCGGTCACCTGCAGCCGGGCTGGGTTGGAGCAGCTTTCCCAGCACTGGCACGCACACGTCACATCAGGCCTGTAGTCTGGCTTGTCCGCCAGAGCCATGTCCATGGGAGGGACGCATTCAGCTCCAGCATGTCCCCTCTCCAGTGGGTCCCCCTCCTGCCGACTCAACCAGCTGGGGCTGAATTTCAGATCTGTGGACTGGGGGGCTGAGACGGAGAGACCCCGCAGGTTAAAACCTCCGGGTGGCACATGGCAGCCCACTCCGTTGCGGGCTCGTCCGCCCCCCCAGCCTTTGCCCCCTCGGCCAGGCGATGTTTTCTGGTGGCTCTCTCCTCCCTCCTGGGGAGCTTTTGGCAAACCCCGAGCGGGCTGAGCACGTGGGGCCTGTTTCCCTCCCGCTTCCCCCGGCGCAACCTCCGGCCTCCAGACGTTTGGTGTGCGGTTTGTGCGGTCGCTGGTATCTCATCTCCCCATCAGTCACATCCCCTCTCGGTGGTGAGTCACCCGGCCATACCTCTCCCCGCCCCCCCCCCCCCCAGCCCCGTGCCGTTTTGGAGAGCTGAGCAAAGATGAAGAAGACGTTTTCAACTGGGCTGACACATCTGCACCCGCCAAGTTCCTCTAATAACAGCCCTTCATGATTTATGTCTCAATCGTGCAAAGTGGGTACGTTTTACCAGCTCGTGGTGGAGATGGGAAGGTGGGGATGGATGTGTGTCCCAGCTCTGTGCCTGTCCCCTACGCCCACTGGGGCATCTCAGGGGGAGCCGAGCAGGGACCTGGCATTTTGGTTGCTGTCACCTTCCTGCGGGGTTAAGGTGGCTCGAGGGATGATCCCTGTGCCCCTAAAACCTTTTTACCCTCTGAACTGGGCTGCTTTAGATCGTGTGTGCCCACACTGGCAAAGTGCCTGCATGGGATTTGTGCTGGTGGTGCCTTTCCAGAGGCCGTGGTGATGGGCATGGGGGTTTGGCATGGCATGGCAGGGAAGGGAAAGGGGGGCCACAGCCGGTCTGGTGCTGGCAGTGCTGCCAGCCCGCCTCTGGGTGAGCAGTCGGCTGGAGGAGCGTGGCTGAGCCTGCCCAGACCTGTCGGCGTGTCCCTGGGCGAAGCCGTTCTCGCGCTGGTTCAGCAAACACTCTGGCCCCGGGGCAGATGGAGATGGTTGTGGTTCCCCCCCCCTTTCCCCTCCCTTTCTCCTGGCAGAAGCCCATGGTTGGGGTGAGCTGTGCGTTGCTCACTGCGGTAGAGTTTCTCCCCTTGGCATCGCTTTCTGGCACCGAGATCCAAGGAGGGAGCGACTTGCCCGCGGCCACCTCCTGCAAATGGAGCTACTTAGCGCATGAAGGAGCAGCATCACCTCCAGGTCCTGCCCGGGGGAAGCGGGGCAGCAGGTTTTCGGGCTGTGTGCGAGTCTTACACCAGCCCGTCAACGTTGCTGCTGGAGGAAGGGATGCTCTTCCTGCCTTCCTGAGGCAGTGCCTCAGGGTTGGATTTGCATTGGGTGCATCCCCAGGAAAGGCTGTGACTCGGATCCCTCTTCCCTGCCCCGGCTCTGGTTCCCGGCAGGGGAATGGGCCAGGTAAATAGAGCTCGGGCGTCTTCTCCCTCCAGGCATTTAGGGAGGGAAAAGAGTGTTGCTGGTAAACCGGAGGCTGGTGCTCTGTTTTTGCTGCTGGGTGATGCAGTCAGGTTTGTGCCTCATTTTCCTCACCTGCAAAGCTTTGGGATGGACTTGGAGCCCCCATGCTGGGATTACACCTCTCCCAGGAGCAGCGGTGCTGCCGTGGTTTGCTGGAGGCAATGCGAAGGGCTGCCCGGTGCGAGGTGGCTTTGGGGTTTGGCTGGTGGCATCAGCTCGGTTCTGCTGCTGCCGCTTCCCAGCTGGGGTGGTGACACTGCCCTGCGGGGTCCCCAGCTTGTTCACCTGAACCTGTCTCCAGCTTGGACTGCACATGAAGGCACTTGTCACCACTCTGCTCCCTGCACAGCGGCTAGAAAACTTCTCTGACAGTTGGAGTGGATCCAGAGGAGGCCACAAAAATGCTCTGAGGGCTGGAGCCCCTCTGCTGTGAGGACAGGCTGAGAGAGTTGGGGTTGTTCAGCCTGGAGAAGAGAAGGCTCTAGGGACACCTTATTGCAGTCCTTCAGTACTTAAAGGGAGCCTGCAGGAAAGATGAGGACAGACTTTTTAGCAGGGCCTGTTGCGATAGGAACATTAGTTTAATGGCTTTAAACTAAAAGAGGGAAGAATTAGACTAGATATAAGGAAGATATTTTTTACTCTGAGGGTGGTGAAACCCTGGCCCAGGTTGCCCAGAGAGGTGGTAGATGCCCCATCCCTGGAAATGTTCCAGGTCAGGTTGAATGGGGCTCTGAGCAACCTGGTCTAGTTGAAGATGTCCCTGCTCATGGCAGGGGGGTTGGACTACATGGTCTTTAAATGTCCCTTCCAACCCAAACTATTCTGTGGTTCTATGACAGCTCGTCTTATGATGGGCAGGATTTCATCTGCCCTTCGGCCCCTGTCGTCACACAGTTCCTTGTCCCCTCGTTCTTTCGGCCAGCTTTCCCACTCTTCCTCCTCCTCCTGCAGCCCCAGGCTGAGGCTGGATCCAAGTGGTGGGATGTGATGATGCTGATTGCGGAGGAAGCCCCAGAGCATTTGGGGCTGGGGCTGACCCTGTGTTATCCCTGGGTAGGATAAGATGCCGCAGACAGGGAGCTACACCAGTAGGACCGGGAGTGTAACTGGTGCCAAAGTGCCTCCTTGGGTACCAGTACCATAAGTTGTGTGCAGGTGTCCCTGTGCTGGGTGACAGGGCTGGATCGTATCCCCTTCCTGGAGCTCTGCAGGTGGCTTCATGTCCTTGCACCATGTGCAAATGGGGATATTCCATGGGCATCTACACATGTGCTCTCGCCTGCTGGAGCAGCTGCAGCTGGGATGGAGGTCTAGCTGGGAGAAGGGGCTCATGTGGGGAATGTCTGGGGCCGGGGCTGCCGGGCTGGTGTGGCATGGGGTGCTCCAAGGGGTTTGCCGTGCTGCCACCATGTGCTCTGCCAGATGGGACTCACGTTCCCTCGGAAATGTGTCGCTCCTGCTCCAGATGCTGGCTCATGGCCAGCCCAGCTGTGCCGGCACAGCGTGGTGGAGGTGGCACAGCGGAGGCAAGCATGCTGTGGAGTGGAGCTGCTCATGGCAAACCCAGGGTGGGTTCCCCTGGGCGCTACTTCGCTCTCTCCAGCCCTGGAGTAAGAAAAGATGTTTGGAAATGCTCCAATATGAAGGTTTTTGGGGTTACTAAGGAGAGGTGTGAATGCGTGTGCACACTTGGTGCCTTCACAGCACCCTAGAAGATAAATGGCCAGTTTTACCTGCTGGGAACGGGCTCTGGGTTGAACTTCACGGGCACAGCAGCTCTCCTGGTCCTGGGATGGCGTGTGGGGGCGATGCCGTCGGGAGCTGTCGGGTGATGGATCCGGGCCAGGAGCTGCGGAGCACTGCGTCGGTGAAGCACATGTGCCGGGATGCAAACATGTATGCGAAAGAGATCCCGGCTGTCTAAATAATGTGAAATATTGACTAGCGCTCGCAGATGGTGCTCCACGTGCAGCTCCGGGGACTGAACTTCTGTCTCCTGTTGGGTTTTGGTGTGATGTCGTTTTGATCCAGTTGGATGCTGGACTCCTGGCAAACTCGTTGCCTGGTTGTTTTCAGTGGGATCATTGGATTTTGGGGAAGTTGGTTGCTAATGGGGACTGAGGGGGAGAAGGGAGGGTTGCAGAGGACTTGACTGGCTCTTTCAGACTCTCCTGATGGCTTTGAATCGGTTTTTAAATGATGGCACCGACTGGGAAGCTGGTTCTTGCAGGGTGTTGGGGTTTGTAGTATTGCACGGGTGCCGTTTGGTGGCAGTGTTGCAGAGGAATTGCTGCCTGTAGCCAAGAGCTTGTGTTATTACCACTATTATGGTAGTTGTATTCACTGATGCAATGCCGCTGATGACTGTTTGCATGAGGACGTTGCGGGGGGCCCCGCTCCTGGAGGAGGCCCCAGTGTCCAGGACATAATCCAGACCGTTGGCAGCTGGGCCTTGGGGACACTGCCTTTGTATCAGCTTGGGGTGGAGGCAGCAGGTTTTCCTCCTCTGTTTTGCCTTCCTTGGGGATAAGTTGCTGGTTTTGGGTACGTGGAGCTGTGCTTTGCGTGAGCTGCGGTGGAGGATGCTCTCGCGTTTTCCCCAAAGCCCCTACCTGGTGCTGGGCTGGGACAGGCTGTGTTGGCAAGAGAGCTTTATTGCTGCTGGGGAAGCACGTTGGGGAGTGCCCTCACCCACAGGTCGCTGTACGTGTGACAAAACACCTTATCGGCCAGGTGGTTTGGCTGTTTTTCCTGCAGATTTCATGCTTTGCTCAGAAAGAAGCACGTTCCATTTGCAGCCCCACAGGCTGCAAAGCGAGAGCCCCGCCAAGGTGCAAGGGGCCAGCTGGGGGGGGGACCTGCAGTGGGGTACCAAAAATGGGGACCCCACCACAGGCTGTGTGCGTTGTCACACGTGTCCCCCGCAACCGCCACTCCTGGCGCACGAGGGACCGACAGCCACAACAGTCTGTGCTCCCGCGGGGCTAGTTCCAAGGCTGCTTGGGCTGAAACATGTTTCCCTCTTCTGTTTCCCGTTTTTCTGCAGGCTTTTCCCATCTGCCTAATGGCCTCTACCCATCGTACATTCCCCTGAGCCACCTCGAGCCCCCCAGCGCCGGCAGTCCTCTCCTGGCCCAGCTGGGCCAGCACAGCCTCTTCGAGTCGCAGAAAGGTGAGTCTGGGTCCTCGGTCACCCCTGGGTGCTCGCCCTGTCCTTGGGGCTTGCTTGGATACTGGGATGTTGAGGGTGAAGAGCAGGAGCCTCCTAGGCTTATCATGCAGGGATGTTTTCCTGGTCTTGGGAGTACCAAGATGTGGCTGTGGTGTAGGGACCTGGCAAGGTCCCTCCTTGAAGCCTCCACGTGCTGCTGCATCTCATGGCTCAGCATTTATCTGAGACAGGGTTGTCCTGCATCCCCACCTGGGCCATGAGGAGGTACCTGCCAGGTCTCCTCTTCCCTGGTTCCTTCCTGGCCATGTGTGAGATCCTTGAAACCTGTTCCCTCCTGGTTTGCCACCTCTTGCCTGTCTCTGTGTAGGACTGAAGGGGTTGGAGGCCCGTGGTAATCATGTTTGCTCTTGCTCTGCAGATGGGTTCTACCTGTCCGGCCACGCGGGCCAGTCCCCTTTGCACCCGCAGCCTCCCCTCTCGAGGACGGCGGGCAACCACACGTCGAGCACTTTGCTCCGGGAGAAGGACCTTGGGCAACTGCACAAGAGCTCGAAAGAAGGCCTGAAAGACCCCGGTGGGAAGGAGCGGGCATGCCGGAGCGATCTTTCCCTGCCCTTTGCCAAGAAGGAGGGCAAGCCAAAGGAGGAGCCCCGGCCCCGCAGCGTGGTAGATCTCACGCAGGACACCAAGCCCGACAGCGACCGGAAAGTCAGCGTGGTGGAGAAGGCGGTGAAGGTCGGCGAGCGTCTCTCGCCGTTCCTGGCCGAGCACATGGCAAATCGGGGTGTGGGCGGTGGGGAACCCAAGTCCAAGAATCCGCTGCAGAGCTCTTCCCTCAGCAACTGCAATGGCGGCGGGGACCCCATGCTGAAGGTCCTGGGTGCCGAGCAGGATCGCTGTGCCAAGGATCCTGCTCGGCACGACGAGAACATGAGGCCTTCTGCGCACGCCCACGCCGAGCGGCTGAAGCGGGGGGAGCCCCTCCTGCCCTCCGTGGGTGCTTTGCACGTCTCCTGCAGCTGCCCGTCCCCGCACCCCTCGCAGCCGGGGAAGATGACGCCGGCCACCACATTCCCTCCGCAGCCCGTCCATTCCAGCATGTACACCATCTTCCCGCCGGCCAAGGAGCTGGGGAGGGAGCACAAAGTCATCGCCCCCACCTTCGTGCCTTCGGTTGAAGCCTACGACGAGAGGAGCGGGCCCATCCAAATCGCCTCGCAGGCCCGTGACGCCAAGGCGAAGGACAAGGACCTTGGGAAGGTGGGGGTGCTGCAGTCACCCACGGAGCGGTGCCTCGCGGACGCCTCTCGCACGCTTTTGTCCCAGGACTTTTCTTGCCACGGCGATGCCAAAAGGATGGAGGTTCTGCGGGAGAAGGGCTCGGTGATCAGGGCTAACTCCATGGCGCTGAAGAGACAGGTCACTTCGGAGCCCTTCCTCAACCGGCCAGGGCTGGGGTCTCCGGAGAGCAGGGAGTTCCTGGCCTCCAAGGACTTGCTGAAGCCAAGTCCAGAGGCAGAGCATCGCTCCTGCGAGCGGGACCGCTTCCAGCGATCCAGCTCCAAAGAAGCAGCAAAGGTCTATGGCACTTTGGACTCCTCCCGGCAGCATCTGGACCACGGTCAGTTGAAACCGCCCGAGCAGAAGTGGAAGCCCTTTGAGATGGGCAACTTTGCCACCACGCAGATGGCAGTGCTGGCCGCGCAGCACAACCACGTCACCCGGGCGGAGGAGGAAGCCAAGAAGGTCTACCTTGACCCCAGCGGCTTGCCACGGTCCTCAGTGGTGGGCTCACGGGGAGCCGCGGATGTCCTCCACCCTGCCTCCCATGGAGAAGGGTCGGCCATGCAGAGCCTCATCAAGTACAGCGGCAGCTTTGCCAAGGAGACCGCGTCCCGGCAGAGCTGTGGCAAGAAGAGCCCCTTTGGTGGCTTGGGCAACATGAAGTTGGACTCTTCGCAGCTGGGCGCCTCCAAGGTGCAGCAGCTGCTGTCACAGCAGCCAGCGAAGCAGCTGAAGAGGGACCCTGAGAGACCCGAGAGTGCCAAATCCTTTGGCCGCGAGAGCATTGGCTCCCAGGGTGAGGTGGAGGTGAGGCACTTGCCCGTTGGCATCGCCGTGGCCGTGGCCCGCCAGAAGGACAACAGCAGCAGCAGCAGCAGCAAACTGGGGCCCAGTTTGGCGGACCGGGATCGCTCGCTGTCTCTCAGCAGCATCAAAGGTAGGTTCCCCGACCCGTCTCAGGATCTGTTCCCCAGGGAGAGCAGCCCCAGGCTGTGTGGCGTGAGCCGAGTTTGGCATCCTCAGCTCCTTTTGCCTCCCATTGCCTTCCCAGCCAAGGGCACACTGTAAAAAACCACAGCAGGAGGGAGTCTCCCTTTCCCTCTTCCATCCCCTCTGTCCCCCTCCGTGGACAACCCCTCTCCATGTGTTTGATCCCCGGTAGCAAAGGGAGTGACAGAGAAACCCCTTTATCCACCTTTGTGCTGGTGTTCTAATCTCAGGGTTTTGGTTTAAGCCGTGGTGCTGGAAGGAGGGGGGGTTGCTCTGGTGAGCTTTTTGGTGCTCCCCTTGGCTGGTGTAGCGAGATAAGGCCTGGGGGCTGCCCAGCACGGGGAGAACTCGGCTCTGGCGCGCCAAGGAGCGATGCCAAAGCGAATGATGGGTAAGCAAGGGTTGGCTTTCCATTTTTAGCCTTCCCCTTTGCCATTTTTCCACCTTTGCCCCCCTCTCCCCTACTTCGGGGGTTTATCCCCGTCGGCAGCCCCTCTCCCCGTTCCCATCGCCTCCCGTCGCCTTCCCCGCGGCCGGGCGGGAGCCGACCGAGGACCTCGTGGGGCAGCACAGGGAGCTGTTTGTTCAGCCGTTCAATCATCCCAGACCCTCCCAGCTTGCGTTAAATGTAATTTACTGAGCCGAACTAAAAGGCTGCAAACAAGGGTTGGATTCTGGCAGGCCTCTGGGCTCGTTGCTAAGAGATGCAGTTGGCTTTCAGACAGAAAACAAGACTGCTTTTCTCCTCCTCTCGCCCCCCAAATGCTGCCCCCGCTTTGTGTGCCAGGAGATATTCGTCTAATAACATTAGCTTGCTTGCGCTGAGTGGACGGTGCTTGAATGTTTAGACCTTTTAAGAAGGAGAAAGCAGGCTTTAGTTGGCTAATCTGTAGTATTTGGCAAGTAAAATGCAAGTATTTAGTGCTGGGCATTGGTTGTCAAGGAAACGGACCTAAGCCTTTCCTCCGTGCATAACTGATTGAATTTTTCTATGCGGTCCGTGCGTCATGTTCATATATATAGACAAAATGATCATTCACTGTCCGGACAATCATCGGTCTGTACAGAAAAGGGACGTCCTGTCGGCGGGGGGGTAAGAGGGAGAGGGGGCTAGGCGGGAATTAGACGAATAAGAAAGTGTGTGTGTGTGTGTGTGTGTGTGTGTGTGTTTGGATGGGGGCTGAGAAGAAGATGATAAGCCCGTCTATAAATAATGGAGCGCAAGTGATGTAGATGGGAGAGGGAGGAGCGGAGGTAAAATAACAAAATAATATGTTCCTAATAAAATGCTGGGGGAGGGGGGGGAGATCAGCTCACCTTGTGCCAAGGAGGAGAGGGAGGCTGCAAGTTAACCAAGGGCTTGTTCCGTATTGCTGGCACCAAAGAGGCAGTTGGGCATCGATTGGGGAAAATAAATAGGAAAAGAGGCTCCAAGGGGAGAAAACCTGAGTGGAAGGGGATTTGTGTGCTGGTGGGGATGCTGGTGGAGAGGCAGGGAGGGATGCTGGGGCTCCGGAGGGATTTGCAAGCCCTGGTGCCTTGTGCCATGGAGGGTGGGTAGTAAAACCGAGCAACGGAGGCTGCAAAGGGCATCATTCAGCCGGTTGAGGAGGAGCTGGCTGGGGACAGCCACTGCACGCGGTGTCCTGGCAGGTTGCAAAGGAGATGTGGTGACCCTGGCAAGTCCTTCGGGAGGGAGAGGCGTGTGCCAGGTTATAAAGCATCTTTGCTTTCTGCCTGAAGCCCGTGGCAGGAGCCTTGGGGAGAAGAGCCAGGAGAGATGTTGTCTTGTTCCTGGATTCCTTCTGACAGTAAAAGCTGAGGGAATTGGAGACTTGACAGCAAAAAAACCATGGGCTGTCCAGGTTTGTGGGAATACACAGCGGAGCCCTCCTTGAAAAGACTGCCTGTCAGCAGAATAGACTTGATGTTCCGAGATGCTTTCCCCATGTGCCAAACCTTATCCAGGTGGGAGAGCGAGGACCCTGGAAAGGGCTGCTGGGGAGACAGGGTGCAGCCGTGCGAGGCCGTGCTGCGCCGCTGAGCCCTGCGGGGAGCGGAGCATCGCCCGGGCAAGGGGACGATGTGCTGGCAGGGAGCACCGAGAGCTTGGGCGGGGGAAACCACCTTCCTCCTGGCCCCGTGAGACTGGCTGGCAGCTCACTGCAAGCAGGGCTGGGGTTTAGAAGCGGGAGAGGGGCAGAGAGTGGAGAGGGGCAATAGGGAATTGTGGAAAAAATGCAAGAAAAAAGCTAGGGAAAAAAAAAACAACAGGGGGAAGCAGGCCTAAAATCAGGTAGCTGGGATGAAGACCTTGGATAAAATAAGGGAAGAGTGGTCCCGATACCTGGTCCTGGCCGGGCCAGCGAGGAGCTGCTGTTTGCTCCTGTGAAGGTGCTTCCTAACCTCTCGCAGACGCGGCTGTTACCGTGCCAGGCTCTGTTTGCAAGAGCTGTTCTGATTCTGGACGAGCTGTTTCTCAAGCCAAACATCTAACACCCACCCCCCCCCCCCTTTTTGGACTCTTGCCCTCATCTGCCATATGTGCCCCTGCCTCGCCAGCCCCTCTCTTGTTGCATGGCTTGAGGTGGGGGGGGGTGTGCAGATTCCGGCTAACGGGTTGAATTGCAGAGCGGAGCACGCTGGTTTTGTGAGGGTCTGTAGTGTTGGTTCTGCCTGTTGCAGAAGAACAGGGATTCGAAGCATATTTAGTGCTCCCAGACTAGTTTACAAGAGCAGAAGATGCTTCAGAAGGCGCAGAGATAAATTCCGCCCCCCGCCCCGTGAGATGTGCTAAGCAGGACTGTGTGGTTTGATGCAGGGATTTTAGCTGGGCCTCGTCTCCTTCTGAGGTGGGAAATCTGCTCCTGTCCTTCAGCAAAAATGATCCCGTTGGTCCTGTTGCTCCCAGGCTGGTGGCTGTCCTGTCCTGGCGAGTGGGTCCCTTGATGGCTTGGAGACATGAGCCTCAAACCATGTGCAACTTGGGAGCCACCTTAGTGATAATACCTTGATAAAGACAGCCTTGCCCTGTCCTTTAAGGCTTGAACCTGACACAGTCTTGGGGACAGTGGTGTTTGGGTGTGCTGGCTCCCAGGGTACTGCCTCTCCAAGCCCAGAGGAGAGGGGACAGCTTTCCCCAGACTGTTTCTCATGTCTGATGGTGCTGGGTTGTCTCTTAGGGCATGGACGCTCAGAAGATGACTGCGGGGATGAGAGGAGCCGCCACCGGGACAGCCACCTCCTGGCAGGGCGCTTGGAGCGGGATCAGGAGAAGCTGCTCAGGTGAGGGTCAGAGAGGGATGGGGTCTCTTGCTGAAGTGCCACAAGCCGAGCTCGGGGACAGCCTGTCCGGAGAGGGGACAGGGTTGCGTCCATCCCCGTGCAGCTGCTGGCACCAGCCTTGCTGGTGAAGAGGGAGCGCTGAGTGGGGTACCATGGGGTTATAGGCGGATCCTGAATCTGCAGCAGAGCAATCCTAACAGACTGCTGCAAATCCATGCCTGCTCCAAAGGGATGGAGAGATGGGATGTTTTATTCTGGATGTGATGTTAACCGTCTCCCATCACAGCTCTCCTTGAGTGTCTGACCCTGGTTTGCACACACACTCGCTCGGCAGCCTGGTTCCTACCCCCAGGCTCCTCCAGCCATGCAGTAACCTGCAGCACTCGGACCCAATCTCTCTTTCTTTCTCTCTTGCCTCCCCCATCACCAGAGAGAGCAAGGAACTGGCAGATTTTGCCCGGATACACCCCTCCGGCTGCGCCACGAATGGTTTGAACTCCAACCTCATGGTGACAGGAGGCCCAGCCTTGACGGGCTCCGGGCGCTGGTCTGCAGACCCGGCTTCGCACTTGGCGGCCCACCCCTGGCTCCCCAGGACGGGGAGCCCCTCCATGTGGCTGGCCGGCCATCCCTACGGTGAGCGCCCTGGGAGGGAGCGATGTGTCCGTGGAGCGTTCACAGCAATGCAGTCCAGGGAGAGGTGTTGCTGAGTGCCCAGTGAGGCTGCTGTCTGATCACAGGGGAAAGGGGAGGAGGTATTTGGGAGCAGTCAAATGGTAGATGGCTTCTCGAGTGGGTAGGAGTTGCCTGCAGCCCTTGAGTTGTGACCGTGGTGTTTCTTCTTCCAGGACTTGGTCACCCTTCCCTGCACCAAGGCATGACTCCAGGCTTCCCCCCTGCCATGGGGGGAGCTCTCCCTTCCGCCTACCAGTTTGCCAGAGACCCGCAGTCGGGGCAGCTTGTTGTGATCCCCAGCGAGCACTTGCCACACTTCGGTAAGGATGCGAGCGTGTCCCTGAGGACCATGCTGTGACGGCTATGGAGGGAACAGGCTTTGGAGGGGGCTGGATAGGACCAGCAGCCACAACTCTAGGATGGGTGTGAGCTGACCTCTTGTTATATTTGCTTTGGAGATGGAAATACGTAATCTTCAGCAGTGGTTACTCATCCCCTGCAGGACCCCGTAGACTTTGGGTCCTTTCTTAGGAGAAACTACTTGTGGGCTCAGCCAGGATCAGTCAAACCATGGGTGCCTCAAGAGCAAAGCAAGTCAGACGGCTCCGTGACCTGTGGGGTGATGGGAGCGGGGCTGCTGAGGGGAAGACAACACCCTTCCCCCTCTGCATTTCTGGTTGCCTGATGTTCGTCATCCCCCGCACCCTGGGATTGGGGTAGAGACACTTCCCCTGAGCAATCCCAAATCCTTTAGCCATCCCCCATCTTCCTGCCTCCCTGACTGCATCTCCGCTCACTTCCCAGCGGAGCTGATGGACCGAGCACCCCCACTGTGGCCCGCCATGTACCCCCCGACCAGGAGCTCCCTCCAGCACGCCCACCAGCTCCAGCTCCTCTCCCATCAGCAGCTGCTGCGGCAGCATGAGCTGTACATCCTGCAGCAGCAAGCGGCCCACGCCATGGAGCTACAGAGGAGCGCCCAGCTCGTGGTATGTTTTCAGGATCTTCTTGCTTGGACATGGATCGAGCCTGAAGTTGGGGTGTCTGGAGGGGGGGGGGGGCGGAAAGCAGCTGCACCAGTGTTACTGCAAGCGTGTCCCAAGGGTATGGATGCATTGAGCAGTCCTGCCCCAGTCCCTGGGATACGAGGCATTCAACGCGTCCTGCACAGTTGGGGTGGGTTTTGGAGGGGTTTGGTGTGGAGCTGTTGAGCAGTGCTGTCAGGAGAGCTGCAGGCAGCAGCGTGACCTTGATTCTTTCTTTCCCCAGGGATGTCTCTGTTCAGTTGAGTGGTTTCATCCCTGGTTGCCTCCAAACAAACCTCCGGAGCGGCTCAGAGAAGGAGCTGCAATAGTGGCAGCCATCACGCTGGGTCCTTGGAGCCAGCTCCCATTCACCAAATGATTTTGGAAGTCATAAGCTTTCATTTGGGTGTTTCACACCCATTTAATTTTTATAGTGGTCAGCCATCTGGTTTTCAGCCTTCATTTTAGTTGTGTGCTTGCTAGGCTGGAGACTTAGAAATAGAAATGGTTTGCTTTGGTTGCAAGTGAAAGCTGAGACACCCTTCACGTGACTCCCAGAGCTGGGAATTGGTAAAGAAAGCTACTGCAGATCAGTGTCACCCTCCATTAGATTGGTCTTAAAATGGTGTTGCACTGGGGAATGCGTGTTGTGTTCCAGTGCATATTTGATAAGACCATGTTTTTGGTCTTGCTCGGTGATAGGTCTGTGCTCTCCAGGAGCAGGTAGGGATGTCCTGCTGAGTTTTGCTCTGTTCTTGTCGCAGGAGAGGTTGAAGGCGAACGAGCAGCGTGCAGATATGGAAGAGAAGGTGACGAAACGGAGCCTGGACAGTGCCAAATCAGGCCTCTCCTCCTCTGCCCCGGGACTGGTGCACCGAAAACCACCCGTGCTGTCGCCCAGCGCCTCCACGTCCTACAGCAAGGCTGTGAGTCCACCTCCCCTCTCTCCCAGGGCCTCACCCGTGTCTGTGCTCAAAGCTGAGGTGATCCAAAAGATGGAGGAGCCACCTTCGCAGCCAGCCTACTCCTACCCTGCCACCCCCAGCTCCCATCCTTCCAGCCCGCCCCCTGCCTCTCCACCCCCTGCCCCTGCCATCCCTCCAAAGGAAGAGGCGCCCGAGACCGTGGAGAAGAAAGACCTGGAGCTGGAAAAAGAGGCTGCCGGTCCATATCAGGCCTTGTTCCCAGGTAAGAGAAACCCTGCTTTGGCAGAGTCCCGTTGTGTTTGTGCCTGCCTCCCTGTTTCTCCTTGGCTCTTTCCCGCTTCCATCCCTTCCCCTGGAGAAAACCACGTAGCTCCTTAAAAGGCAGGGGAGAGGCAAGGACCAGGGGTGGTGTGATGGACTTGGATGGATGTCTGAGTCTTAGGGACACCTGGGGCTGTAGACCGTCTTTCTTCCCTTTGGTCGAGCCTGGGTTGGTTCCTCCAGGGCTGAAGTCTCAGTGGGAGAAGGATGCAGGAGGCAGATCTCTCTCCAGTTGCAGGAGAGTGCTGGAAAGGTGCAGAAGGGACCTCTGGGGTGCTGGTGCCTGTGGCAACTTGGCCAGGAGAGAGGTGCCCAAAGCAGCCACTGCTTGAGAATAGGAGAAGAGGAGAAATGAAGGGAACCTATTTCTGTACCTTAGAAAGAGAGATGCTTTGGAGACCCAGCTGATACACAGCCTGTCCTTTCTGATGTCTTGCAGAGATCCCCCCAGGATATCCATTCCAGTCCCTGCCTCCCTCCTTTGGAAGACACTATCCCTACCTCCTCCAGCCCACCGCAGCATCTGATGCGGATGGCCTGGCTCCTGACGTCCCTCTGCCTGCTGAAGGCTCTGAGCACATGGAGCTTTCCCCAGAGGTCAAGCCCATCCACCTGTCTCCGTCCAAAATGCTAGAGCCCATCCAAGCAGCAGCAGAAGAGGAGTCCTTGGAAGAGAGGGTGAAATCAGAGGTGCAGATGGAGGAGAGCCAAGAAGGCATCTGTGAGCAGGACATGGGAACTCTGAACATCGCCACCTCCGCAGCCGTCCCAGTGCAGAACGTGGACAATTGCAATCTCCTCTTGCATCAGGGTGAAGCCCTGGGTGCTATGGAGCAGGATCAGGAAGACCTCCAGAGCTGCCCGCCTCCTTACCAGGTTGTGGCCTGCCCTGCAGAAGCAGAGGCTCAGGCAGAGACCGGGAGTGGAGCAGAACCCTGCTCCGTGCACATGGACTATGACGGTTCGCTCGTGCACACAGAGAATGAGCCGCCTGAGATGGACTTGACGCCCCAGCGGGAGGAGGCCTCTGTAGCCATGGATCTGCAGAGCGCCGATGTGCCCCATGGGAGGGAGTTTCCCAGCCTGCCCCCTGAGGAGGGGGAGCAGGGGCCGGAGATCCCTTCCTACACGGAAGAGGCAATCTCTTGCCAAATCCCAGCTCTGGACATCAAGCCGGGCGACCCGCTGGCTGGGATGAATGCTTTGGTGGCTGCCACAGAAATGCCTCAGGCTTGTTCCTTGTTGACTACCACCAGCATCACTCCGTCCCAGATGAAGGTAGAGGTGTTACCTGACCAGGCCTTGGAGCACTCCTTCCTGCAAGGCATCACTTTGCTGAGTGAAATTGCAGAGATGGAGCTGGAAAAAAGGAAGCAAGAAATGCAAAGTAAGTTGTGAGTGCGCTGTCTGACCAGTCTTGGGCCAGGTTGGGTCTCCTGACATATGGCCCCAGCGCTCTCTGCGGATGGCATCTCTCACAACCTCAGCCAGGCAATGAGGAGAGCATTGCCCTGAATCGCAGGAGTGGCTGGTACTTTGGATGGGGTGGGAGCAGGGGTTTTGTTGCTGTAGGCTGAGCTACGTGTGGCTTTTGTACCTCTCTCTCCCTCCAAAGGCCCTTGCCATGTCTAGACAGTTTGTGGTATGCGTAGCAGAAACAGAGCCCCACTTGCCGAGAGCTGCCAGGGTAACACCCTTCTGGCAGGCACCAAGTCTACAGTTTGTTGGGGTTTGGCACAAGAGGCCCCAGTAGCTCCAGATGATGCTTTCCAAGAGCTTGGCAGGTCCTAAAAAGATCTCACCTTCCAGTAACTTCCTGAGGCGAGACGTGATGGGAACTGCCAGTTGCACCATGGCTGGGTACAACAGGAGATCTCAAGTGGGGGCCAAGGGTGTCTGGGAGGCTCCTTGAGCTGCCATGGTCCAGAAAGGGACATCAGCCTCTCCTTGTGCCTGCTGGAGGAGCACTCATGAAGAATGAACTTCTATAGCTTTTTTCTTCTGTCCTCAGCAGGTCCAGAGAGTTTTCCTGTCCGGCCAACGCTGGAGAGTTTGCTGGCTGCCAGCACCCACATGCTCATGGAAGTACTTTCCACCCCCTTTATGGAAAGTCTGAAAACCATCCGGCTGCCTCGAGAGCTGAATCCCAACAAAAAATACAGCTGGATGCAGAAGAAAGATGAACCCGTAAGTAGCTCTCAGCGTGGCTGAGCCTGGAAAGCCACGGCGCATCCACTCGCCCCAGCTTGCTCTTCCAGCCACAGTTTGCCGCCCGGCTTGCGTTGCCCTTCTGCCTTCAGCAGAGCGAGCCGGTGCGTTTGTAGCCGTGCAGGAGCCAGCGTGGTGCGATTTAGCTTCCTCCCTTGTCTGTGGATCAACACCATTGATCTCAGCAGGACCCTCGGCAGCCCTAGAAGCGGCGTTTGTAATACAAAGCCAGCAGGAACTCGGGTGTTGCTGCTTTGGCGGGGCGGGAGGGGCATAAATAAAGATAGTGGCAGGAGGGTTTTTCCTTGTTTTTCCTTTGTTGACTCTTCCCCATGGGAGAGACTGACAAATTATTTTGTACCCTGCGAGTAAGTGTTCCAAGACAGGGAATATTTTGATCTGTCTTCGTAAATAGGGGAAAAGAGACTCCACGGGTGTATTGTATCCTGCGGGTTCTTTCCCAGGGCTGCTCTGCCTCGGAGCTAATACCATCCCATCCGTAAGCCACAGAACATCTCTGCTTGGCTAGTTTTGCTCGGGTACCAATCTAGGGCTGTGCTGGTTGTGGGTAAGGGTGCTCCTCCACTGAAGCATGGAGGGCTTCGCTGCCAGGCTGCAGATTTTGGCCATGGCAAGGGCACTCTAGGTGTGCACCACCCAAGTCTAGGTGGGGACCTGGACATGTCCTGACCTTCTTGCCCCCCTCTTGCCTCCCCACCCTAGATGTACTCCATCAAATCGGCCATCGAGAACATGGACGCGATGGAGCTGGACTACAGGATGAGGCTGGCGGAGCTGCAGCGGCGGTACAAGGAGAAGCAGCGGGAGCTGGTGAAGCTGCAGCGCCGCAGGGACTCCGAGTAAGTGGCAGGCTGCTCGCTCCGTCTCGGTTTTTTCCAGCTGGGCGCTTTCACTGCCTCTCGGTCTGGGAGAGAAAAAAACAGCCCTCCATCCCTCCCTGTCTCCTCTCCTCTTCTCCTGGTCTGGCCCGCCAGAGCTTTGCACAACACACTCCTAGGCTATGTGACACGACAACCTGATCGCTGGTGAATGCAGCTGGGAGACCGTGTTAGAGACAACCTTGGCTTCAGCAGCTCAGTTTAGCAGTTTGGTGGCAGGTGAAGGTTCTGGGTTGGCTCCCGTTCTTGCTTGCTTTCTTTTAATTTTTTTTTCCTTTTTCTTCTTTTTTGGATTTATTTGCCTTTTTTTTTTTCCCCTGTTTGTTTTGCTTTTTGGTTGCAAAATTTGATTTTGCCTTTTTTTTTTTTCTTTGCTTTTTTTCTTTTTTTTGTTGCCTTGGTTAACAGTGAAGCGTGTGGTTTTTTTAAAGGGAAAAGCATGACGAGAAAAGTAGAAGCTTGGCGAGAAGAGGCCCTGGAAGGCCCAGGAAGAGGAAACTTGGATCAAGCGCTCTGTCACCCATTAAGGAGAGAGGGAAGAGTGACAGCAAGAGTGGAAAGTAAGGCTGGAATTTGGGGAAGACGGGAAAACGGCAGGGTCGCTGCACCAGGGTCTTAACGTGGGGAGAGCATCTCGGATGCAGCGGGGGCTCGCTGTGGCATTGTGTTGGCAGGCCGGTCCCTGGCAGCGCTGGTGTTGTGGAAGCGTGTGCGTTTAACGTGAGCGTGTCCTTAGGGTGGGAATTCGGTGGCAGCCTCCTCCCTCCCCGCTGGTAGAGCACGTGTCTGTGGTGTTGGGTGCGAGTAGGACAGGCTGTGTTGAGCTGCAGTGAGGTGACACTGGGCAGGGACTTGTTAGGTGAGCTCTTGGTGTTGGGGATGCGTCGTCGGGTGCTTTCAGGAGAGCGGATGGTGCAAGCGGGTGCTGTAGAGCTAATTGCAGGGATGCTGCTGTCAGAAACTGGAAGGACGGGGCTGTTCCAGGTTGTCTACTTTGTAGGGCCTTTCTGCTGTGTTTCTGCTGTCTTCATCTCCTGTTCCCTTAATCAGTGGGAGTTGGTTTCGCCTGACCTCTCTCTTCAAGTGTCTGGATCATTCTCTCTTCTGCTTTTTTCTCTTTTGCAAGTCCATCTGCTCTTATTTGGATGCCTGGATCTCACCACCATTGGCCGTCTAACCATTCATAGGTGGCCAAGTCTCTCCAAAGGGAAGGCACTCCGAGCTGCCTCCCTGTGTGCTATGTATTTTTGCAAATGTCCTTTCAAGACGACAAATTAGATTCAGGTGCCCAGCTCCCACTGACCATTTTCTTCTGAAAATCTGTCCTCTTGGAGGCTCTGTGTTTTTGCTCGTCTTGTTGGATGGATAGACAGGCTGGAGGCCTCCAGAGGTGGCTGGAGTTGTGCATGTGTGTGTGCGTGTCCCCTTGAGCAGCCCGGTGCAGGAGATGGAGATGGTCCCTCAGCCAGCGTCCAGGGCTTGAGATGTTGGTTTAGCTGTCTGCGGAGGTCAGCAGAGAGGAGGGAGGGGAGGGGGAATGCCTGGAAGCTGAGGAGACTGCCCTGTGTCAGCAGCTTTGAGGTGATGGTGGTGGCGTAGCATGAAGGAGGCAGCATATGAGAACTTCTAATGGAGGCTTCTAGCGGTCTTGAGGTGTTGACTGATGTCTCAATCCATCAGTTAGTTTCTGGAGACGGCTGGGGAGCAGTGAAAGATGTGCTTGTAGTCTCACCTACTTTATTTTTTGTGTTTTTTTAATTATTTACCCTCTCC
Source organism: Numenius arquata (assembly GCF_964106895.1). Lineage (NCBI taxonomy): Eukaryota > Metazoa > Chordata > Aves > Charadriiformes > Scolopacidae > Numenius > Numenius arquata. The sequence goes on along the minus strand of NC_133589.1, from coordinate 4,154,143 downwards.
TTTCCCCCCAAATCCCGAAGCGAGACTGAAGACACAACTCACAAATGCCTCTCACAGAGGGGCCAGGCTTGTAAAGCAGTTGCCTGTCCTTTGAGTGAGCCAGTCCCTGCAGTGGCCTTATCTGCCCGTGCCACCCTGTGTGACGGTTCCTTACCACCTCCTTGCTCATACCCAAGCAACCAGAGCAAGTGTCTGGGCAGTGAGGCACCTCCCTGGGCCTTGGGAATCTCTCTCTGCACCTACAGAGTCCAAGAAAGGAGAGGTGTGGAAAGACGTACAGGGCCAGCTCAGCTGCCTGTCCTTCCCTCTGCTGCTCTGTACCAAATCAGGCACTTTTTGGTGGCTGTTACACCAAATACTTCCTTTCAGAGACCACCTTGCAGGTCTCTGATTTCAGACGCCCTCATCTGTGCTGGTGGCCAAGAGTGTGCAAGAAGGGCTCCTTGGCTCTCCTGTTTGGTGGAAAACCTTGTCCAAACTGCTGTCACTTCACAGTGGACTTGGCTCCCACTGAGGATCCCCTCCTAGGAGGCATTTAGCCTCGCTTTTGAGCTTGGTGGGGATCACAGGGAGGGAAGCACCCCCACCTTGACCCATCCTGTGCTTGGCTTGCAGACTGAGCAAGTCCTTGTTGCTCTCTGAAGATTCTGAGACTGGCGAGGGCATGAAGAAGAGGCACAAAGGGGCCCTCCCGGAGGAGGACGAGGATGTGGAGAGCAGCAGTGGCAAGATGAAAGGGAGGAACCAGAGCTGGGAAGAGCACGATGCGGCTCCCAGCTTCTCAAATGAGGTCAGTGCCCTCATGGGGGACATGGAGCCATGGGCCAAAAGCAGATCTCTTTCCTGCTTTGCTAGTGTTGGTTTGCGCTGGGTAACTCCTTCTGATCTTAGAACGTCTGCTCTCAGAAGCTCTTCGTGAGAGGACTGTGCAGCAGAGGGGTGTTTGCAAAGGCTAACGTTGGCTCATGGAGGTCGGACCTCTTTGGTAGGCAGCAGAGAGGCAAGAACCTTCACGCCAGCCAGAGCACTGCAGCATTGCAGTAGCTCTGAGTCCAGAGCAGTGCTTGTCTTACCCCTTTGCCTGTCGAGATGGTGGAGAGGAATGGACTTCCAGAAGCCAGGGAGGGAAAGGAGGGAGCCCAGCCTTGCTATTTTAAATGCAGGGTTTTCTTCTGCTCCTGTGGAAGCAATGAGATATTTACTGGAGCTTTAAGCTGCTGAAGAAATCCAACATGCATACAGGCGAAGCACTGAGTCACTGCTGCTGTTATCTGGCTGTAGCACATGTAAAGTATATTTACTTTTTTCAAGAAGCAAGAAAATACTGAAAAGGATGTCACAGCGCTGGCTGTAATGCAGTGGTGCTGATGCTCTTGCTGAGAGGAATTTGGGTCTTTTTGGCATCCCAGCCTGTGGAGCTGGTTGATTATGTCGAAATCCGTATTTATTTGGCTGGGGTTTTGGGTAAAGAAGATCTTTAATCCTTGTGATTTAGAGAAAAGCTTGTAAAACCAACCCAAATATATCCTAAAAGCCAGAAGGTGTTGAGAAAAAAAAGAACTCCAAAACATGTTGATCTATGAATATACTTCTTTTGGAAGAAAATTCAATTTTTCTGAGTTAATCTTGGAAGTTGGTAGTGCTCGATGAGGGTAAAGCTGTGCTGGTTGCTGACATCTTCTTCCTCCCTAGCACCATGGTGGGTTGTGACCATCGTTTTGAGGCCTTACTAACTAGGGTGCATGAGAGGCTGTTATGAGGGCTAGTAAAATCCCTCAGGTCTGCCGTGATGTCTGCTCTCTATTCACCTGCATCTCTTCCTTTCACCTCAGCAGTTAAAGCTCAAAAAGAAGAAGGTGCCATCGGATCAGGAGCAGCTGGCCAGCAAGCTTGACAAGGCCCTGTCGCTCACCAAACAAGACAAGCTCAAATCCCCCTTCAAGTTTGCTGACAGCTCTGGGGGAAAGCTGAAAGCTAGCGGAGGTGGCAGCAGGTACCTGCCACCCCATGAGGCTTTGCCGAGCAAGGAGGAGAAGAAGAGCCTGGCCAAGAACCTAGGCCTGTCCCTGAAAGCCACCAAGGAAGGTAAAAGCAAAGTGGCTGCCAAAATGAAGAAGATGGAGGTGGGGTTAAAAGTCAAAAATCAGCTCAAGGTTTCCCATTCACCAGCAATATCTGAAGTGAGCAGCTACTCCTACAGTAAGTAACGCGTCATTTATCTCTTCTTACAGTGTAATCTCTTGTAGGGGCTTGTGGTGGGGGTTTCTGGCCTCTTGGAAGGGGTCTTGGTGATGGGTCTGGTTTTGCTCGTCAGTGAAAGGTGACTTCCTCCCTGGCTAATCAGTGCTGCAGCATCTTTGGGGTCAGCATGAGTTGTCCACCCAAGTTGCTGTCCAAGAGGTAGCCAGTATTGGTGCATCTCTTCTTGCCCTGTGTTGTACTGATCATCGATGGGGAAAAGTGCTTTAAAAAAAGAAGTTGAGCCACATTCTTGCCTTCGGTGGGAGTAGACACTCTCCTTCTGCCTGTCAGATGAGTACTCATAGCCTCTGCTCCAGGAGGTGGTTAATGTTTGACATTGAAGTCCTTGTTGAGTTGGGTGGGATTGACTTTCGGATTATGCCACAGAGTCAGTTGGAGAAGGCAAAGCCTGCCAGGGGGCACTGATGTTCGTGAGCATCTTCCTGCCCATCGGTGTCGTGGCTTGGTTTCTGGCTGACTGTGCTCAACCTTCCCATCTGTCTCATCAGTGTTCATCTCCACCCCAGCATCCCATGTACCGATTGCTGTTTCTGAACCCAAAGTGCACCTGAGGCAGAGGTTCCTCCAGCTAAGCAGAGCTGGGGACCCCTGTTACAGAAGGGAAAATCTGAATTGCAGATAGTGTCGGGAAGACAGTAGAACCAGAGGTAGAAGAGGCTTTAATGGTGGAGGCAGACAATGGGGCAGAGAGCATGTGAGGGACTTGGAGTTTATGGTCTGAGGGACTGGTTGTGTAATTGTCTTAGCTCACTTTCATGCGCATCTTTTCCTTTGCTTGCAGCTATTTAAATCCCATGTTAAAACCCTTATGGGGTGTTTGTGTGCATAACAAATGCATCTCTCGGTGCAACACCCGTTTGGAAATTTCACTAATGGGGAAGATGATGAGCTAGTCATTCTCCAACTGAACAAATGTTTGGCATGAAATTAGCCATTTACGCAGCAAAAGAGGAGCCATTGTGTTCACTGGACTTGAACACAGCCTTTGGCTGGTCGTGCTGTACACACCACCCAACAGTTGTGCTCCTGAACATGCTTCGCTCCCAGGGACAGACGAGTGGCTCCTAAACTGGGAGCTCTGGAGCTAATGGGGGGAGGAGGCATGGGCTCTTGCTGGTGCTAAAAGCCTTGGCTCATGGCAGAGGGTGCTTTTGCAGTGCCCTTGCACTTGGTAGTGTGGTTTTATGAACAAAAACTCCCTCCTGGAGCTAAGGGAGCTGCTGTTTCACCCCTCTCCTCTCCAGCAAGTCTCGTGGTGTAGGAATGTGCCCCTCACAGATCTCAGCGCAGGAGGAGCATTGTTCCTGAGGAACCGACTGAAACGGCTCAGCTTTGGAGCGTGGTTTTTCAGCTGTGTGCAGGTTCAAGGAAAGGGCTTTAGCCTGTCGTCTGGTCACTCAAGCGTGATGGATTTGGGGAGGCAGGTCGAGCATATGGCAGCACCTCCCATGACTGGTGGGCTGCTCTTGTGGAGGAGGAGAAATGGGATTGGCGCCAAGTCCTTCTGCCTCCTAACCTCATGATTTTCTAGCTGGAGTCCTGAGGACCTTGGGCATAGATCCAAGGGGTGAGCTGAGCGTCCTCTTCCCACAGATTTTAACAGAAGTCAGATGCCCAAAATCATTTGCGTATTTGGGCTTTAGGCCTCCTCAACTTGCTATCCCTCATTTCTTCCTCTCCACAATGGACTCAGTGGAAGTGGGGAGTGATGTCCAACCTGGGCTGACGCTGGAGAGCATCTGCTGCTGCTCACAGGCTGGAACGATCCCCACCGCAATGTCTGTAACGTTGTGGAGCTGATGGTGCATTCATGAGCTGGGAGGTGACAATTCATACCGGCTTTCATTGTGTCCAGGGATACTGTGTACTTCTTGTTCCACTCATCAGGTGCCAGAGGGATAACTTCTCATGACCGGCGGGGCTTGGCAGCTTTATAAAGCCACGGTTTGCAAACCGAGGAGCAGCTTGGTCCCTGCTCCATGTCGGTGAACTTCATATTGCACGCCACAGAGTGTCTGGGGTGGCGGTTTAGGAGTTAGACGTGGTGCCCGCTTGGCAGCTGGGCTCGCTCCGGCTGCCTGTTGTGTTGAAAACCCTCTGGGAGAGTTGGTTTATGTAGAAGAGGAGATTTAGGTCAGTGTTGAGCGTAACCGTGGTTAAGACTAATCCGGGTCGATGGCCCGATTGTTGGCATCGCAACGCCTTTGGTGGACATCTTCATGGTGGAAACTTCTACCTCAGTGTTCTGCTCCTAAGATAAAAACGGTCCTTGGATCTTGTCTTAAGGGAGGACAGGAGTTGTTTGGGCTAGATGGAGAGTGTCTATTTCTGACCGAAAGGAAATACGTATTTCTGTGTTTATTCATCTCTCACTTGCTGAGCCCGAGACTTGTGATGGAGGGAGCTGGGAGGGGTAAAAAATGGTGGCACATGGCCCCTCTTGTGGCCGCTCTCCCCTCCTGGTTTACAGCCTCTTCACAAAGAAATGCACCGAAGCACCCCCCAAAAAAACCCACCCAAAACCCCCATTCTCTCATGTAACGCTCTTCCCACCCGCTTTGACCACAGATACGGACTCGGAGGAGGAGGAGGAGGGATCCCTGAGGGACGAGTGGCCGGCGCAGCCCCCGCCTGCCCCCAAGCCACGGCCACCCGGTCTCTACAGCGCAGCGGCCAGGAAAGGTAGCCGGGCAGCTGGTGGCCCCAAGGCAGCCCCCCGCAGCGCAGCGGCCGGGCGGCCACTGAAGCCGAAGGCGGCGGCGGGCCGGAAGCAGCCCTTCTGCCTGCTGCTGCGGGAGGCTGAGGCGGGATCTTCCTTCAGCGACTCCTCGGAGGACTCGTTTGATCAAGGTTACTAGCTTATAGCAAACGCAACCCCAAACGCACCCCTCCACCATGTCTGTGTGGGAGCGGGCAGGGTGGGGGACGAGGGCAAGCGAGGGGCCTGGCAGGTTGGGGTCAGCCATTTTGATGGTCGGAGCCAGGGCGGCCATCTTTGTTCTTGGCAGCGTAGCCTGCTTTATCAGCTCGACGTTTATTTTTTACCCTTTTTGTACCTGTATCATTGTGATATTATTACTGGCTGGCTCTTTTAGAGCTTTTATATCAACTGGGTTTTAGTCTCCAACTCTCCCTGCTTTCCTGTTCCCTTCCTCCCTTCAGTTTTTCCCTCACTGTCTTCCTTGCTGCCACCACCACCATTATATTATTATTATTACTATTATTATTATTATTTTATTTCTTATTATTTTATTTTGGCATGAGTCTTGTAGAGGATTAGAAGGAGGTTTGTTTTTTTTTTAACTACTTTCCTTATTTTTTTCCTTTCCCTTTTTCCTTTTTTTTTTTTTTAAATACCGGGATACTGTTGTGTGGCCGTGTGACTTGATGTTTGTACTGCGATTTGGTATACCAAGCTTTATTAAACATATCGAGTTCATTTTTAACTAAACCTGTGTACCTTGTCTCTCTTGCTGTGTCTCTTATCAGGCGATTAGGTTGCCGCTTCACTTCATCCTGCTCTGCATCCCCCTCCTGCTCCCACTCCCCATGAGTAGAACTGGAATTAACCTAGTCTGGGGTACTCTCTATTATTCAAATATCCCTGCTGCCTTTGTCCAGATAAAGCCTAGGCATTTCCCCACCCCCAGCCCCTTTAATTTAATTTCTGTTTTGTTCACCCAGTTTTGGTTGGTTTTTTTTTTTCTTTTCCAGTTTTTTTCCTCTGTTGACAGACTTGAGGCAGTTGGTCCTTGTTGCTGCTGCAGGAGGGTGCTGGGTGTAAGGTCCCCATTATTTAACAGCCAGAAAATTTTATTTTTCACTTTTTAAAACGTATACAGCAAGTTTTTGCGTCTTGTTTTTTGGGTGGTAATTTTTTTTCAGATGCCCAGACGTAACCCACAGTGTTCAAGGATGTGGCAATTACTGCATTAAATTTGACTCTGCAGTTTCCCTCCCTCACCCTCACCCCAGTTTTTTTCTTGCAGCTTCTTTTTGTCAGCCTGTCATTAGTACTTCAGTGGGAAAAGAGATTACTTGAGACTTTTCCTCCAGAGACACAAGGGGTTTCTGTTTTAGAGCGTACTCATTAAATAATAATCATGGGGAAAGGTCATTTTAATGAGCCCTCAGCTCCCAAAAGAAAGTAGCTCATCTGGGTTGAATGCTAAGCAAGAGCATCCCCAGTTGTTATCATCTAAGTTACACGGCAGATCTGGATGTAGGACAGCAAAAGCCTTTTAGTATTTCACACTGCTCAGACGGCTGTTAATTGAAAATGGGGCTAGATAGTTTTGCTTTTGTTTTGTTTTTTTCTCAGTTTTTTGATGTTAATTTTCTCCATGTACGTGTTTTTTTTTTTTCTCCAAAGAAAGATAATTTAAGCTAAAAAAATAAATAAATTATCAAACACAGCAGAAAGATATGGAATGCTGATTTGGTTTGATGTGGCTCTGGGCTGGATCCACCAATGCATTTCAAAGAAAACCCAAAAGAGAGAAATACGTGTTTTAAAAAAAAAAATTCTTTAGAGAACCCCAAGATTTCTGGGGATGGTGGATTTTATGTAAGGGTGAGATTGCCACATTTCCATGAAGAGTCTGCGTTAACTTCCATTCTTCCCTTCCCTGTTCCTTCCTGCATCTTTTCTTTGTTTATTTTGCTGCTGTTGGAAATTTTGAGGATATCAGTCCCCTTTAGGTGCCAAGTTCTTGGGGGTTTTTTGGGGGGGTTTGCTTTTTGGTTTTGCTCCAGGTAAGCAGACAGGTAACTTGTCCCTAACTGGCTTTGTCTATTTTTCAAGTAACCTGTCTGCTTTAAAAAAATAAAAAAAATGAAAACCCCAGTTTTATGGGATAAAGTCTGGGGAGGGGGTATGGGAGGAGGTTGGGGAATCTGGAACAAATGGGGAAATGCATTGTAAAGTCATTTAATGGTGGGGAAACCAAAGATGCAAAACCTCCTGGGGTGGGAGGTGGGCACGGAGGGGGAGGCGGGGAGGGATTATTGGTTACAACTTCGGGGTTTTTTTTCTGCAAATGATTTTTTTTTTTTTTTTTTGCCTGTTCTTTCTCAGAAGCATTACTTGAAGGGATATTTGGGTAATAGGGTTTCTTAATGGCTTTCCCTGATACTAAACCGATTAATAACCTCAGCTTTTCTAGAAGTGCTCGCTTTCTCCTTGCAGCTGCTTGACCAACCCTTTCACCCCTGCCCCTATCCATGATGCTTTGAATGTCTGTGTCGGTCTCTTGCATTTGCTCTCACGCTGCACTAAAGAAGCAAAGTGGTTGGCTGGTTGTAGGGCAGACACTTCTCAGCGAGGGTCACTAGCCATGAACCCGAACCTTGACCATTGTTATGTAGGTAGGCAAAATAACTTTTCTTTATGTCATCTGTCAGCCTCAGATGTTTCGATGTTGCCTCCATGAATAATGACACGTAGCTTTTTGCATTCTCTTGGTTATTTTAACTCTGAAGATGATTGCTGTCTGCTTTTGACTTTCCTCTGTCCATGAAGAGTCTCACATGGAAGGTTTGCTTGTGTGTATGTGTTTGAGGACTCCAGAAATGCTTGGCTGTTCGCAGAACTACTTTTGGAGAACCCCTTAACCCAGCAAAGGGAAGACGGGTCCAAGAAGAGAAGCCATGGGGCTGCCTGCAAAGGCTCTGCCACTGTCCTTAGAGGTTTCTGAGCCACAATGTAGATTCATTAAATAACAGATAATTGGCTAGCCATGGCCCTGCCACCATCTATGTCAGATGTAGGAAGAGATGTACCTGCAGGAAGAGACCTTTTTTCATCTGGTTTGAGTTAGAAGAGGTAGGGACATGCTGCTTTCTTGCAGACCATGCAGACCACCACATTGCCATTCTGATAACGGGCAAAGCTTGTGGTTTTTCATCCAATCACCTTGGAGAGGAAACTGCTAATGTGACCCAAAGCCACATGGGACCTTTGAAAACCATCAGATAGGTAATAACATGAGCTTCCCGAGGCCGAAGATCAATACTTCCTCCTCCTCCTCAATACCCTGTTTTCCTTTGAAAATTACTAAGAAATTAGTACCTTCTTCCCTGCTCTCCTTTCCCTGACTTGGAGGACGATTTTATCTCAATGAAAAAAAAAAAAGAAACAGGGATAACTCACTCCCTACACAGTCATTCCCATGTGATAGTTGTAATATTTTTAATTTTTATAAGTACTTCTGGAGTCAGCAGCACAGCACATATGGGGGGAAAAAAAAATCATTCAATTATGAGAATTGGCTTGTTTGACCAAAAAAAAAAAAAGGTAAAATCTTAAATTGGACATTCAAAAATAAGTAACCTCCAGAATTTGGACAGATCACACAAATCAGATGTCAATGACCCAGTAGCTGTCTAAAGTCTGCCTGTACTTAGCCTGCTTTGTATGCTATAGGCCTGCTTGGTGTTATGAGAAAATCATGCTGTTTTTTTTACAATGTGAAATGACTCTTTTAAGTGTGTGTTTTTACTCCCCCTTTCCCAAGCTTTTCCTCTCCACATCCCCCTCAATCTGTCTTGTTACATCAGTCTTTAAAAACCAAATTGCTTAACCAATTTCTGTTCATCATTAACAAATCTTCATTTACTGCTCTCCTACAGTAAAATACCGTGGCAGCTTAGCTGTTAAAAGCAGTGAGAAAGTTTAGTATTTTTAATTGGGTTTGGTTTTTAATTTAATGCAGGTAAAAATTTTAGGGAAAAAAAATCTTCTTTGGCTGTAGTTTATCTGGCACCAGTAGCACTTAAATATGAATTTATTGTTTGTTTTGGCTGTAGAGTTGTATGTACATGTGTGGTTGCGTGTGTGGGTATATACACACATATACATGCTCTTAAAAATGTCAATTAGAAAAGATATTTTTAACTTCGAATATTTTTCCCTTAGGCTTGTTCAGTGTTAACAGAATTACCGTTGAAGGAAAAAATGATTTTTTAAAAGGTCTTTTTCCTCATTGTTAACTAAAAATCACCTTTTCGGGAGAAAAAAATGAGGCTTCAATTGTGTAAAGGCATCTGTGCTTACTTCGTTTTAAGCCCACCCATTATTTGGGTACAGTAGGAGTAAAACTCCTGCTTGACATTAAATACAGGCATCACGAGTCTCTCCAAGAAGCCGTGCAGATGGCCATAGAGCACCAACAGCTTATTTGCCACCAGGACCATAAATTTGGGGACTTAGTTTAGAAGCATGTGGGTTTGGAGCAGAGCCCCAAATGTGTTCTTTTTTGTTCCATTTGTTTAGTTTTTGTCCCTTGGAAAATCAGGAGCAGGGATTGTGCTGTGCCTGTGGAGCAGAGTTAGCAAAATCTGCCCTTGCCGGGAGAGGTGGAGGAGGATAGTATCTGTGCTGTGAATGTGTTAAAATGTGTTTATTTTCAGGCTGCAAATTGAATCCCATGCAGATAAAAATATAAGCGTTTTGGTAAAAATGCTGACAGGAGACTATCTTCAGTTGCCTTTCCCATAGTGTGACACCGTATATTTGAAGGGGGTTAGAATAACTGCCAGGTACGTTATTGTAGCGTACATTTTCTGCAGCGTGAGTAATAGCCGCTTTCATCCTGGCTTTTAAATCTGTTTTACCTTGGTGTGTTTGAAATACCGTAGCTGCTGGGCACCCTTGTGCCCTCGCACGTGCAGAGTCTTTAAGTGCCGAAGGAGCGGTGCTGCGGAAAATTCATGTGGGACAGGTTGTGGAGGGATTTTCCTGCAAATTTTCCCTTTTTTTTTGCCTGTTTTCCTTCCCCAGCTGCTCAGTGAGCTGCTCTCCGCTCGGCTGGCTCTCTAGGTCTGACATGAGGGGCTGTACAGGTTGATTTTTTTTCAATTTTTTTTTTTTCTGGTTCTGCTGAGAATTACTGAATTTCGGAGCCAAATGGGATGTATGGGGGGGGTCTCGATACCCCGTGGTGTGTCACTGAACTCAGGCACGGTTTTGCTGCTTTTCAGGCAGGTGGTTTCTGCGTCTCAGAATAGCCGAGTTCATCTGGATTTGTTTTCTTTTTGGCAAAATGTAGAAAAACAGCATTTGTGCCCCCTTTTCTGGTAGGGGAAGGAATCTGATCCTAATTTGCTGTGGTTTTGGTTTTTTTTTTTGCATGTGGTTTTTATGCAAGGAGTGAGCGGGGCTGTGGATTTCTTGGTATTTACTGCAGGACTGTAGGTTTAGTAGCATTTTATATCACAAGGAACCAGCCTGAGCAACTGAAATGGGGAAGGGATTTTTATGCAGTTAAAAATTAGTATTCTGTGACTACCTGATGTGTGCTACGGAGAAAAGCTCTCTTTGTTAAAAAAAACCTGCAATGAAACACCAAAAAAACAATAGCTGGCCATTACTTCAGTTGATAAAATGTTGATGAGAACACTATTTTCTGATATTTCTGTTATTTCTAATGTCATGGAAAAATAACCCAAAGTGGAAAAATAGCACTTGTGTTATTGTACTCTTTTTTTTTTTTAAACAACCAAGTGTTGAGGACGTTTTTATCCATCCCAAAGGGCATACGTGAAAAGAAAAGGATTTTCTTGTTCATTCCAGCTCATTTTGAAGGGATCTGGTTTCTCATTTGGCTGGCTTTCAGACGCAGGGGTAGCGGCTGCCGAGCGGGCTGAGGCAGGGAGAGCAGGGCTCCTGCTAGCGGTGGAAATTTTCCATCCACCTTCATGATCCCACTTAAGCCCTCAATTTCAAGAAAAATGAAATATCTTTTCCAGACCCACTTTTTTTGCAGTTATATATATATATATATATATTTCTATGTGCTCATATATGTGTGTGTATATGTATGTGTGTGGTATATGTGCATTTGTGTAGTGACTCTCGCTCACCAGCACTAACCGGATGAGATGCCACTAAAATTAATTGCCTTTGAGCTGATGACAGACTCTTGGGAAGTGCTGTAGGAAGGGAGAGGTGCTACTCTCAGAGCATCTACCCCCAAAAATACCTGCCATATATACACACCGTAAAGGAAAAACCCCAGCCTACTGCTTTCTGCGGGTGTCAGCCGAGGCAGGTATTGAGGCTGATTTCTTTGCCAAAATTAGATTTTTGGGCTGTGGGCAGCTCTTCCTGCCTGTGCAGAGCTGGGCTTCCTTAGCCTGAGCTGTAGAGAGGGAAATGAAAGGCACGGAGAGTTTTGAGGCAGAGCGTTTAAACGTTCCTCGTCTCCAACACTTCCTACACTTTCCCCCCTTACGCATTCCAAATCCATTGCTTTCAAAGTATTATTTCCCTCCCCCTCTTTGCATTTTTGCCTCCTGCCCCTTCTCCTCTCTCTGTCCTCCTTGCCTCCTGCCATGGCGCAGGCTGATCTCCGGTATTCCCCTTCCATGCTGATCTCTGATTCTGATTAGGCTAATGGATTTTGTTATGGAGGAAGAGGTGGTGGGCGGGAGGGGAATCCCACAGCTCCGAGGTTGGGATTTTCAAAGGAATTAAGCTTTTAATTCCTCCTGAAAGCTGCAGGGAAGGGGTGCGTGGCATCCTTTTCAAATCTCTGCCAACACCCTGCTCTTCCCTCCCTCGCCTTGAAGGGATCCTTTTTGCCGTACCCTGTATTCTGTGTCCTTCCAGGGTGGTGATAGGCAGGGTGATAGTGGCTATAAGGACACGTGTGTCCGTGGCCAACATCTTCTGGCTCAGCTCATGGGTGGCTTCAGTGCTTCTTAGATGAGCACAGAGCAGCAGGAGGGTTATCGGTTCGGGGTGGAAATGTGGCTGATGCACAACTCCATGAGGTTTGTAATGGGCTCCCTCTTTTCTGCGTGCTAGATTCTAGCTCGGAGGAAGAAGAAGAGGAGGATGAAGAGGAAGAGGAGGAGGCAGAGGACTATGGGACTGACGGCACCGACAGGCTTTCATCACCTGCTCTTGACGAGAGCGGCCTGGGCCTTCTAGCAAGGTTTGCTGCCAGCGCAATGCCCAGCCCCATCGTTCCCCCTCCGCTTTCCATCATCCAGCTGGAGGCCAAGCAGAAGGCAAAGAAGAAGGAGGAGCGGCAGAGCCTGATGGGTGAGTTGCACAGTTGGGGTTGGTGCCAGGGGGACAAGGTGGAAGGTTCGGGAGGTCCCAGCTGTGCTGCAAGAGAGCAGGTTGTTACCCAGACACACTGTCTTGCTCTTTCCTTGCTTTTGGCTACTTGGTCCTGATGCTGAAGGCGGGGGGGATCATCTGGCAAGAAAACAAGAAGCAGTCATGGATATGGCAGGTTAAGCAGCTGCAGCCATGACCTCCGTAGGGGCAGTTGCCTGTGGCTTTCTCAAAGTTTCCTCTTCTTCCTACCTAGCAAATCCTTAACAGTCGCACTGCAAAGGCAAGCGATGGGATACTGTGTCCCCTTGGACACAGTGCTGACGGCACCGAAGTGCTGTTACATTTTAGGGAAGGGAGCATGTGCTAAATGCAGCTGATCCTAGATACCCAAGAGAAGCAGAGACACCCAAGCAGAAGAAAAACCCCTTCGGTTGGCCTGTCCCATCAACGTCCTCATAGAAACAGGCAGCAAGACTTGAAACAAGCATTCCTTCCTCTGCTCATGTGTTTGCAGCGCCAGACCCTGTGTTTCTGTCCCCGTCTCTGTCTCAGTTTCAGTGTGTTACACGTAATTGGAGTTTCATTTCTTCCCCTCCCCATGCCCTGCTGCACAAGTGCCCATTGGTGACATCGTTCCTGGTCAGACAGATCTATATGGGCTTCATTTATAAATTTTCTATTAATATTTATTAAGTGATAATGGAATTTATAGCATGCTTCAGAATGGAAAATGGTGTCTTCCTTGGGAGCCCGGCTTGTTTTAGCACTGTTTCCATGCTATATTAGGCTTTTGCCAACTTGTTCCAATAGCCTCTCTTTTAAGAATTTATCGTCTTGTAACCTGCCCTCCTTGAAACTGGAAGCATCTAGAAATTGCCTCATGCGGCAGTGAGAGAGAAGGAGTGTTGTAATTTCCAGTGGGTTTTTCATTTTGAGCCTTGCCAGCTTTGATTTTGACAGGCTTGCTCTTTCTCTGCTCGTGCTGGGGCTGTCTCAGGGGAAGAGGTTTGGGTAGAAGATGAGAGCAGGTTCCTGCAGACTGAATTTACCCAGGAAAGTGAGCGTATTTGAGAGAGAAGGACTGAGAGAAGATGCTCTCCATGTGTGTGCCTCATACGTTTTCATTTACCCACGTGAATTTTGGTCAGTCCTGTATGTCCTTTCTCAAGGGTCTTCTGCCAGTAGTGGTTGTCACAGCAGGGGCCGTTCACTGTTGGGCTTGGGAAGAGATTCTGCCAAGCGAGGCCTGATTTCAGACCTTGTTGGTCTGAAGCAGAGTCGCACAGATGTGTGTGCAGAGAGGGCAGATCCACAGCAGGTTGGAGAAGGATACAAGAAAGACCTCTTTGGCTGATGATGCCTTTTGGAGAGGGAGAACCGGGTTCCGCTGGTGTTTCTACACATCTTCAGACATGTTCTGCCATCCTATGAGGTGCAGAGCCCTGGGAAATAAATGTATTTAGAAAATCTGGGCTCAGTCTCTTGTTGCAGCATAGACTCACTACACGACCTCGGGCAAGTTTCTTCCTGGCTGTTTGTATCCCATTGATGGCGCAGTGCCTGTGCAGCCACAGTGCTTTGCCATGTTGCTGGGTGTGTAGCTCCTGCCTCAGTTTCCCTTCTGCCCCTGGAAATGTATGATCTTGCTCTCCTTTATCAGGTTCTGGGGAGGGAAACACACTGAAGGTGGTGAACATCTTGGCGTTAATACAATATTTCAGGCCTCTGGGTACTGCTGTGCCCGTGGTGCTGAGCGGAGGCCGGTGTGAGGGGATTTCCATTTGCCACAGACAAAAGATCATTTTCCTCTCTTGACTTTAAGGCGATTACCTGAGCCAATAAAAAGATCTGTGGTGAGTGTTGGCCAATGGGAAAAAATAAGCTTGAAATACAGGTTTATTCAATTCGTTAAAGACATTGTTCTTCTGAAACGAAGGGGAGACCAGAGAGGACTCCCACTGGGAGGGGAGGAAGGCTCAGCTTGTGGGGTTTGTGCTTTACTTCAGCCAAGCGACTTCTTTTTGTGGAGGGGCAAATGTTAGAGTATCTTTTCTCTTCAGAACTTCCCTGCAGGGTTTTGGTTGTGGGAAGAGGGAGAAAATGGAGGCAGGGAACACCGTGAACCACACTGCCTGAATGGGTGGGCTGTGTTTTGGGGCAGGGGAGACTTGTTTTCAGGGAAGGCAGTGTTTTATGGGGTGGACATGCAGATTTGAGGGATGTTGGAATCGGAAAGGGGAACAAGCAAGGGCTCTGTTGAACAGATACGGTATCTCCCATGGAGCCCAAAAGCTTCCAGCAGGACATGTTCCATCTTGGCTCAGCCAGGGCTTTGACTGATGGTTAAATCTTTTGTACCTAGGGACAGAGTTTGAATACACGGACTCGGAGAGTGAGATCAAGATCAGGAAGAAGTCACCCTCAGGGCTGCTGCGGGGAAAGAAGGGGTCACTGGAGGGAAGCAGCATCCCACCAAGCCAGGCCCCCAGCAACCTCGACTCCGGATCTGGGAGCACTGACAAAGCCAAGCTTGGGTCTGAGAAAGGCCGCAAGCTGAAGAAATTCAAGTCCCCCAAGGACTTGAGCTTTGAGTTTGGGCTGGAGGCCAGCGATGATGACCTGTGGAACCGACGCCGGAGTGAGCGGATCTTCCTCCATGATGCCACCACATCCTCAGCCATGCTGACCCCTGTGGCGCCTGCCAGCTCCACTCCTGTCTCCAAGCCTGGGCGCTGTGGCAAGGGGGCCCCCATGAGCCCCAAAAAGGAGGGCAGCAAGGGGAAGGAGAGGAAAGAGCTAAGCAAGGTGAGAAATGCGCTGGCAGAATTGGTGTGGGACCCCTGGGAGCTGAGGGTGACGGGAGGGTGATTAACTTCGCTCGGGCAGAGGAGAGTTGAGTCGTGTCTCAGTGGTTGCCCCAGTGCTCTTCTGCTGTCCCTTGTCACCTCTGCCAGCCCCACATACACCTGGAGGAGCTGTCCGGCTTGGATCTGACTCACAGGGAGTAAAAGCCTGTTGTGTTTGAACAGGGCAAGTTACTTGTGTCACCCTCCATGTCCCAAATCCATCCTTCTTAGATTGGCCGGAACGGACATCCTGCATTAAAATATCTGTGAAATGTCTCTCCCGCTCTCTGCACAACCTTACCCCCTTGCTGAGCTGTGGACCCTATGCTGGCCTTTAAGGCTGTTCACCTTTTAGGTGGTGTCTTCTGAGGGCTGTCTCTGGCTGGTGGTGGCAGTGATCTCTGGGTTGCTGGCTGTTCATCTTGGCTGAAATCTTGGCTCCGTCTGGCTCCGGTTCAGTTCATGGCAGCGTTACAGAGAAGCACTGATTGTGGGGAGAGTTAGACAAGTTAGTTGTGACATGGGCCAGCTGGGATCTTTTTGGAGCTCTTTGGGGGAAGACTTGATGGGCGGGAATTGGTCTCCAGGGTAATGAAAGCTCTTTAATGTATGAAGCCTGAAAACAGAGCTGGGAGATGTAGGATGTGGTGCAGTCAGTGAACTAACTGCTGGCTGAAAGTCATCCTACCTGTGGACAGCCTGCTTTGCTCCGCCTTTCACCTTTCCCTGGGCCTAGATCTTTACCAATCCTCTCTTTACTCATTTGGAGTGTTTTATTTTTAGCAGCGGAAGAAGGGTAAAGAAACACCGTGCTGCTCTTCCTCCTCATCCATGTCTCCTCCTGGCATCCCTAGCTCCCCATCTGATGTTCGTGTCAGCCTGGCGAATGCCCTGGGCTCCACCAAGAAGAGCAAAGCCAAGGTGAAAGCCAAGGAGGTGAAAAAAGAGGTGAGGGGCTGCTTCTAGTCTGGGTGAACGGGAGGGTTGCTGGCAGAGTCCTGCTCTTTTCCTGAACTGTTGTAGTGTGAGGGAGGGAAAACAGGCAGGTTTTGCTGGGTGTGTTACAGGCAGAATGCTGGTTTGAGAAGTCTAAAATCCAAGGAAGACTATCAGGTAGTAGCTGCTGCTACCATCTGGTGTTCGTTTGCCTTCATCCCCAAATGAACGCGCAGGCAGAATTTTCTCTAAGGCTGCCACGGGGTGGAGAGAGAGCCTTCATGAATAGCAAGGACCAAGGAGATGGTGATGGAGTTGCTTTGCTCAGCACTGGGTGAGCCAGGTCACAGCTGGTTTCTGCTCCATTGCTGTAGCGTGTCTTCTCTCATAGCACACATTACTGTGTCCACTCACATAGTTTCTGAGTGTAATGCTTATGGTCTGCATGTAACAGCAAGAAATGACTCTTGCGGCTTTGAGAAGAAATAGGAATGGTGCCTGCTGTCTGTTTAGTGAAGAAAGGGTCTCAGGATCACTGTGCAGAGATGGTGAATGCAGAGCAGAGCTACAGCTGTCTGCTCCACAGCATCTCTCCTAACCTCCAGGAGTGAGATGTGCTAGGATGTGTGAAATAGCTTCATGTCAGCTGTCAACGATGCTGGGAAATAAGCTCAGAAAAACAAAGGTCTTTATTCAACCAAAAAGCAAGTTTGAGTACACCCACTTAACTCTTTGTGTGATTAACATTGCTGAGAGTGGAGACAAGTTTGTCCCAGTATCCTCAGGTTATTTGTTGCTGGAGGAAGGTGAGGTGGGATCAGACTGTTGCTGTTGCCTCTTGTCATCCATCTGACATGCTGCTCGCTCTCCTGCAGAACCGAGGGAAAGGAGGAGCTGTTAGCAAGCTCATGGAGAGCATGGCAGCAGAGGAGGATTTTGAACCCAACCAAGACAGCAGCTTCTCAGAGGATGAGAACATCCCACTGAGCATGCTGGTCGAGCGACCGCTCACACCAGGTGAGGGCAGGAGGGGCCGAGGGCCTAATTGTACAGTTAGAGGAGCTGGGCAAGTTTTCCAGAGCTGCTCGGAGGAGGACTATGCTGCTTTCACACATTCTTCATGCAAAGCCACAAGTCCTTGGGGTGGAGATACCACTTTTCCAGTCAATTTGGCTTGCCAAAACCAAGCCTTGTCAGAGTGGCCCACTGTGACATCTAGAAGCAGCCCAGTGTCTGAGCTGCCCTATTTTCATTTACTGGTATATTATCATTACTAAGAGGGGGGGACTTATTATTACCAAGAGGGCAAAATTTTCCTCTGGCAGGAGCTAATCAGAGAGAACAAGCCCTTTCTGCAAAGGGCTTGCTGGCCTTTTCCTAGGGGATGATGGTGCTGGGAGTGTGAGGTTTCTTTCTGCCCTTGCAGTCACTTTTTCATGTATGGTGCTCTCTAATCCCCATCTTGCTCCAACACCTCACAGCTCCCCGCTCCTGCATAATTGACAAGGATGAGCTGAAAGACGGTCTGCGTGTCCTCATCCCCATGGATGACAAGCTGCTCTACGCCGGGCATGTCAAGACAGTGCATTCACCAGACATGTGAGTGGAGGGGCTGCCGTGTCCACCTGGGCTCTGCCAGTGAATGGGGACGTAGCTGATGCAGGGATCGATCTGGGGGTTGTGTAGAGCTGGCTGGAGAGAGACTGACAGAGTCTGGCAGGGAGGGGAGGAGAGCTCACTCTGCTTTATCAGCGCTGAGGAAAACCCAATTACCTCTTACTAAATGCTCTCAATTAAACTGGTGATAGGGCTCAGCAGGAGGTGTTAGCTGATCGGGGCTATATTTTCCACGTGCCGTGTCTGACTGGGCCTTTGTGTTCCAGATACCGTGTGGTGGTGGAAGGCGAGAGGGGAAACCGTCCCCACATTTACTGCCTGGAGCAGCTCTTGCAGGAAGCGGTATGTGAGGCCTAAGGGTGCCTGTCCTCGGTGTCTGAGCCCTGTTTTGGGATGGAGGAGACTAGCTGGAAGCTTCCCCCTCGCCCAGTCGAGGCTGCAGGGGTGCTCTGGTCCTACCTCCATGACCAGTCTGAGCCGAGCTCCCGTTGATGTGGATCGCTGCCCCATAGCTGAGCTCCCCCACTGTCAGTGGGCACTAGGCCTGTATTCCAGCAGGGATAGTCCATCACATTGCCCTGTGAGCAGAGAGGAAGCCATTTCCCAGCAGGGAAACTGTCCCTTGCCTTCTCCAGAGCTGTTTTGCTACATGCCAGGTGTGGTGGGATGGTCTGTGCTGGTGCCAAGAATGTCAGTTAATTGCCTTCCTCTTGCCCCGATCAGATTATTGATGTGAAACCACCTTCAGTGCGATTCCTGCCCGAAGGCACGAGGATTGCAGCCTACTGGAGCCAGCAGTACCGGTGCCTCTACCCGGGGACAGTTGTCCGAGGTAAGGCCACCTTGGCTGCTCTGCACTGTGAACCAGGGATGTCTCAGTCTGTGTGTCCTGAGGGATATCAGGCTTGTCTAGGGAAACCCTGAGGTCTGATGTGAGTGTCCTGGAGGTCAGAGCCTGGCCCGTTTTTCTCCTCCGGGTCATCTCGATCATGATGCTGGTTTAGTAACATCCTGTTGGTCCAGGAGATGTGCTCTCGTAGGAAGTGGTCTGAGGAAATATCAGGGAAATCCAACACACTTTAAAAAGTCAGAATTAATGCCAGCCTAGGCACCATGATTTCTGAGATTATAGAGATTTCTAAATCATCTGCACACTCATAGCTCTGACACGTCACCACCCCATCTGGTCCCATTAAAAAGTGAGTGAAGAGCCCTGGACAATTCTATCATGGCTTGTCTTGCTTCTGGGCTTTTGTTCACATTACAGGTGTAAAAGGGAAGAATTTCTTACGAGTTACAGACCAGTGATGCTGTTGCAAGAAGGGAGGGTGGGAACACAGCTTTTTTCTCTTGGAGAGGAAGTGAAAAGCAAGAGTTTGTTACTGCTGAGAGTAGTTACAAAATGCAGGTCAGAAAAAAAGGTACTGCAGTGAAAACAGAGAAGTGAATTCCTGCAAGAATAGAGGGAAACGGGAAAGAGGTGGGAAGTCAAACTGGAATAGTTGTTATGTTCTGAAGCAGTGGTGTTGACTGGGAAATTTTACAGTGGTTGGGCTGGTTTAGTATTATCAGGGACTTTCTGTTGCAGAGCGAGCCCTCTATGCTCTCCTTGCGCAGCCTAGGAGAGGTGGGGACGGGATGCTTTGGAGCTGGTGCAGGATCCCTGTCTTCCCCCACATCCCCACTTCTCTGGCAAAGGGTTTGTAGTCTTATGTTTGTCCCTAATCCCATCTTCTGCTCCCCCAACCCGCAGGAGCCCTGGATCTGGAGGAAGATGGTGATCTCATCACAGTAGAGTTTGATGATGGGGACACGGGACGTATCCCGCTGTCTCACATTCGGCTTCTCCCACCTGACTACAAGATCCAGTGTGAGTCTGGCTGTTCAGATTTTTGCATGACACTTCCCACTATGAAATGTAGGGAGTTTCAGGCCACCTGCCTGTGAGATTTTGGGCCAAGTTCACAGACTTTCAGTCACAAAGATGGCACCGTCAATTAGAGATGTGCAGAGCCAGGGTGGGATATAACCTATAGGGAAAAAGGCCCAGTTCCCTATTGCAGAATTGGGAGGGATATGTTTCCTGTATCACATTTCTATTTTATGTGTTATTTGATTGCATTTGACCATCTCTTTAACCTCTTCCAGGTGCTGAGCCTTCCCCGGCCCTTTTGGTGCCCAGCACCAAGCGCCGTAGCCGTAAATCCAGCAAAGACACTGGAGAAGTAAAAGAGGGAGCTACGCTGGGGTCAGAGGAGCCTGTGTCGAAGGGCAAGGGGCGAGGGAGAAAGCCAAGTGTCAAGGCAAAAGCTGGTAGGTTGTCATCACTGCCAGACCTGGGGTTGAGAGAGTCCTTGCCTGGTTCCTCACCTTTCTCCCCAAGTTGGAGCTGTTGCCTGGGGCAAGATTTGGAGGGGAATGGATGCACTGCTTGAGTGAAGAGCATCCATTCATCAGCTTGCTCTGCTGTGACTGGTTTGCAGGAGGCTAGCTCAGAAGCCAGCCTGTGCTGCGAGAGCGTCCTTCTATCAGTCAGAGCTGCAGAGCAGGGTCCCTTTTTCAGCTGAGCATCTCAGCAGCCATCAGTAGGGCCAAAGATGCAGGAGATCTGCAGTTTGGTTCCCCTGCAGTTGAAGCAGCATCACTGGGCATTGCCTACCATGGGCACAGGCTGCTTAGTTCAGTGAGCAGGGAGGACTTTTGCCTCTTTGGGGTTACCTGAGCAGTCATTAACAAGCCACCCTTGGCCAGAGACCAGTCAGCATTGTTGTCTGGTTGTGTCAGAGCTAATGGTGCCTATCTGGATGGATATCATCATGCCTTTGTGTTTCTTCCCCTCTGCAGAAGAGGCTGCCTTGCCAGAAGAGAAGGATCAGGTTGAGTCTTCGCCTGTTACCTCTTCAGTCCCGGAGAAGCCAGCCTGCTTGGGCAAGCCAAGCATGAAGGGGTCACGAAAATCGCAACCACTGCCGACTGGAGGCTCTCCTGCCCCCACAGAGGAAAAGCGGTCAAAAGCCAGCAAGATGAAGATCTCCACTAAGCTGCATAGTCCCCCGCAACCCACCTACCAGCCTGCTGTGTTTGGCAGCATCCTGGGCACAGAACCCTACAGCGACCTCCCAGGGACGCTGGCAGCCTTTGGCTCCAGCGATGCTTCGGCGTCAAAAGCCAAGGCCAAGAAAGGGCGGCCCACGGAAGAGACACAGGAGTTTGGCACCATGGTCAAGGCTCAGAGGAAGCATGACAACGAAATCCTGATCAAGCTGGACCATGAGGGCGTGATGTCTCCAAAGACAAAGAAGATGAAGGAGGCGATGAGGATGCTGGAGGACTCGAACCTGGCCAGTCGCAGAGACGGCAAGAGCCTGTTGGGGCTGGGCTATTCCCCTGCAGTGGGTGCAGAGGGCAAGCAGAAATCTTCCCGAGGCAAAGCAGCTGAGGGAGACCCTTCCCCTGCCAGCTTTGGAGGGAAGTTCGATGGCTCAGTGGAGAGTCTTGCTGCTTCGAAGGACCAGGAAGAAAAGGCAGCAGCTCCAGCAGCCGTGGAGGAATCTGAGAGCAACAGCAGTGACAGCAGCTCAGAGTCAGAGGGAGAAGAGGAGGCTGAGAAGAACCAAGGGGAAGCCCAGGATAGCAGCTCAGCCAGCTCAAGAGCATCCACCCCTCTCTCTTCCTCCAACTCCTCCTCCTCTTCCTCATCTAGTAGCAGCTCCTCTTCATCCTCCTCTTCCTCCTCTTCCTCAGCCTCATCAACTTCTTCTTCATCGAGCTCCAGCTCTTCTTCCTCTTCCACTACAGATGAAGACTCATCCTGTAGCTCTGATGACGAAGTAGCTGAGGCCCAGCCAAGTTCCTCGGTGCAGCAAACCCTCCCACCCAAGCAAACCAAGCAGGCAGGGAAATCCCGCGCTTCCTCCCACCCCCAGAGCCAGAAACAGCCGGCGCAGCAGCCGGTGCAACAGCCGGCACCACAGCAGAGCGGCAACAAGAGCAGGCCCAAAAAGCGCGAGGGCATCCACCTGCCCACCACCAAGGAGCTGGCCAAGCGCCAGCGACTGCCGTCGGTGGAGAACAGGCCCAAGATCGCTGCTTTCCTCCCCGCACGGCAGCTCTGGAAGTGGTTTGGGAAACCCACCCAGGTAAACAGAGCCTCTCCCACCACTCCGTAGTGCCTGGTGTTTTGCCTTGTGGTGCCTCTTACCCATGTGCTTTCCTTTCTCCTGGGGTGATAAAACTGCTGGCATGGTGTGTCTCCAGCCAAGGTCTCCAGTTTCCAAGGAGATTGGGGTTGGCCTTCACTGTGTCAGGGGAGCCATCCTGCATGGCATGTCCCTCTGCCCTGTTTCCCATGGCAATGATGCCCGTGGACGCTGTGGCTCTGCCAACAGCGAAGGGTGGGATGCAGGACAGGGCAAGCGGTGGTGGGTGGGGGAAACCTGGGCAATCCCTGGCTGCTGCTCACCTGTGTGATCCTCTCTTGGCAGAGACGAGGAATGAAAGGGAAGGCCAGGAAGCTCTTCTACAAGGCCATCGTTCGGGGCAAAGAGATAATCCGCATCGGAGACTGTGCCGTCTTCCTCTCAGCTGGCCGCCCCAACCTGCCCTACATTGGCCGCATCCAGAGCATGTGGGAGTCGTGGGGGAATAACATGGTGGTCCGAGTCAAATGGTTTTATCACCCAGAAGAAACCAACCCTGGGAAGAAACTCAACGAAGGCAAGGTAGGCTGGTATCCTTTACTGAGAGGGCTGCAAAGCTGCTTGTTCCCTTTTTTTCTGCAAGGATGAGGAAAACACCCATGGGCCAGTATGTTACTGGGGGAGTGGCCCCATCTTTTCATGTTGTGGGTGCTGCCTGTGGTGTGAACAGGCCTGGTGTGTATCCCTTGAGCAGGGAAAGGGTGGGATTTATGGTACTGGAAAATAAAGACTTGTGTCGGTCCAAAAAGAGTATCAAGAGCTGCATCAAGTCTTTTTACAGTGTAAAAACGACTGGTGCTCAGAAACACTGGATTTTGTTCCTGTGTGCAGTATGGTTTACAGTAGGCTCTTGGTATTTATTACCAGTAGCTGTGGATGGGGGCTGAGGTTGTGAAGGCACATGTGGTGGGCAGGAAGTTATAGCATGGAAAAACAACTCATTGACCTGCTTTTCTTCTCTCTTTTCTCTTCCTCTCGGGCACAGCGCTGGGATCAGAAATCGGGCAGGAGTCTATCCACAGCTTTGCAGGCATCCAACCAGAGGAAGGACTTTATGGAGGTTGGTGAGGTTGGGAGAGGGCTGGCAGGGGACCCTGGGGACCCAAAACAAATGCTGCTGGGGACAGTGCCCCCTGAGCTTCTCTGGCTCTTGCTTTTTGCCTCAGCTGCTGTGTCCGCAGTGCCCAGGAATTTGGATAGGTGTTTCTGGGAGGATGGGAGTAGCTGCGGGTGCTGGGTGTTGGGAGGAGCAGAGGGCTGGAATCCAGCACCCGTCTTTGCATTTGCATCCTTGAAATGAGGATGACAAACTCCTGGCCTCTACATTCCCCTGTCCATACGTTCGGGAGCCGCGGTGTTCCCATCGGTGGGAGCTGGGTGAGAGTGAGGGCTCAGGTTTAGTGTGCTGGACGGATTGTGTCCACACCACCCCTGGGCCTGTGCAGATTCCCAGTGTCCGCCCAGTAGGGAGTTCTGCCCGAGTGTGAGCACAAGCCCTGGGCAATTGTGATGGGCTTTTTTCCTGCATATTGAATATGAAGCTGTAAATCCTGTGAAATCTAATTGCTCCTTTTCTTTCTGTGTCCCTCCTTCTGTTCCTGTAATGCAGCGAGCCCTCTATCAGTCCTCTCATGTGGATGAAAACGATGTCCAGACCATCTCACACAAGTGTCTTGTTGTTGGTCTGGATCAATATGAGCAGATGCTAAAGACGAAGAAATACCAGGACAGTGAGGACCTCTACTACCTTGCAGGGACCTATGAGCCCACTACGGGCATGATCTTCAACACCGACGGGGTCCCTGTCATCTGCTGACTGCCCAGGGGACACGTGCCACCCCCTGGGAAGTGACGGGACAAACCTGAGGACGTGCCTGTTCAGACGACATGATTGTTTCTTTCAATGCTCATGACTTCTGTGTCACACTACAGACAGGAGAGCGCGAGAGACACAAGGAGGAAGGAGAGGGCTGAAGAAAGGGATTGGGGGAGCAGTTACAGGACATGAGGAAGATGCCATTGGGTGATGGTGGTGTTTGAAGCCCAAGGCTCTTCTGGAAGTGGCGTTAAGTAGGTGACACTTGGCCAACTTCTCCCTTCCTCCTTTTGGTCCAGGAAAGCACATGGGTCTCATGATCATTTCACCAGCGGGACCCCCCCAGCAGGAGGGATCCCTTTTGTGTCATTTGCCCCCATCAGTAACTCGGAAGCTGCCTGTACGTGGAAGGACACCCGCTAGCCTTCTGCGTATGCTCCTCTCCGTCCTTATATTCCCTTTCCTGCTCAGTTTCGCATGACCCTTTAGGAAGGACAGGGTGAAAGAGAAAGGAGATGAGTCTCTCTCGGCGCCTCGTCTTGATCCTCTCAGCGCCTTTTTGCGGTTCCCTTTCCTTGGAGGCCCCTGGCCGGTGGTGTGGAGCGTGGCAGAGCTGGCCCCAGCACAGAGATGGCAGAAGAGATCCTCCAGGCTGGGAGAAGCCGGGTGGAAGATGAGCCAACATCCAGTCTGGGATGCTGCCGTCCCACTGCCTCGAACAAATGGTCTGAACCCACCTTCCTCTTCCCTCTGCAGCCTGCCTGGCCTGGAAAGCAAGTGCATGGCAAAGGGATGACACTTGGCGAACAAAGAACTCGTCTTGGAGCGTGCAGTGAAGGAGGGCAGGAAATGATTGGGAAAAGCTGCTGCTGGGTGCTTAGAGCAGAGGAGACCACAGGCCATTGGATTTTCCATCCCTCGCCCAGCTTTACCCCACCATGCCTCGCCTGAGCAGAGACGTGGAGCTGCTGGGAAGCCCTCGCGCCTCATTTGATGGGAATGGGGATAAGAGCGTGAAGCCTGGCCGTGCCTGCCTGCGGCGTTTCCACAGCCAAAGCCCCACTGCCACCTTGGGCTTGGGGACAGGGGGGACCGTTCAGCTTGTTCCATCCAGCCGGCCAACCTCCCCACGGCTCCTGGAGAGCCGCCGCCATCGCCTCCTCCCTCCCTCTGTGGAGCTGGCCCACTGCTGGCCACACGCCGGACCCGTGGCATCGCCGCTGCCGCACCAGGGTTGCACCTGGCTGGAGGGAGGGGGAGGCTGGAGGAGAACCACGCAACGATGCAACATCCTTGCACTTAAAACAAACAAACAAACAAACAAAAAAATAAACTCCAAGAGACGCACTGATCTTTGCAACTACCGACTCGCACTACAGATCGCTAGGACGCGGAGCGGGGCCCGGCTCGGCCGGGAGCGACGGCCCAGGCTCCGGTGGGGACGCTCAAAACAAGGACAGATTGGGAAACTATCCGCCCTGGTACCGGCTGCGTACCAGAGACTGGAGGCCGGGGCTCAGGGGAGGGGGGACACCCCTGTGAACCCCTCCCCTCGTCCTTTTAAACGAACCACACGGTGCTGAGCTCGTACCATCTCCACCCCGGGCCACCGGCGCCTCGGATAGTCACGGTTCTAGCCTGTACAGTTTTAATGTACCAAAAGACTCTTTAGCCCTCCTGTATTATAAGTCTTTAAATGGATTCAACTTTTTAATTATAAATATAAATATAAATATATATATATAAATATAAACTTTTTAAAACTGTGAAAAAAATTATGAAATTATAAAAAAAAAAGGAAAAAAAAAAAAACCAACGACAGAAATGAACACAGTCTGACGTTTAGAATATTATTTTTTATTTCCTGTTGGATTGTGATTGTAAATGATCTGGGAACAGGCACACCCCCCCCACGCTCAAAGTGTACTGTACTTCTAGAAGCAAATTGTGTGAGCATATTTTAAAGAGCGAGAGAGAGAGCGCGCGAGAGAGAGATTTTATGCTAATGTTAAATAGAAAGCACTTAAAACCCACTGCCTTCTATGGAACACAAGGATATTTCAGACAATCGAGAGGAAAGGAGAGCCAGGTTTTTTGTCTTTTTTTTTTTTTTTTGTTTCGTTTTGTTTATGTTTTGTTTAAAACAATTTTTTTGGCATTCTGTTTGTTGGAGAACTCCGTGTGATCTTTTTTCATAAAAAAAAAAAAAAATTAATTAAAAAAAAAAAAAAAAGCAACCCAAGGAAGCATCTTTTTTTGTCTCGCTTCTCCTGATTGTGGGGATTTTCTCCCCTTGGTGACAACCGTCACATTTTGGTTCAGCTGCTGCCGTGAGTTTGGGGAAAGAACTGACCCAGGTGCTGTGTGGCTCTTGGGGTCCCCCCATCCATCCAACAGTCCCATGGGACGCCGGAGCAGAGGTCTCTGCTCACTGGGGCCCGTGGGGCAGGAGGAGGGAGTTCATGGTGCCACGGTCATGGTGACTCACAGAATCGCAGAATGATATGGGGTTGGAAGGGACCTCTGGAGCTCATCCAGTCCAACCACCCTGCCAGAGCAGGTCCACCTAGAGCAGGTTGCACAGGAACGTGTCCAGGCAGGTTGGGAATGTCTCCAGAGATGGAGACTCCACCACCTCTCTGGGCAGCCTCTTCCAGGGCTCTGCCACCCTCACAGGAAAGAAGTTCCTCCTCATGTTTAGATGGAACTTACTTATATTCAAGTTTGTGCCCATTTATTCTTGTCCTGTCCCTGGGCACCACTGAAAGAAGACTGGTCCCATCCTCCTGACACCCACCCTTTAAGTATTTATAGGCGTTAATCAGATCCCCCCTCAGTCTTTTCAAGACTAAAGAGACCCAAGTCCCTCAGCTTCTCCTTGTAAGAGAGATACTCCAGGCCCCTAATCACCTTTGTAGCCAGACTCCATAACCCAAAGCCCTGTGGGGTCAATGTGGTGAGGATGAAACGCTGGATTTGCTCTTTTTGGTGTGAGCTGCGCTTCATCCACCCTGGGGCTTGGCAGGAGGAGACCCTCCAGTGCTGGTGAGAGCCCTCCTGCTCCCACCACCTTCCAGCTGTTGGGCTTTGCTTCCTTGGGAGGTGGCACCCACTGATTCCCAGCACAATGAGGTGTAGCCAGTCCCCAAAAGTGGTAGCCGCTGCTGGTGGCACCTTCTCCAGATGGTTTCTGCTCTGCTCAGCCCCTTCCCTCTCCCTGCTGCCGCCCTCAAAGGTGGTGTGCTTCAGCAGCCATTTGCAGGATGGCAGGGCTTCGATGGGACCCAGTGACAAGAGAGGACCCTGGAGATGGGGAGCAGCACAAGGGGCACCCCGAAGCCCCACAGGACAGGCAGCAAGACCCTGCCTCTCTCGCAATTAGCAGAGGGCAAAAAAAAGACAGTACCAAAAAGAAAAGGGTGGGGTGGTTTGTTGTGTTTTTTTTTTTCCAGCCAGCAAACATGAATTGGGTCTTTTACACAGCAATTGGCATATTTGGGGAGGGACTGTGATTTCAAGCCATTCTTGGTGAAAACCTACAGCACCATCAATCGAGACCCACCTTCCCAGAGCCACCAGGGGCCCGAAGGAGCAGTTCCTTCCTCTCTTGCTCCTCCTCTTCCTCACCAGCCCTCCATCACCCTCCTCCCCAGCGCTGGTCTTGTTCCCCATGGGATTTGGCAGTATTTTCTTCCTCCTGGCAATGGCTTGGCTCAAACAGGAGAAACCCCTTCCTCCCCACCAGAGAGCTGATGGGGATGCCTCAAGAGCAACGGGACTGTCCCCTGAGATGAAGGGGGCATGTCACCCCAAGAATTAGTCCTGGCTGGGCATCATGAGCTGTTTCGGGATGCCGCGGCCCTATGCTGATGGGATGCTGGTCCCTGTCTGCCCTGGGGCAGCTTTCCGGCTCCAGGCTCCCTCCCCGAGGAGGGCCATGGGCCAAGCGGGGCGATGGGGACCATGGTGGAAAGCAGGTCCCATCTTGTCCCCGTCGCCCCGCCCCGGGGCTCAGTACCCCGAGGTGAAGGAGCCATTGGAGGTTTCGGTGTAGAAACAGGTACTGTGGGACGTACTGGTGAGGCTGTAGGCAAAATACGCCACGGCTGAGCCCAGCGTTAAGCCCGTCATGTAGGACACAGTCATGGTGTTCCCTGTGGGAAGGAACACGGGGTGTCAGGGCACACTGGCCAACCCAAGTGGGGTTCCTGGGAGGGCTTGGTCCTACCTGCCAGCTCCCGTTGCTCGGGGCTCACTTTCCCAGCGGCCAGGATCATGGGGACGCTGCCAAAGTAGCCGTTGGTGATACCCATGAGGAGAGAGAAGATGCAGGGCCAGGCAGGGTGGCCAAAGGTGGGCTTCCCATTGGGGTAGACGCACATGATGAAGAGGGGGATGAAGACCACACGGAGGCAGGAGTAGATGAGAAGGTGGGTCCCTCTCCAGTCGTAGGGCAGGGCAGCCAAGATCTGCAACAACGGGGAGAGACCATGCTGTGGGGGCTAAGGAGGCTGGGGAGGGCAACATGGTGTCCAAAACGGGGCAGCAAGGAGAAGATGAGATGGTGGCAAGACCATCTGCTGCAGGAGCCCAACCTCAGCCATGCCAGTGAGCAACCTCACACTACTTAAATACCCATGGGGTGGAGATGACCCTTGGTCAAGACAAGCAGCTTTAAAAGAGGACACAAAAAGGAAGCACAGTGGAAGGGACGCATCCGCCCCACCTCTCTCCTACCTTGCCGACGAAGTCGGAGAGGTTGAAGATGGCCATGATGAGGATGGGGAGCCATTCCCCCAGTGTGCAGTTGTGGATCTCTGACTCCAGCCCGGGAAATAGGCACAGCGTGATGAAGTAGGTCATGGCGATGGAGAGCATGTAGGCCCAGATGAGGCGGGACACGACGTAGCGGTGGAGCAGCATGTCTGGCAGGTATGGGTCAGCACAGCTCAGCCATAACCCACAGCCCTCCCCTCACAGATCCTGAAAGCCTTGCCTGCACCCCAACAACGGCTTCCAAAGACGTGATTGCCCCATGTTTTCAGGTTCATTAAGAAGGGATGACCCTTCCCCAAAGCCCTAGGCCACCGATAGCTTCTTCTGCCCCACAAAATGCTGCAAAACTGTCTCACCTCCCCCAAGCCCACCACCCACCTCTGAAGCTGGGCCAGCTCCTCTTGATTTTGGGCCGAGGGACGTCAAAGCGCATGTAGGTGCCGCTGCCAGCCAGCTCAGCTTCGGGGCCTGGGCTGCCCCGGGGGGAGCTCAGCTGTCCCCGCGGCCGGTTCTCCTGCGTGGGGGAGAGAGAGGACACCAGTGCTGAGCTCCAAGTAGGGAGAAGGACACCAGGGGGCATCAAGGAAACCTGCTCTTGGCTTACAAATCGGACATCCTCGGCAGTGACATCGTGGTGGATGCGGTAGCCCGTCCCATGGTCACCAGCTGCCCGGGGCTCGGGGAGACCCTTGCGGGAGCAGGAGGTGTAGTAGCGGACGAAGCGGGTGCGCTTCACCAGGAGGTGGAGGATGAAGCACGTCAGCTCCATGCCAATGGAGATGAAGAAGAAGATGACCGTGTTCTCCTTCTCGTCTGACAGCAGCAGTTTGGTGAAGATGCGGCTGAGTGAGATGATGACCCCAGCGGTGCCTGGTGGCATGGGAGAGCTGTTGGCACTGGGTCCTGCTGAGCCCCATGGCTCGGGGACCCCCAGCAGCCTCCCCACCATATGGAGATGATGTCTTCAGGTGGGGAGTAGCTACAAGCAGGGAATTTTTGGGGCAGCGGTTCCTGGCAGACACCCCCATCCCCATCTTGGTGTGGCCTTGGGAGACAGCAGAGGAGGGTCCCCCCAAGGGAGCCCACAGGGTTGAACGCGGATGCAGGTACTTACTCTCGCCCGTCATCACCCCCTGCGTGTAGCGCTTGGGCAGCAGCCCCGTGTAGCCGTAGAAGCTGGATTGCTGCACTTCAGGAGAGATGCGCCGAGGGGAGAAGAAGACATTATTGCTGCAGCCGAAATGCCGGGTGGGGGGAGAAACCCCAGTGGGTGCCACCCGGCAGCTGTACCCTTCCTGAACAGCACCCAAAGCCTTCTTGCCCCAAAAATAGGGGGTATTTTTGCCCTCCCTGGATGCCCCACCATAGCTGTTCCCACCAAGAGTGGCCACCAGGTGCAGGGGCTTGGGAAGCCACTGTGGTGGCTCAAATGGCAAAGCCCTCGTGGTGTTGGGGACCGATGCATGGTTTGGTGCTGGTGCCCCCATCCAGTCCTGCAGTGCCTGGATAGAGGTGGAGGGGACGGAGCAGGGACGTGAGGGTCAGCTTATAGGGCTTGGAGCAAGAGATTGTCCCAGGAGGTCACAGGTCTTGGGGAATGGGGAAGTTTTTCCACCCCTATCTGAAGGGCTGTGCTTGCCCCAGTGCTAACCACCGTCCCACATACCTGTGCAGCCAAAGGCCACCACCCCGACGGCAACCAGGTTGATGGCATAGGCTTGCCTGCGGGTGAAGAGCTCCAGCCAGACGTCGCAGATGCTAACGAAGAGCAAGGGCCCCAAGGCAAAGAGGTATCCTGCAGGTGGGAGACAGAGGTGGATGGTGGTGGGGCAACGTGGGGTCAGTGATGCCAGGAGTTGTGGCGACCCGCACTCACCCACGGAGATCCGGGTGTGCAAGCTCAGCAGCTCCACCAGCGCGTTGTTGAGGATGACGGCCACCAAGGCCACCAGGATGTAGGTGAGGCTCATGTCAAAGACGATGGAGGTCCCTGTGGAGAGGCAAGTGATGTGGGGTGGTGGGGGTCCAGCTTCCTTGGAAGAGAGGCTGAGCTCTCCCCAGTTTTGGGGTGGCTGGGAAGTGCTGCAGCTGCTGGAGACCTACCTGGGTATTTATGGTGCAAGTAGTCCACATCGGTGATAAAGCTGTTGTACGGCAGAAGAAATCCCACCCCGGCCAGCAGCATGGCAAAGTAAATCCCATGGTATCGATCCTGGGGCTCGGGATCCTCAGAAACTGCCCCAAAAGGGGAAAAGAAAAAGAAAAAGACGTGACAGTGGCACTGCTGTACCCATGGGACCTGCAGCAGACCCCAGCCGTGGGACGACGAATGGTGCTTCCACATCCTTTATGGCAAATGAGGAGGGGAGGAAGCAGCCCAGAAACCCAGGAATAAATGGCCCCAGCCCCTAGAAACTCTTTCCCTAAATAAAGGCGCAGGAGGCAGGGGAAACACCCGAACTTTGGGCAGCCAAATAACCCGAGGGCCAGGCAGCGCAGGTAACAGCCAAAGTCGAGGTGCAGGAGGGGTTGGAGGGGTGTGGAGGTGGCCAGGGCTGTTCCAGGATGTGGAGAAGGGCTGGAATAAATCCTGGAGGAATCCCTGAGCCCGACACGGGAAAGGGGAGAGTTGTGGGCTGGGGGAGAGCCAGGACATGAACCCTCATCACCTTGCCAACCTGCAGAGCCCGCCACCATGGGATGCTGTGCAGCTCACATGGGTACAAACATGTCCAAAAAAAGGCATTAGGGAATTTTATGGCATTTCAGGCCATTTGTGGCTATTAAAGAATCCTAGAAAACTCCTAAATGGGTGGGAAACCAGCAGAGAACACAGCTCCTGGCTGCGGTTTGGGGCTGTGCCTGTCCTCACCTGGCTCCATGAAGGTGAGGACGCCCTTGGCCTGGCTGCCCCGCTGCAGCTCGTCCTCCTCCAGCTGGTAGCTGTCGAAACTGAAGCTCATCACCACGTTGCCCTCCGGCGTCCCCGCCGGGCTCAGCTCCTTGAAGCGCTCGGCTCCCACCGAGCCCATCGTGGCCAACCTGGAAGGGAGAGAGGTGAAACCCCTTGGGCACAGCTCCTGTATCCCCCTGGAGATCATCCCCCGGGTGATGCCAGGGGGTCTGCAAGGGACAGATGGCATGTGGGTAGCCCTGACCCTTGGCCACCTCACCGTACCGCTGCGGCTCCTATGGTTTTTTCCACCCGGAAAGATGCTCTCCCTGAGGAGAGCGGGGTCCCTTGACCCACCGGGCAGGAGTTTGGATTTGGGGTGGTAAGTGGTGATGGGGGTTGGGAGGGGGAACTACGTGAGCCCCCCCCAAGGCATAGCACTGGCCCCAGCCCAGCTCAGCACCTCACTGGGATGCTACCAGTGCCAAATGCTGCTGTGACTTCCAAAAGCAATTAGAGAAATTAATGGGTGAAAACCACTCACGGAGGGTGGTTGCTGGGGAAGATCCCAGCTGCCTCGGGAAGCCCTTGTTCTCGCAGGCTCTGGTTTATGCTCTTTTTCAGCATCTTTGCCGCCTGGGGCTGGGGCAGAGCCACCGGCCTGGGCAGACACACTCCTGCAGCCTCTTCAGGGAGAGGATGGGATGCAACCTCGCTTTTAAGGTGAGCATTTCAGATCTGCTTCTCTGAGGGGCCATGGCATAGCAGGGAGGTGCTTGGAGAGCCACCAGAGAGACCCCAACGGCTGCCCGAGAGGGTTTGCACCAAATGCACCCCAAAATGAGCTCCCAAAACACCTGGCATCCTCCAGTGACCCCACCAGAGCCACCCAAAACATGGTCCATCCCTCTGGGACCATCCCAGCCCAGGCCCTGGGGAGCAGCCCGGGGAAGGGGAGGGGGACCGCTCTGTATTACCGGCGACAGTCGCTAGATGCCAGCCTGCCTCCGCGCCCGCGGACCACCCAGCCAGCCGGGGGGGGCGAAAAATCTCCTCCCAAGGCAGCAGGTTGAGGCAGGAAAAAAAAAAAATATCAATGACAGTGATTTCTCTCGTCTCCCTGCCAGCCGAGGCGTTTGCAGGAGCAGAGAGGTTTTTCCAGCATCTCCTCAGCTGCCGGGTCGGGGACGGGTGGGATGCCGGGGGTTTGAGGGCTGAGGTGGGTGGTAAACGTGGTGCCCACAGATCCTGCGAGCGTGATATTAGATCTAAATGCACCTAAAATGCATCTGCTCGCTGCAGGGGCTGGTGGCACAGAGCAGCTCTGCCAGGGCCCCACGGCTGTGCTGAGGCCACAGTGCTGGTGGGGGGGGGCCTGGATGGGGCGAGGTTGGGGTGCCCACCCTGCACCACGCCGGGGTGGGCTCCAAGACCCCCCATCATGAGCACCACGGGCAGAACAACCCAGTGGGCTGCGTTTCGACTGGGGACACCGCTCCATCCCATTGCTCGTGGAGGAGTTGGCTGTGATTCCCCCCACCAAGCACCCTCCTGCGCCTGATGCTACCCCAGGCAATAAAACCCGGTGGGAAGCATCTCCCGGGATGCCGGGAAAGCCTGTTGCAGGGTTTTTCCATAGTAGAGATCCCAGCTGGAGAACATGCCAGCTGGAAACACCCCGTACCTACTGTAGCCCAAACTTCTTGGGGCCGGGGGCAGAGCGGGATGCGCTTGCAAGGCTCGGTGCTGGACCAGCCCTCCAGCACCCATCCGCCCCACCTGCTCCCAGCATCCCTGTGCCGCCATAAATCAGATTTTTTTCCCTCCCTTTGGACTTACTCCCGGGGAGGGGACTCGGGAGGGGACTCGGGGATGGATTCGGGCCCTGTTGCCCCTCTGGACCCAAGGTGGGAGGAGATGGGGGTCCTCCATCACGGCCAGGAGGTCTCACCCAGGGCACCCGCAGGGATGGGTAGAGCGGGGCGTTCCATCCCCGCTGCACCCCGGTGCTGGGGGACCCCCGGGAAGCTCAGACACCCCCCCTCCACCCTCCCTTTCAGGGCAGAGAAGCGATTTTTGCTCCGGCAAAAGGGTCCCCCGACATCTTGCAAGCGGCGAAGTTGCAATAAAGCGGGGGAATTTCATGACACTCCCCCCCCCCCCTCCTCGGGCTGAAGGAGAAGCGCCCGGCTGGAGGGAAGAGGCGGGGGGGGGGAAGAACCCCGTCCCCGGCCGCCCCCGGGGGAGGATGCTCGGCGACCGGGGAGGGCAGGGGGCTCGGGGGAGGCGGCTCCTCGTTCCCTTCCTCCCCCTCCCCGAGACACGGGCGGTCCCGACCGTGCCCAACAGGTCGGCGGCGGCTCTTACCTCCCTCCGCCGCGGCGGCTCTGCGGCATCGGCGCTGCCCCCGCCCCGCTCAGCACCGGCGGCCGCCGGCCCCCGGCCCCGCCATACCGGAGCCTCCTCCGGGGGAGCGGGGAGGGGGGCGCGGAGCCGGGGGGAGGCCGGCAGCGAGTGCGGCGGCTGCCGGCGAGGAGCAGAGACGGCCCCGGCCCTGCCTCCCGCCCCCCCGCATCCTCCCGCCTCCCCTTCACTCCTCCTCCGCCCCCCCCCCCCCCCGGCCCCTCCCGAGGGTGCGCAGCGGGAGACGGGGAGCACCGAGCACCCCCCCCCCTCCCGCCACCAGCTCCGGGGGGGACGCAGGAAAGGTTTTTCCAACCAACAGAACACGTTCATACCCCCGCCTATAGGTGCTTTGAGGGGTTTCGGAGGCCTGGAGCTAATTGCAAAGAGAGATTAATTAGGAAGAAAGCCCTGGTAATTTCCTTTAGAACATGAGCTTTGCAGGGATGGGGTCCTTCCCACCCTCAAATGGTTTTGGCACAAGAGAGGCCAGTGGGGTCACAACGAGCTGTCCCATGGAGAGATGGATGGATGGACAGACAGGATGGATGGATGGACAGACAGACAGAAGAATAGATTGATGGTCGGATGGATGGATGGATGGATGGATGGATGGATGGATGGATGGATTGCAGCTCTGGCTTTCAGCATCCAGTAACCCCCCAGCTTTTTGGGGAAGCACGTGTGGGGTCTCTGCTCCCCAGCAAAACCAGGGGGTGAAAGCAGAGAAGGAAGGAAGCCAACAGCGTGGGGTGGTAGGGACATCTGCCCAGGGAGAGGACGCCTGTCCCCAAGGATGGGGCTCCAGCCAGGGAGACACCATGGGTGTCCCCACCCCTCCCAAGCTGGGTGAGCTGGCCAAGGCTGCAGGCAACACCGTGGGGATTTGATGCTCTTGGGTTTTCTTGCAGGAGAAGCAAGACACGGGGAGAGGACAGAGCAGGTGCCCCCTGCCACCGACCTGGGTGAGAGCCCTGGGGGACCAGCCCTTGCTGGGGTCTCCCCACCGGG
This sequence comes from Numenius arquata, assembly GCF_964106895.1. NCBI lineage: Eukaryota > Metazoa > Chordata > Aves > Charadriiformes > Scolopacidae > Numenius > Numenius arquata. The sequence continues at coordinate 4,119,315 of NC_133589.1, read as the reverse complement.
AGCGTGGGAGGATGGCACCGGTGTTGGGAAGGGGGAGAGGCACCATCTCTGCTCGTAGACCGTGGCTGCAACGCGCCGGGCTGTGAATTACAATCTTCTCGCAGTCAATAAATGCTGCGTTGTATAAATCAGCGCGCGGGGCCGGCGGGATGCGCTGCTGCTGCTCACGCCAGAGAAAATTAGAGACAAAACTGGCTGCGATTCCTCAGTCGCCCTTCTGCTGGGTGGCAAAGGGGCTCCCGCAAATCCATCTCAGAGAGGAAAACAGGCCAGGTGGAAATTTCCATCTTTTCTCCTTGGCTGAAATAGCTGGAATTTGGCTCAGAGCAAACCCGACTGCTGTGCCGGGCTCTGCCTGAAGCCAGGGACTCAGCTTTCCTTGCTCCCCTCCTTCGCTGAGCACCTGCAAAGCTCAACACACTAGTGCAAGGGGGGATTTTTTGGGCTACTTGTTTTGGATGAGCTTGTTCAGCTCTAATTTGAGAGCGTCATTGTAAAATCTCAAAGCACCTCACTCCTCTTGGGGTATGTCCCCTCGCCCTCCGCCAGACCCCTATCACTGCTTCCAGGTACCTTGGAAATCTAAGAAAAGGGGGTGACTGTGGTGGGGGTTCCCCGGCCGCGCCTGGGGACGGCACCCAGATGGTGCGGGCGCTCTACAAAAAAGAGCAGGACGAGCTGGAGCATATGTGCGCTTGCCTTTTCACGGCTCGCCAGCGAGGCCCCGCTGCCTCGGCGCTCACCAGGCAGCGTTGCTCACTGCTTTCTGCAGGGATACTCACCGCTCTCGGCAGGGATTCTCCCCATCTCCCCATGAGCCGGCTCTCCCCATCCCGAAGCCACAGGCGGAAGGAGTGTCACCTCAGCTCCCAAATGCACTTGGTGCTCCCCGAGCCGTGGGATGATGCTGCGACCAAACACCTCATACCAAATAACAAGCCCCCCTGACTTTTACCATCCTGTCTAAAATCACACAGCCTCTTGATCCTCATTTTGGGGGACGAGGGGGTGCTATTTCTGCTATGGGTGCAATGGGGCTGTACCTGGGGTACCTCCAAGCTATGGCTTGGAAGGCTATAGGGGACCATGAGGAGATGAATTCATCAGGGTGAACTTCTCTGAGTGCTTTGTCTCTGCCTTCCCCATCCCCAAGGGCAGTGTCAGACCCAAACGACACCATCCACCCTCCCAAAGCGACAAAGGTCCCCGCCGAGCATGGGCAGGCTGAGCCGCCTCTGCCTGATGGGGGGACACGGGGGGCGGTCCTGTGAGCTGGGCTCTCCCCGAGTTTTGTTGGGCTCTTCAATTTTTTAAGCTTAGCCTGAATAATTCAGCTTTGATGTAGCTGGCTCGAGGTTGGTGAGCTCGGATGCTCCTTGGGTTTCTGCTTGACCCACTTTAACAGCCAGGAAAACCTGCCAGGCACGATGCTCCGAGTGCGACGGGGCAAAGCTGGCCCAGACCCCTGGTCCCTGTGGCAGGAGGGACGTCCCCACACACAGCCCCATCCCGAGGTCTCCCCCTGCACCCCCACATCCAACGACACAGGCCACAGGGCAGCCCTCGCCCACACCACAGCTTTTTAGAGGTATTTTTGCCTTCTCCCCTTTTCCTGCCTCTCCCTGCTGTCCCACGGCTCCCGGCACGAGCGGCTGCATCCCAGCAGCGTTTGCCGGATTATGAGGAGGGATTTGCTCGGCTCCGTGAACCAACTAACACCCCGCGGCTGCCTCGCCACGGCTCCTTGCTATTCAGAGCCTCACCTCGCTTTCCCGGAGCCTGGTCGAACACTGATTAATCCCGCCGGCCGGAATAAGACGCTGCTGATTCATTTGGCTTGGAGACATTGGATTAGAACGGTCTCCAAAAATCCCCTGTATTGCGTTTTTTTTCCCTGCCTTTCCAGTGGAGTCAAGATTTATTAATTATTGCTGCTGTAGAGGTGGGAGGAAGGAGAGACCTTTCAGGTGCCTGCATCCCACAGCACTGCCGAAATCCACGGCTTTACACCCTTGGGGACTTGGGAAGCGGCTGTCCCTACTGTCCCCATCCCTGTGGGCACAGCCACGAGCCGGCCCCTCCAGCACCCACTCCACAGAAACCCAGCAGCAAAACCCATCTCCTTCACCCCAGCCAGGGTGCCCCGGGCTTTCCCGTGCCCATTGCTGTCCCCTCTGCACCAGCCAGCGTGGGTGACACCCTACCTGTGATCCCTGAGCAGGGAGGACCAAGCAAAGGGACAAAAAAAAACCCCCACCCCTTCAAATTCCACCCCCGACATCCCCCTGCTCAGTGCTCCCGGGAGCGCTGCGCATCCATCTCTTCCGCTTCACGGGGAGGGGAGGCTGCAATTCCCTCTTGGAAAAGCTCCTTTAAATAACTTTGCAGCCTTCGCATCCTTCCCCGGGGTCTGCTCCCAACACCGTACCGGGGCCGGGAGCATCCTCGGCAGCACCGGCTTTGCACGGAGACGGTGGGGATTAAACAGGGACGTTGTGACTTGGCCGGAGTCACACTTGGGGGATTATCAGGGCCTGGGAGAAGCGGGAAGCAGCCAGGGAATTTGTTCAATGCAAGTGGAGGGGTTTGTCGCAATCCGATTGCGGGCGAGCAGAAATCCCTGGTGCTGGCGGGAGCTCGGCACTGGAGGCCACGGGGATTAACTGGGTTTTCCCCAAGCTTTGCAACAGGACTGGGGTGGGAGGAGAAGTCGTTCTGAGCCCAAAGCGTTGGGTTTAACTCTGCCCTGGCATCTCCCCAGAGCCCTTAGAGATGAGAACAGCAGCTTCAGGGCACCCAGCTCTCATCCCAAGGCCGAGGACCAACTTCTTCCACATGGATGCCCTGATTCTCCTGCGAGGGGAGACTCTGTGCATCTCCCACCCCCAGATCAGCTGAACCAGCCCGGGAGAGCTGGAGAAACCCAGAGAGGATACCCACAGCCTTTGCATTTCCTCCCCTCCCCCGCCCCGCCCCCGCTTCTTTGTTGGAAGAGATTTGCATCCATCACTAATTAATCCAAGATGAGCTGCTAATTCAGCTCCTTGATTGCAACTTTGCATAATTGCTGCACGCACAGGCAGAGCGGCAGGACGGGATAAAAAAAGGAGACAATCAGCGGTGGGTGCGGAGGAAACAAGGGCCGGGAAGGGCCGGTTCAGCTCGCTCCCACTCACCGGGCTATTTAAAGACTCAAGTTGAGAGAGGAGATTTTTCTCTGGAAGGAGAAAATGGTGAAAGCCATCCTTGGATGGGTTTCCCCCCCCCATGCCAGGCTCACAAAGCCCCTCTGATGATTGGGAAAGGGCTGTTTATAGGCAATCCAGCCCCTTTGCCTCCTCCCTATTCCCTGGGTCCAAGCTGTTGTCTGTAGGTTTCAGAGTGAACGCTCCACTGAGCGGGGCGATCGCATCCCCCAGAGCCAGTGCTTCAGGCTTCTCCCCCCACACCCAGGTACATTAGATCCCCACAGCCATGAAGGCTGTTAACCTCCCCCCCCGCCCCCCACCAACCCAAGCCCCAGAGACCAGCAAGCCAGCCCGGCCGGCAAGGCACTGCCTCCTCGGAAAGCAAACCAGCGGCGCAAGGGAGGCTGGGCAGCATCACCCAGCACCATGGCAATGGGCAGAGCCACCGCTGAGCGACCTAAGCCCTCGGCAGCTCAGTTAACGGGAAGAATATCCACTTTTCCTGCCGGCGATGCGCAAAGCCGTTCCCACAGGGCTCCGAAAGGCGGGTGGGCACCCAGGGGCGACGCAGCCAGTGCCACACGGGCAGGGGATGTGCAAGAAAATTGATGTCAAGATTGGCTGATGGGTTACTTTGCCACCCTCCTCTTCTTCCTCCGCTCACATCCCACCCACAGATGTTTCCCCCCCCCCCAGTTTAACACCTCCACGCACCCCCCCAGCACCCCCAAAGCTGAGCGACAGGGCAGCAAACAGCGGCAGACGGGTCAGCCCCACGCTCCCTATTCACGTTTCGCCCTGCGAAAGAAAAGAACTACTTTCAGCTCCAGCCTTTTCTCTAGAAAAATGCAGCTCCCAGCCCAGGGGCCCCTTCGCCGGCCCCACGGCGAGGGCTGAAAGGGGGCTTGGGGGGGGGCTGGGCTGGCCCCACCGCCCCTCTTAATCAGCTGGAGCATGCACGAAGCCTAATGCCGTCGCGAAGATTTCGGCACTATTGACACGCACGGCGCGTTAAACGCCTTACGGGGGATTTGCATAAGCTTGGGGAGGGAGGAAGAGCGCGGAGAAGAGAGTGTCAACAATGGGAAAGTAAATGCATTAAAGTGCTTAGGGGAAAAAAAAAAAAAAATCTGATAAAGGAATAAACCAGTTAAGGGAATATATTACTCGTAGCCTGGTTATTCAAATCCTGCCTTATAGGAAATCCTCTTAAAGCGATCACCTGATTGTGTGTTAAATTCCTAATTGAATAATAAAAGAATTATGTATTTCTTCCATAAAGGCACAAAGATGGGAGCCCATGTGGATGTTTGCTCGGGAGGAGTGGGGACGGAGGGAATGTAGGGAGAGGGGCCCTAGAGCAGCAGCACCATCCAGGAGGGATGGGGTGGGAGATGGGGGGGCCAAGGGAGGACACAGGGATGGGGAGGGATGTCTTGGGACGGGAAAGGCTGCAGCGCCGGGTGCCTTCGAGGGCAGCAGAGGAAAGCTTTGCTGGGAGGGGTTGAAGAGTGATGGTGCCCAGGGGATGGAGAAGGACATGATGGATCTCCAGGGCTCCTCCGGCCCCAGTTGCTACGACAACGTAGGGCTCCAAAACGATGAAAACTTACCAAAAGTGACTCCTGTCCCGGAGCTGCAGGGAATGCAGCAACTGCAACCCCCAGGATGTGGGCAGAGGGGACTCTGGGGGGTTACAGCACCACTGAAGCTGCTGAAGAGCAAAAGGGGGGCTTAAGTCCTGCTCTGGGGTCACCCCAATGCTGACACAAGTCTGCAGGAAAGGCATGGCCCCTCCACCGCCCCCTCACCTCTCCTCCTGCCTCCTTGTTGTCCAGTTTTCCCAGCCAGGGCTGAAGGAGATGCCTGTGCGGACTCTTCTGCCCTTCCCCCTGCTGCCTCCACGCTGTAAATAAGACGCACACAAAAAAAATTAAAAAAATAAATAAAAAGCATCACCTGGCACTCAAGAGGTGAGGGAGAGCAGTGGGACTGACAAGCACCAAAGCCACAGCCTGCGCTGGGGGGGGTGTGTGTGAGACAAAAAGAAACAGAAGAGCTAAAAATAGCCCTGGGAGCTGCTTTCTTCCCAGAGATCATTTTTCTACCCGGCCGTTTCATTTCATAAACAGGATTATTTATTTATTTCTCCCCTTCTTTACTCCACTATTTATTTTTAATTTTTTTTTTTTTTTTACTCAATACCACCACTTTACCCATCCCCACATCTCTTTTAAAAGCAATTTAAAAAAACCCCAAACCAACATCCAAAACCAAGAGGGAGGGAAAAAAAAAAACCAACCCCAAAAACCCAACCCCCTTGATCGCTCCAGCAAAGGCTTGTGTTGCTACAGCTCTTTATAGGTAATTGAATATCCCAGAGTGCATCTGCTAATGCAAACTCCAATATAAATAAGCGGCAGCGGTGAGCTCGGGGAGGGCAGAGGCGGCAGCTGAGAAAACAAAGCGAGCAGCGCCCAGCAAAGCCCGGCCCCGGCCAAGCTCCGGGGCTGCCAGAGGCTTTTTTATTAGGCAGAATTGGATTGTCGGGGCAGGGATGAGGTCCCGCTGCCGGGCCGGCGCGGGAGCTGGCAGGGAGGCAGGGTTTGCAGGGAGATGGTTATTGAATTATCCTCGCCGCAGTGCCCTTCCCAGAGCCAAGCTTGCGCACGGCAGCAGGGTGCAAAGCCCCCCTGATTCCCAGGGGACATCCCTGACACCACCACCCCCCCCCCCCCCCGCCTAAGCCTGGCAGGTCCCCCACAGCCGGAGCAGCTCCAGCCCTACAGAGGAGCTCACGGTTTTACACTGTACCTCCTCCAGCGGTGCCCGTACCTCCTCGCTTCAGCATCCTCCAGCAGCAGCCAGGGAAATCGGGGATGACAGGAGCAGTTCATCTGAGCCCGCGGAGGCCATCTTTCCCTGCGTGCGTTGTTTTGTTTCCAAATAGACTTTTAATAACTATTTTCAGATGGTAAAAAGAAATAGCTACATCCTGACCTCTTGAAATGCAAATTGCCTTACGCCCTGGGAGAGATGAAAGGCTGCTTCCTATCGGAAACGTTAAAAAGGAGCGAGATAACGTCTCTCTGGCTCTGCCTCCCTGCTTTCATTTTCAAAATTGTTTTCAGGTGAGGAAAAGAGAGACGGCTCTCTGCGATTTTGCCCAGCTTGTTGTCCATATGGAGCGAGCGAGGGGTGCTGAAGGGCTGGGGGGGGGCCCCAGGGGCAAAGACCCCCATACCCTGATGGTGCACAGGGAGGGATCATGGCATAGGGTTTGTATTTCCCTACAAACCAGACCTCTTCCAGACTTCAGATGACAGCAGAGGTTGTGGGGACCGGCAAAGCCCAGAGCTTTGTCCCCTCCTGCCAGGACTTGGTTTTTGGGCCCAATTTCAAAAGCTTCAATATGAGGATTTGCTCAGGGAAACATGGCAGAGTGGTGGTACAGTCAGGCAGAATGTCCTCCTGGCTTAAAGACACAACTAAACCCACCACGGCTCTGCTATGGCCCCACCACTGTCCCCCCCCCCCCCCCCCCAGACTGGCACGGCCACAGATAAGCGCCTTCTCCAGCCTGCCAGCAGCTTTCCCAGGCAGGAGGCTTGTGGCACACACAGCAGCCAAGAGCCCGCTGCCTCCCCGAGCAGCTTTGGCTCAGTGAGGGCAAACACGGACCATTTGGGGTTTTTAACTGTCTTGTTCTGCTCCGAGTCACAGAGCACCAGGGCAGAGAAGGTGCCCTGAGCACACACTAAAGGTGCTGCAGAAGGATGCTCCCAGAGGGAACAAGGGAAGGAGCACAGATGTGCCGGGGAGGCAAGGCTGGGAATGCTGCTGGGGAAGGAGCAGGGATGCTCGGGGAGGGAAGGCTGGGATGCTGCCAGGGAAGGAGCAAGGATGTTCCAGGGGCAGAAGGCTGGGAACGCTGCTGGGGAAGAAGCAGGGATGCTCCAGGGAGGAAGGGAAAAAAGGTTGGGATGCTGCTGAGAAAGAAGCAAAGATGCTCTGGGGGCAAAAGGCCGGGATGCTGCCGGGGAAAGAGCAGGGATGCTCCGCGGGTCCCGCACCACCATCTAGCGGCTGCGCGGCGGCAGAGCGCGGCCCCCCCGGTCCCCGCACCCTCCCCTTCCCCATCGGAGGGCCCAGGCTTCCGCCGGGACATCGCTGCCACCGCCCTCCGCAGATAAAGTGTCGGCCCTGACCCGGAGCTGCCGGGGAACCCGGCGGTGAAAGGCCGGGGGGGGTAGGAGGGGAGGTGGTGACAAGGGGCTGCCTGCGTTCAGCGAGAGGAGCACGCTGGCACCCAAAGGTGACAGTCTGTACCCACCACACGGACACGGTGGGTCCGTTCCCCTGTGTGTCTTGGTGCTGGACGGACCTGGAGCTGTGCAAACACAAGCCTCTCTCTCCCAGGGCCTTCCTTGCCCCTGCAAGATAGTATCCAGAATATCAAAATGCTGTCAAAAGCCTCGAGTCTAATTTATGGATCTCCAAATCCTTTATTATAAGCTGTAACTTAATAAAACTAGTTGCTAAAAACCCCAAACTTAAAACACCAAAACCAAACCAAACAAGGTGCTGGACCAGCAGGCATCAGATCTCCCCAGCTCCAGGAGATTGGGCAGAAAGCCCTCGTTAGCTCACACCATTAATTAGCTGAAGAAGTGCCTGCCCAGGGTCTGGCAGAAGGGCATCCCAGACCTTTGCCAAGCCCTCTACGGGGCCAGGTTAGATGGGGTACACGAGGTGCGTCCTCGGGGACAGGAGGGAGCGGGGACAGTGCCGCTCCCCCAGCGCCCCCCCAGCATCTGCTTCCTACCTCTGTAATAAATAATGGGAGATGAGATTTCCCAGTCCCTTCCCTGGGCCAGACTGGGTAACAGCAGACAGACACCAGATCTGAACGCATCCCATTATTTCCCATTTTTCCCCATGCTTACTGAAGAATACTGTGCTTCGCTCTCCCAGGGCAGGAGCAAAGGGGCAGAGGGGCCCCCCGAAACATCAGTGGGTCTGGTGACCACATCTGTCGGGGGACACAGGGGACAGAGGAGCTGTTGGCACCACCAGTGTGGCTGGGAGTTGCTGCCGTTCACTGAATCCACCAGCAGCTCCTCTCAGATCCTCAGTTTGCTCCAGGCAGAAGACAGTCACCAGCAGCCGAATGAACAGTTTAGAAACACTTATCTGAGCTAACACAACCTGTTCTGCCTGAAGCAACGGAGGCACAAAGCCGGCACCGAGAGGACAGCATCGCCCTCCGGAGCTAGATCAGGAGAGGAGACGACTGCGGCTCCACAGCTGAGCCCTCGCTATGAAACGGTCACGTAGAACGAGGAGAGTCTCCTCATTGCAGGCTCCACCATCGCTCGCAGGAGCGGAAAGGCTTTTTCTCCTCTTTTGTCCACCCTGATCAGTGTTTATCACGGCTTTGCAAAAGGAAGGATACAGACAGAAGCAGGAGATGCCTCCTCACCCATCAGCACGGGCTGGCTCAGGATCTTCCTCCTGGGCTTGGAGGTGAGAAGCAACAAGCTTGGAGTGAGAGCACAGCGACCGGGGTGTGTATTTAAAAATGCTGCTTCAGATGCAGTCCATAAAATAAAGAATGAAGGAAGTTATCTAAACTCACCCGTGGAGCAGGAGAAAAAAAACCACAAATCCCTCAGGAAGAGCTTTAAGGAGGAACAAAAGGGAAAAGTTACATTTGCAAGCAAAATCTGCCAGGAGAAACTCAGCTTTTCCTTTCCCGGTCCCTGCAAAACACGAGCTGACGGTGTCTTCCCAGAGCGGGTACAAAAGCACAGCGAGGACCCAGGGCGGTTGGGTTTGGGCCCACAGAGTGCAGAACACACAGAGCATCACCCTGATCTCCTCCGGCCCCATCTCCAAGCAGCAAACAAAAAGGAAGAAGACACGGAATACTTATCACAACACAGATTTAATTTCTTAGGCAGTTATATAAAATTACAAAGAGCGATGGGCCAGCAGCGAGAGGCAGACACTTGGTGAGGCGGAATGTTAAGACAGATTTTTTTCCACTTATCGACACCGCTATCGAACAGAGTTAAGTGAGCGCCGCGGGATGCAGGAGGAAGCAAACGCAAGAGCAAATAGACCCAGGCAGACAAAGGGGTTGAGTCAACGCCCCACAGAAAGCCAGAGCTACACGCTGGGGAAGAAGTTCCCCCCCGCTCCTGAGAAAGGGACACGGGCAAAGGCTGGGTAGGGATCGTCGCAGCCGCACGGCCAAAGCCACAGCACCCGGAGAGCGGTAACGGGCACAGCCGCAGCCATTCGCAAGCCAGAATAAAAACCCTTTTCTCCTCCGTTATTCTCCAGGCGGCGTAAGATGAGATTTGCCAATTTGAAGTGTGTTACAACGAAGGCATGGTATGGTTAGGGAAAAAAAATAAAATAAATAAAAATAGGAATTTGCCAAATTCCTTTGGTTGTGCAACTGGAATGCGAAAGGATTTATTTACAGGCAGAGCCATGCTGTCTTCGTTGCAAGCCTTTCACAGTGCAGCACGGGTTCCAGGAAAAAAAAAAACCAAACCAAACCCAAAGGTCTGCTCTGCACATGTGGAGAAGAGACTCTGCCTTGCTCTCAGATATTAACAGGTTAAACCAAGGCCACCGTTAGCCAGGACAGCTGGAGCACAGAATAAAAACTTCCCAAATCTCTGCAGCGATTAATCCCCACCAATGCTTTGGACAAAGGCTCCTGTTGCTCTGCAAAGGGCAGCGGAGCATCCGCACACACACACGGGGTACACCCAACAGCTCGGCGACCTACGAGGAAAGAAATTCTGCCGTCTCACTGCACATCACTTTGGTGCTAATGCCATTATTAGAGCCAAGAAAGCCCAGCATGGGATGTAAGAGTGCTCGGATCGGCTTCTCGGGGCTCTACGCTGACCCACTCACCAAGCCGGTGGCTCTTCAGGGCATTTCTCCCTTTTTTACTGTCACACATAGGTCAGACCCATGTTTCCTCTGTCGAGACACCTGGCACTGCATTAAGAGCCTTCTCAGATATTCATCTGAATTCAGGCAGAGTTGAAAAGTCACCCCTTTCTGCCCCCACCCTCTGTAGAAACAGCCCCAAGGAACTCTCTTGTGTGGGACCTGAAGAGGGGACATGCACACACCTGATCCCCGAGGGAGCACTCGCACAGAGTCCCGCTGAACAGGGCCTCAGAAGAAACAGCTTTTACTAACCTTTTCTTGCTTTTTCCTTCCTCCTCCTCTACCAGGCCCAGCCTTTTAACTGCTAGATTTGTATCTATCACTTCTTTTTCAGAAACAGGGACGTAAGAAAGGTCTGGGGCAGATAAAAGCTTTCTGCCTCAGAACTGGAAATACAAAATAGGGTAAACAGACAGATGTCGAGACAGCAGCGGAGCATGTACACTCGCTATTTGCACATCAAAACAGCTCCTTCCCCACGGTACTCACCGGGAACAGAGCCCACTGCAATCTAAGACCTGAGTTTAGGATTCCAAGTTTATAAGTGTGTCCCCCCCCTCCTCTCCCTCCCCAGCTTTGGTAGTTTCATTTGTCTATCTCTGCCCCCAACCCTCTACAGAGTTGAAAAAAAAAAAAAAGCTATCAACCATAGTCCAGATCTAGAGAGAGACGCACTGTCACAGAACAAACACTGTCCTTCCAAGGAAGGTCAGTCTAAAACGAGAGGGGCTGTAAAGGTGTTCCCATATCGTATGACTGGAAACCCGGGGCCACAGCACAGGGCTAGAGCCTCCTTGGCTTACCCTGGGGAATCCAGGGCTGTTAGACCATCAGGACAGAAACGTTTAGACACCACCTGATCCGCAGAGCGCGACACTGCCATCGTATGCTCCGTACCCAGGTGAGGATGCAGCTGCAAACAGCATTTCTGGTATGTTTAAGGAAAAAAAAAAAAAACAACCACACAATAATAAAAAATACATCTTTGAGTCATCAAGGATGAAACCCCAACCTGAAAGGCTTCTCACTTTGGTAGCATAACCACAACAGGGTGGTTCCTGAGGGCCCAAGGCCATCAGAGGGAAATATTTGACATATTTTATCTGAGAAAAAGTTTGTAACTTCATGCAATGAACATAAGACAAACTACTGTCACCACTCTTAAATACACTGTCAGCGGGGACCAGAAACCACCTGCTCCACCCTACCAGCTCCACGCTGGTCACCAACCCCAGAATATTAATCCTTTTGCTCTCTAAAAAGATTTTCCCAGTTACAACAGCAACAAGATAGATACTTTAATTGGCTTCCAGCTTCTACCTAAGAGCGACCCAGGCAGGGCACAGCGATTTGACAGCCAGCATGTGGCTGAGGAGCCGGAGCACACGACAGCACGTGAAAGACACAAATACAGTGAATATGAGATCTCCAACTCACCTGTGGAAGATAAGGTGGAAAAGTTAAGAAGGGGGGATAACTAGTACAATGAAAGTTTTGAATTTTTAGCAGTAAGTTAGGAACTACATTAAGGGGGTATCTCTTGCTCTGTAACATGGCCTTTATTTCACTCAAGAGTTGTAAAACCTGTGTGCTTAGCAGACCTGTGCTGCTTATGTGTGTTTACTGCTAACTCTACTGGTGGAGTCCACGCCAAGACTCCAAGTATGTTATCAGGAACATTACCAGCTTTAGTCTGGAACGAGCAGACATCTGACAGCTCCCGGGCGATTCAGTTTGCCAGCAAAGCTCACTCAGATTATATATACTTCAAAATTTGTATTTTACTCCACAGCTATGAGCTCCACAGCAAAGCTGACAGCACTTGCAGTAAAAACATAATCCCAGGCCACAGAATTTATTTGTTTGCCAGAGCTTAAAGTCAAGTGACTAAGCGATATCTGAGGGGGTTGCTTTGGATGTGGTGGGTTCTGGAGAGGACACCACAAGCCACTCCAGCCAACTACTCAGGACAGTCAAGGCTTTTCAGTGACTGAACAAGCCTGATCCCTTCTCTCTCACGTGTGCTCATCTAAGAACATTTTCCACATCCACAGACTAACAGCAGCCTCACCGATACAGGCAGCTCTCTTGGCAGGGGCCACCACCACCTTCTGCATGTTTAGAGGAAGGGGAAGGCCACCTGCCCAACACAGGGCTTTGGGGACACAGACCACTGCCTGCTATTGCTCGAGAGAAGGCTCGTTCACAACACCAAATCCTAAAAGCACATCACTGTCTAGTTGTGGTGGGGAGTTCACACGTAGCTGGAGCACTCAGCTTCTGTCCTCCTCTCAAGATCCACATTTTCTTGTCTGTTTTTATTTTTATTTCTTTGCAAGCAGTCAGTAGAGGGAAAAGAAGCAACCCACATTGCTACACAAAAGGCAAAGCAGGCTTATTTGGCAAAGGAAAGTAACACTCACCAAGTACTTTGCTAATCACTTGCTCACTAACCGTTATCCAAGACTTAAGAGAAGGCACATCACGACCCTAAAAATAGTCTGCAGCACTGCCCAGCCTTGGAAAGCCCCAGCCAGGGTCAGGGCAGTTAAGGATTTATTCCAAAACTGCCAAAGAGACAACCAGTCCTTGAAGTGTATCACAAGAGGTACTCTGATGCAAGAGGAAATAAAAAAATAAAAGTTAAAAAAAAAGCACTGATATCCACCAGAAGAGAACCCAGAAAAAATTAATCTTCCAAAATTATTTATATTTACATCAGTATCTTGAAAAAAAGAAGATCATGAACTTTCACTATTAGAGCAGTAGAGCCAGCTCCAGACTGAACAGAAGCAAGAATGGAGAGCTCTGCCTTCCAGCTGGAAACCTTAAGGCTGTTTAACAAGCAGGGCTGCCATACTCTCCAGCGACTTCCATCCAGCCTGACAGGATTCTTGCTTCGGATAATTTAAAGTATATAAAAAAAGGTTATTGCTACTCTGCCAAGGAAATAAGACAATCTACAGGAGAGAAAGTGCATTCAAAGCCTTCTCTACAAAAACCCACAAGCTTATCGGCCACTACGGGCTATAGACGCCCAAGTACTGAAGGTGTACAAACAAGAGTCCCTGCAATTCCTCCTTCATCCCAGCTTTCTTCCTGCAGCAATTTCTTTCCTTCCCTCTAAAGGCACTTTCTATATTCTATATCCTTACATAGGGAAACACTTCCAGTTTTCCATCTTGACAAACAGAACAGTCCCACAAATACACAACATTCAGAAGGAATTTTAATTAACAAAATGGTCCAGGAAAGGGGAAGGAGAACCCAAAAAAACAGGCCATTGCATTTGAAAGGTTGCATGTCAGTCACTAGGTATGCCTGCAAGCCCATGCACAGGAAACCATTTGGACCTTTGTCAGTGCAGAACTAGCCTCAGCTTCCAGAACCACTTCTACTCCTTTCTTATATAAGCTAAATATTATATACATATATAAAAAAAATACAAACTCGAGTTTGTTATAAAGTGGCTTCTCTCTCTCTCTCCCCCTCCTATGCTTGCTTGGCACATGAACGCATGCAAAGCTAGTAGGCTCCGAGGGCTGCACAAACAGCAGGTTTTGGCAACAAAAAAAAAAAATAAACACAGCTAAAATAGATAAGCAAGATTAAAAGCCACTGAATTGAAAACCATATATTTTTCCAATTGTATAGAATTAGAACTACAGCTACGACTTAAAACGGTAAGAGTCTGTCATCCTCTCTCCCAACTCATGTCAAAGTTCATAGCAGCATAACACGAGATTCCTCAAGAAACATCAAGCCAGTGTTCTCTGCTTCAGGAGTGAGTTCACAGGTCAAAGTTTAGTCTGTCCGAAGGATCATGGGGGGATGCTCACTGTCTTCATCCAATCTAAGGGAGTTGGTTTCATCTTCCAGGCAAGCTCCACCCACGGCACCCAGGTCATCCGTATAGGCTGCGGAGAAAGGAACAATTAGCCGAGAAAGGAACAATTAGCCGGGGGATCAGCAGCACAAACTGAGGATGGAATCAAAGTGAATGATTAGAGCTGAAGTACCAGACATTACTTGCCACAGTCTCATTGGCACCCTGTGTTTGCCTTCATTGTGACTATGATTCCCCAAGCCAAGAGCAGTTTATGATCAAAATTCAACTATTCTGTGTGTGCAATACATATTGGTGCTTTGGGCAGGCTGGTGTTTTCCATAATCTCATGGATTACAGCTGCAGTAACGATGCTATACAGTCTTTCCTCTGAAGTTGAAGCACTGACCCAAGTGCCATATAAAGACAGTAAAAGCTCCGCTTGAAGAGCTGCAGCGTTAACCAAATTCTCCTCCTCTTTATTTAACAGAGCAGCAAAATCAGGCTAAAAGGTCACTGTTCCTATAACGGAACAACAGGAGCACTCAACCTTGCTAAAAAGAAAAGAAAAGGGTGTGTTTATAACTCACATGCTTTGCACAAGGTCTGGGTGCAGAACTCCTGTATGAAATAATTGCATTAGGGCATCTGAAGAACCATTTGGTAGACACTGCAACTATCACTAGAGTAATCAACCACAGTTTGAGATGAAGTTCTACCCAGAAAGCAGCAAAGATGAGTGACCCATCTACAGGAAGCCACCCACAGTTAAGAAAAGCTGGGTGTTGAAGCAGACAAGCTCACGTCGCCACCTAGAACAAAGCAACACGCAGAGGCGCTCTCTGCCCCGTTTCCAGCCTCCTCCTTACCATGCCTTGTGGGTGAGGAAGGCACATATGTACCTTTAGTGACAGCAGCACTGTACGTCTGCGCTACCAATGGCCGGTCATGGGATGCAGACTCTAGGATTTCGTTGGCTGGCTCCATACTGCCATCCAGCCTACCAAGCAGAGAGAGGTTAGCGGGAGAGGTGATCCACCTGGGCATGAAACAGCTTCAGGTGACAGCTACACAAGAATATCTCATCAGACGGGCAAGAATAATACATGTAAACATGCAACAGGTCTCTCCATTCCAGAGGGCTGTCAAGAAGACATCTGACAACACTTCATGTTTAACACTGAAGACACATCAGTGACATGCTTGCCTCCGATATGGCATCAGGATCTAAATCCTAGTAGGTGATTATAGGTAAAAGACTCAAAACAAGAGTACACCATTAAAAACTCCAAACATTCCAATCAGCAATATTACAGTGTCTCTTGAAGCTCTATCCACAACAGAAGTGGTTGCTTCGTACGCTAGAAAACTCTCTAGTGAAGATATTAGAACATTCCAGAGATTAACTTGATAAATGCTTCCCTCTATGAGGCTTCACTTGATCTACAAGTGAAACCAGAGGCAATATCTTAAAACATTCAGATAAATGTATGATTTTTTTTTTTTTACTAGTATTAGAGATTGACCAAAGCTGTAAACCTGAATTATCATTGAGTTACCGGCTATAATTCTATGACTAATCATGTAAGAAACCCGACTATATCACCCTAGCTTCTCCTGACAAACCTTATTAAAAAAATAACAAAGCCTTGTCATATTTTCCTTAATATTTCTACAGCACTGCTGCAGAACATTAGTTGGCCTATATGCAACCAAGTTTAATAAGGACACTGCTAGAGAGAATACTGATAATTTCATAGGCCTGTGAAGTCAGAGTAACATCTCTCTCTCTCATGTCTGTAACCGCTTCATTTATTGATGAAGAGGATGGTGTCAGACGTTTCAAGTTCTTGTTTAAGTAACTCAACTCAAACTGCCAAGTAAGAGGAAACAGGATCATAGAGCTAACAGCGATTGATCCTTCACTGCAATCGGACAGTGTTGAGTTTCTGCTGGTAAAGCGGCGCTTAGTGCAGCAGATACTGGGAAGGCAAGCGCAGGGGGATTCTGAAGTTACTCACTCACATCAGAGGTCTGGAAAAAGATTAGTTTAAAGAAATGAGCTGTTCCGAGTTAGACTTTTGCAGAACAGAACTAAGCTTAAAAACAAACTGGATTTTGCGAAGAGATAAAATACATCAGTCCTCAGCTAATGCGCACTTACTTGTGCTGCTTCATTAGTGTGCATTCTCCTCCTTCTTGGGGGTCCAGGTTGTACATGTAGAGATACCCATCGGCAGCTCCCACCAATAAACGAGGGATCTTCTGGATCCTAGAAAAGTTTAGGGGAGAGCAACAGATATTATACTAAGAACTTCAGAAAACACACCCTTCTCCCTTCCCATGATTTTAAGCCGCTATTTTCCACACTCTCACTTCTAGACAGGGAACATTGTTAACAGTTAGAGAACCTAGGAAAGAACTGTGCATAAAAAAAATAAGGCATAATCACATTTTGAGGCTAATGGGATGCCACAGGAATCAAACAACTTATACATGACCCAGTAAAACAGATTAAGAAGTCGCCATCCTGCTGTCAAGCTTTGTACAACTCCAGAGACAAATATTCTAGTGAGAAGTGTTTACTTATTTCAGAAATGTTACAAGGCTTAATTATTGCTTAAAGGGCGCTTTGAGATCAGGACTGAGAGTACAGACAGGAAGTCAATTTAGCGTAAAAAACTATAAACCCCCCCCCCCCCAAAAATAAGTTTACTACCGCTCAGCTTATTGCTTTGGTAGATGTGCCAACTGAGACCTGCGTTTGGTGAAGACAGAATAAGAATTAGGCTTAGTCTTCAAAATTAACTTTAATGAATGCTATCCTCTTTTAGAGACAAAAATAAAATGAACTTGCTTTCAAAGACTTCTTTAATGGTTAATCTGGATTTTGCAACTCACTAACAACATACAGTATCACCCGCCCCCCCAGCGCTAATGGAAGCAAATGCCACAAGCCCATGGGTCTGTTCTCAACATTCTCCTTTCCAAATTAAAAGGCATCTTTAAACAACACTTAGAAATGGTCTATTCTCACCCAAATACTATGCCTTTCCCTTCTCCCCTCACAGGACCGTGAGTTGTTGGCTCTAACACGTTAGTCTTAAAAAAGGAAGAGGCTTTGAGATGATCACAGGCGATCCGCTGCTCTGTGTACTCCCCACTCTGCTGGGGATGAGGGTACATTCTACAGTGTCAGCCTCTCCGTAGCCCAACGTGGCAACCCAGCGGGGTGGGCAAACACAGGCTCAGTTTCTCTACTCACGTGGCAAGCGCACAGATGTTTTTGTGCCCACAGAAGGGCAGGCGGACTGTAGCAAAGGCTCTACCCTGGTTGAACATCTCTGTTACTTGAGAGGGCAAATAGCTTGTCGAGGCCATCAGCACTTTTCCAAAGTAACCCGTCCAGGTTGTAGGCTCTTCCTGAGGTCTGCAAGTCAGAAGAAAGAAAAAAGTGACTGACTTTGCCTTCACACGAGAGAAAGGTGCGTAAACACTTTGAAACATCTTTTTATTTTTAAAGATATTAAGCAGCTATTTGTTTCTCTTCAGAAATAACTAACACCCTGAGAACTCTGATACACTCCATTTATGCTACAGGGTACAATGTGTCCTACAATACCCTCAGCCTCTTACTTAAGCATGTTTGATTGTAAACTGATACTTCTGCTTATAAAACTAAATTTCATAAGGTTCATTATACAAGAGCAAGATCTACTGAAAAGTGCTACACTTCAAGATTTTATCTACTTGTTTATCACTAAGCAAATAATTGTTTCCAACAACTTACAGAGAAATGCAAGACTGTCCTCTCAAATCATAAATAGGAACATTTTATAACCTGGCACCTTTTAAAGCCCTAGAGGCAGCCAGAAGGCACTGCCAAGACAGCTCTTCCAATATGGACATCAGAAGAGGTGAAACATATATAACTGAAAGTGTTAAGGGCTCTGCATTCCTCTGCCAAGGATGGCCAACTTCTCTTCAGCAGAAATACCTTTTCTATTCACCAGGAGAACAGTACGCAGCTCAGCTGCAGTTGCCGATTCATAAATAACTTCTTATGCCCTTTACTTTAAGAAGTCTGTCCACACTTTGGAGAACTCATCCTGTCGAGTATAATCGATTTTAAAGCCTTTTCCTTGAAAAATCTAAGGCACCTCTGAAACCTACTTTTCTTTCACAGTCTCAAGTTTGAAGATATGCACTGTCTCTGTGTTACTGGACGCAGACAGAAACATGCCATCCATGCTGAAGGCCAACGAACAGATGCTCACACACCTTGGGGGGGAAGAAAGGAAAAACAATGAAGCATTATTTTTGACATTCTAGTACTGTACTATTGGTGTAAAAAGAAAGCTAGTGTTAATTAACTCATGGGAACTGACTTAAATGAGAATATTACTACTCTGTTTTGGTAGGCAGGAGTCTTTCTGCACATTTACCACTAAGGAGCTCCACAACATTCACGCAAGCTGTGCTGTGAGAGCTGGGAGGAACTGTGGCTGCACAGCAGACTCATCTGCTCTTCTTCTCCTGTCAGTGACTGCAGGTGACTCACAATTAAGCCAAGCTAATTGAGAAGATTTCTCAGTCACCACCGCTTTACAAATAAGAAAAAAGAATGTTTCCATAGTAAGCATTCTGAATTCTCTGACACCTTCTTAAAGCACTTCAAGAGCAAGATTCCCATTAGTGATGTTCAATTCTGACGTACACCAGATATGGGGGTCCATTAGTAACAGTTTGAACTCAGTCTTACCTCTGTATAAAGCACAGAGCTACTACTACAACAAATCATAGTACCATTTCACAGTGGCTATCAACGATCACAGCACTAGCAGGATTTAGAACAGAGCAGGAATATTACGTGTACTGCCTCCGATTGCCATAAGAATACAATACATCTTACAAAAGGTGACCCACTTCAAACAAGTTCCCTCACCAATAAATTTTTGAAAGGCAAGAGGGAGTACAATTCTGACAGGATTGATTTGTAGAATAGTCAAGTCCAAAGGAGCGAAACTGGAAGACATTCAAGCTGGAACTGTTATAAGCATACAGGCGGGGAAGAATGAAGATGAAAACAGGCAAAAATCAGGATGCCAGCTCAATTGCAGAACATATGGGAGATCTGCCCTGAGGAATGAGCTTCAGATAATTAGCCCAGTTGAACTTTACCTCTTCACTCCCCTTCGGAATTCAAAGAGTTTCTGTCCCTCTGGAATGGAAAACACTCTTATTACTGTCCCCTGTAGAGAGAAAAAAATAATTTAATTTCAAGTTTGTTCACTGTATATTACCTCTAGTGAGCAGAGTACAACTACAAGCAGTAAACCATTTTGCTGTTAACTTAATAACGTTGATGCACACCACATACAAGCATGAAATATTTATGGAGCTTGTTGGTAGGATGTGTTTGAAGAGTAGAGAAACAACAGGGGGTGGGAGCTACTAATGCAGAGAACAAGCTGCGCATCAAAAACAGCCCTTCTTATCGTATCTCATCATAAAAATGACCACACCAGACAAGTACCACAAGTACAGTCACCTGGGTGTCTTTGTGCCTTTATCGGATGCAACCAGTTACACCTTTATGTTCTAAGCTTATTACTCAAAGAGCAGAGGCTGCAGACCTTCTAATTTATACAGTTTAGATGCCAGTCTTTGGCACATGATGACAAATTGTCCAAGACACTTCTCTCTTCTGACTTTAACTGTCTTGTTTTCATTAGTAAGAGAGCATCAAAACAAGACAACTAATTTCTAATACATATCCTCCACTAAAGGCAGAAACACTTAGAGGATTGCCCTGATTAGAACCAGATTAAAATGTATTTATTTAAATAACCTTATTATCCAACATTTCTCAGCATGAAAGTTGTATCAAATATCATTAACAGCTCTTAACTTAGATTTGCCATTCTAACTGTAAGCCGCCTTTTTTGGCACTTGTCATGGAATTGTGCAGGCTTACTCAAAATGCTTAAAACAAATTTCATTTTTTATCACTGATGGCAAGTCAATAAAAAGGCACCTTACCTTTTCTGATGCAGTGGCAAGTTTAGTACCACTCGCATCAAACGCCAAAGCAGCCAAGGGACTATCATGAGCTGGGATCATATTAGCAGCTCTCTGCGGGAGTGAATCAATAAAACAGAACCTTAGTACAGTACAGGTTAAAAACTACGTTTGCAGCTTAAGGCTGCACGTTTAAAAGCATTCAAGACAAATATGGGTCTTATTTTATGGAAAACAGCTTCAATATTGGTTTCAGTAATTGCTAAGTACATAAAATGATCAGTGAAGCATGTGCATAGAGAGCACAAGCTGTAGAAGGATACTTAAAAGAATTCAAATAGAAATTATTTTACTTTGCTCCACCCATTTGCCCAACTCTACACATCAAATCTAATATTAGTGTCTGTATGTTCTTTGCCGACGTTCTGTGAAATCTGGCTATAAGAGATACTGTGAACTGATGCGGAAGAACCCAAGCGTCTAGTGATTCCTCTCTGAACAAGCTTAAGTCATTTCCAAAACCCGCATCTTTAGAAACAGAAACAGCATTCACAAAATCCTTACCAGATTGATGGTGTCAAAGACTTGTACTTCTCCAATAGTCGCGCTTCCTGGGTAGGCCAGGTAGCAGTTATCATTGTTTATTGATAAAGCACACAGCCCTACAAGGGATGCAGAGACAGAATTAGAAAGAGGCAAATTCCAAGACTTACGCAGCAAAACTACATCTGATTATTATAAAGGTAACTCAAGTTATCCTCACGAGGTATCAACAGAAACAGAACAAGGATGAGTAATCTCAGTCAACCTGCAACATATTTGACTATTCAACATAAGTTTAATACAAGGTGAAGGAAGAATACTAATAGAGCTACAATAACTGATAAAACAGTAGAATTTCCCGTGTCTGCCATGACTCCTAAAGCATTATCCTGATGAAGTCTTTAACTATATCAAGTGCTGGCAAAATCCGGTTTGTATCCCTTCTACTTCTAACATTAAGACACCCACTCTAGGAGACTAAAACACTGAAGACACAGTTTAAGGCAGAGTCTGCTATTTGCTCTCAAAAACCTCACCTGGATCGAACAGCAAGGCTTTAAGACAACACTCTTGTATTTAATTGTTACTTTTATTTGAAAGTGGAGTTAACAACGCTACAGTTCCCTGTAGGAAAGGTCATACATTGACACAGAATGCAGTTTTCAGAGTCATGCGAGCTTCTAACAACACACTCACCTGCGGGATTGGGAGGTGTCTCCCTGATTGTATGTAATACCTTCATGTCTCGTATGTTGTGTATATAAAGAGACTCTTCCAGACATACTATCAGTCTCTAGACATGGGAGAGAAGACGAAAGGCTGATATCAAACTGGAGTTTATATTAATTTATCAATCCTAGAAAAAAACAATTGTATCCGAAATGCAGTAGGTACCTTCCAATAGAGAAAAGGTAGTACCCACCTGATGGGAAGGAATAAGAGTCTGACAGAAGATACACAAGATACACCTCTTGACAAGGCTTCAACCGCGCAATACTACACTCGGTCACTTGAACTGACTTCTCTCAATCACGCTAGTGCAAATTGATTTAAATAAAAATGATTTACATTACTAGTTTAAGTCAGCAAGCCAGAAACCTTCATTTAAAGCTATTTAATTCTTATTCTGTACCTACCCTTCTGTATTTCCTCGCCTCAAGAGGCCAATTCACATGTGGAAATAATTTTCTGCTTTGGCTAAACAGAAAAACATACAAGACTTTTTTTAACCATTTATAGAGCCTATGACTTAATCATAATAGTTTGTGAGAGGCTTTTTATTTATTTTTTAAATTTTAAGTTCTTCAACATCTCATTTACACTTTTGTAGACAACATCTGGATGACTAACAAGATGTTACTCATTTAATGCTACCTCGCTATGGCAGAAATCAAACTCGCCACTGCTTCCCTTATGATTTTAAGCAGGAATCCCATCCTCCCACACCTGATTTTGGGGGCAGGCATGGACACTAAGAAGATTTTCTCCTTCAGCTGCCATTCTCTCTACTTTGAATGAAATAGTTGAAGATAGAGAAGTCTGTATTTGCAGAAGAGCCTACTAATGATTTTGGAAACAGAAAACTAAGGTTCCAGATACTTAACTCAAAACTTCCACTAGTTCAGTGATTTTTTAAAAAAAAAAATTCTCTTTTTAGAATTCAGCAAACTGTTTTTAAAAATACCATAAAAAGTGAATAGATAATAACTTTTAAGTTTAGGCCTGAACAGAAATTGTCAGTTTCACACATTTTCATGTTTAGGATCACAGGGTGATTCACACTGGAAGGAACCTCAGGAGGTCACCAAAAGAAGAGACATCAATCAGTCAGAGGAAGCACCAGAATGAGATCCACAACCCCTTCCCATGTTTTCACCAAGTCAAAATTACTACTCACCTGTCTATTGAGTTTGACAGCCAAGATGGTGTTGGAGTAACTGTAGTTGCAAATCTCTGTCCCCTTCTTAAAGTGACAAACTTTCAGCTTGCGTGGAGCTTTAAGGCTAACTATGGCCACCAGACTACTGGAGAAGAGCCTCTCCACAATGCACACATCTTCTGTGTCAGCTGAAGAGTCACAATAACGAGGGGAGAAAATACAGAGGGAGATTTCAGGGAAGAAGAACAATGCACATCAACAGGAAATACTAAGAAAACATTTTAACACCACAATAATTCTGCCACAACAGCTCAGAGTCAAAGTGGGAAGCAGGACAGGTTTTTAAAGCCGAGAATCTACACAATGAATATTGATTTACAAAGATTTCCCTCTTCCCCCCAAGTTGTCATGCAAGTTTACACTTTAGAACAGTGTCTACTCCCCCCCCGCCCAAGATCAAACATAAAAAAAATCCTCAAGATAGAAAAAATAGCAAACTGTAAGATTCTGGAGTTTGACAATCTTCTCTTGTACCTGCAGATATCTAGGAAAACAAAGGGGGTTTGCGTTGGGTTTTTTTTTTTTTTTTTTTTGGTGTGTGTGTTTTGTTTTTAAAGCTATACCATGCACAGAAAGGTTTTTGATGACCAAAAGAAACACTTGATTATAGAACAATATTGGACCAAGATGGTAGGAGTCCAAGTCCCACCACCCCGGCACATGTTCTTCCCCCAGATGGAGAGGGTTTTACTACTCTCTGCAGCTCTCCCACTGCTACCGGCTACATCTGCCCTTCTGTTACAGAACAAGCAACTCAAGCCTTTGGCCTTGATCCACTGAAACAACCGAACTTTTCAGAAGTCAGTATCTGGATTAGCTCAATGCTTACCACATTCCAAACTGTAAAACTACCAAGCAAAAAAAGCTTATTTCTGAAGGCTTCTGTTTTGGCCAAGAGACACATTAAATAACTGGCACTGTTCTCACCAACAATGACACAAATTCCCTGAAAAAAGTTCTGCCCGACATTCTCAGCATATGACAATGTCATCACTGTGTGACACGTCTGCTTTGAAAGTGCTTTTTCTGGGCAGTTATTTCAAGAAAAAGAACAAAATATTTAATGGTCTACATTCTTTTGAGAGAAATAGCCTCCTTATGGCAAAGGAGCAGGTTTATACTAAGCATTTCAGTATTCTATGCAACATAATCGACTTTTATCTAAATCTCGTATTTAATATGGTACTTTTCCAGAGAAGACAAAACAGCTCACAGAGGCTTTGAAAATTCAATTTCCTCACTTCTGCAAGAGGGATAATGCATTTTAGCAATGACTTTGTTTTCAAGGAATTGTTCTCCATTTTCCTGATGCCTCACGCAACACATGAAAAAGAAATACAAAAAGCCGCTTCAATAAATTTATGCATAGACTTTCAAATGCAGAGGCCCGTGTTCCTTGAACCACACTAGGAACATAACCTGCACTGTAAAATATTTGAGAATCTTTTATCAGCTTTCCATCTAAGCCTGAAGTCCTTCATAATAACGGCATCCTTCAGAAGAGTCAGAAGACCAGCAGAGACTGAAAAACCAGTCCCACTGCTCCCCGCTCCTGGGCAAGCACAGCTTCTTTCCCTGTTTAGGGACAACTGTGTTAAGACACGGATTCCGGGAATCGTTACTCTCCCGGGCAGTCCGGAGAAATGGTATTTCAGAGTAGGAACAGCAGCAGAGATTCAGATGGAAAAAGTGCTGTCCTACACTGCACTGATGGAGGTGCGGCGGCAGGGAAGGCACAGGAGGAAGGGCAATGCCAGGAACTAAGCAAAGATCAAAAAACCCCCAAACTTTCAACAAGGAAAACGCTTAAAAGGTATAGACAATCCTTCAGTCTCACCGTAAAAAGGCTTACTATAACACAGATAGTTACCTTTAGAGAAAGGCTTTGTGATGGGCTTTTAATTAAATTCACTTGAAAAATACAGGATGCACCTCTGTTCCCTTGTTTTCCCCTAACAGGAAGTGATAAAATCTCTTCACAGCTGCCAAGTCATGTGTACTTCCTAACCAGCAGCCCTTCACGTAAAGTACCAGCCTATACTCCACATCGTACATCCAGCTGACCTGAATTAATCATGTTTAGAAGTACTTTAGTTAAGTCCTATAGCAATGCTGTTAATCACAGTTGTTTTTTTTCTTATTTGTATTTTCTCCTTTACACTACATAAGTGAGCAATCCCAGAAACTCGAATTCAAAATACTGTAACAACAAAAAGGACTGCAAAATGATTTAAGTATCAGCAGCGAGAGGAGAACAAGCAAATACATAACGAGATTACAGTTTCATAACACAAGCATGTAGCATCACAGACAAGAGCTGGTTAGAACCAGCTAGATTATGATCAGCTGTGCTTTTATTCCATTTTTAATCCAAGAACATGATGCATGTTATAAGCACTCAATAAGACTTAAAGCACCCTCCAATCTAATACTTATTTTTATGGGGGGGGATCAACCGAGCAGGGAGTTGGGCGATTTGTACAGAGTCACAGCAGAAGTCAGTGATGGGAGCAAAGAAACCTCCCGTTCTTTTCAGTTCTCCCAAACACAAGACAGCTGGGGCATATCCTGTAGTTTACTTTAGACACCTACACATGAACTGGCAGATCAATCCTACAGAAGAGAGGGAGGGGTCCTTAAAAGCGCTCACTCAAAAGAACACAAAGCCCTTAGACCCAATTAAACTAAATTGGGAGGCAGGAGGCACTTGTCCAGGAAGCCTCAAGATACTTTTCCTTGCGGAAAGGAGGTACCCAATACATTGGAAACCCTCCACTCCTGTATCCAGTTTTAAACAGGCACAGTTTGCGAGCCCAAGACTGAAAATTATTTAACTGCATACAAAAAAAAATATGAAGATCTCAAATATTTAGATCTGCCGCATTGCATGCTCTATGAGCAAAGGTCAAGACTGTTTAGACAGGTTCAACCATCAAGTTTTCTACTAAATATTACCTCACACTCTGTGCTCTGTATTTACAGACTTAACAGTCATGGAAGAAAACTTACAATATCAAAGAGGTTAAGCCAATACAGGCATCCCAGAACAGTCTGAAGACAAGACTGGAATCTGCAGGTCTAAATTTCAATCCCAGCTGCCGAATCATAGAATGGTTTGGGTTGGAAGGGACCTTAAAGACCATCGAGTTCCAACCCCCCCGCCCTGGGCAGGGACACCTCCCACTAGACCAGGTTGTTCAAAGCCCCATCCAACCTGGCCTTGAACACCTTCAGGGATGGGGCAGCCACAGCTCCTCTGGGCAACCTGGGCCAATGCCTTACCACCCTCACAATAAAGAATTTCTTTCTATCACTTTATTGCAAGATTTCGAGCAAGGCCAATCCAATTTGTACTTTTTCTTTCAAGGGCTACCTGGAAGAAGCTGTCCTGCGAAGTCCAGTTCAGTCTCTCTTAGCACATTTATTCAGTGTCTCATGTAACAGGAGTCATCTTCATCATGTCTCCTGGAGTGGTATCAGGCCAGCTACTGGAACTGCCTCACATACTACAAAGGTCAGGCACCTAAACTCAACGGCATGAAATGGAATTCAAGCCACCGATGAACCAGTACAACCAGACCATGACTCAAACAGGCAGTTGTAGCTGCAACACAATTTAACCTGACCCACAGGTGCCTACTTTGAACCTCACAATTACTTCTTTCCATTGACTGTGTATACAGAAAAAGGCTGTCACCACAGGTAATAGGTGACCTGAATCACACACACTATTTTCAAGCTTAGGATGCCACAGGGTCAGGTCACTTCAGGAATGGAGTCCGAAGACAACTCTGTGAGTAGCACGGTACTCTGGGATCCTGCTATAAATGCCGACAACACGGCTACTGGTGCCTTCTGTCCACATGGGTTTAGAAGAAAGCAAGGACACTCACGCGTAGCATCCATAGTTTACTTTCTAGCACCTCAAAAAAGGGAAATTTATGAACTGCTGGCAAAACAGGGGATAACACTTCTCCCCCAAGCCTCCCTCCGCTTCTCCTCACATCATAGCTCACTGTGGTCAGTAGTGAGAAGTTATGGGGATTCAGATTATTCACCCTTTTGGATGATTAAACCTGCAGCTATCATGTTAAAAAAGCATTTTTCTAACATCAAATACTAGAATTAAAAAAAAAAAAATAATCAAGGCTTTGTTTTCTTATTTGGTAAAGTGTATTAGTTGTTCTCTGCCCCACTAGCCAGTACAAAGACCCAAAAGACACACCCTCACACCAGTACATTTTTTTTTTTTATGCCCAGCTGCTACATAACTTGGCTATTGGACATAAAATTAGAAAAGCAAAGAGTTCTCCTCATAGCTATTACCAAATTTCATAACATACCAGCTAAATTTAAATACAGAACACTGATATATAGTTTTACCCTGCCAGCAATCAATTGTTCTGTATCTGTGTGATATTGCATCATACACTTAAGGTTCCTCCTATGTCAACTTCAAACAACCTGTGAAAAAATGAAAAGTCTTATTCTTCCCCAAATTAAGCCAACTGAGGGGGTAAAAAAAAAAAAAAGAAAAAAGAAGAAAAAGAAGATACTTACTGCATTCATAGATCTGCTCTAATTTGTCCACCGAAGAAAGAGAGAAGAATTTGTAGCCTGATTTACTGCCAACTGCAAGGGATCTGAAAAAGAAACAAGCCAGTCGGGAACATAAATTAAATCAGCTGTGAATTATCCTTGGACAGATTCTTATCCTATTCTGAAAGTCCAGTTGGGTTAGCTCAGTAAGAAAAGCGATAAAAAACTTGACCGAAAAAGCCAGTTAAGCTCTCTCCACCCTGAAAAGGCCAAACAGCTTCAGAATTACCCCAGGTGTGGAATCCTGAAATGAGAGTTTTACGAAATGAGAGTTCACAGCTTAATGTAAATCAACTGCCCAATTCGTACTGGTGATTTCTCCACACAAACTAAAAGCTTTAGTGTGAAGGAAAGATGATGACTTGAATAATGTAATGCAAACCAATTACATCATTGCCTCATAATGAGGGGTGACCTCCAAGACCTTTTAAACTGGGATTGTCTGGGGATTTTTTGCTCTTTATATTATAACCTTCCCCAGGCACTCTGAAAGAGCTATCATATTAAAAAAAAAAAGAAACAAAAAGGAATTAATGACTGCCAACTCTTAACATTCTCATCATATTCAAGCACCTCCGAAGAACATTGTTAGGTCTCAGTCTTACAAATACTCATGCCAAATCTTTGATCGGAGGCACCCTCTTACAAATGCTAGTCACTGATGTTAAACAGATTTTTAACAATAGTAGAACACGAAAAAACTGACTACAAACCCTGCTTTCCTCCATTACTCCATTTTCACACTTAGCTCACAGACCATTTAATTGCTTTTCCAACCAGAGTCAAAGACAGGTCTTAAATTTTAAGCTAGAAAAACCTTTAGGCTTGTCTTGCATGTCTTTACACATCAAGGCAGCAGACAATGGCACATTCTTATTTTCCCCTCCCCACACAGAGGATGATTTTATGCCACAGAAAGAGAAAATTAACAGTAAATACATTTACACAGAAGTGTTTTAGTATGCTTATAGTTCACGTATTTCTTACTGCCAGGACACATGGAGAAAAACTAATTAAATTCCAATAAAATGTATTTTGATATGCCAAACTGCGGCGAGTCATTCAATACAAGGCTCAAACCCAGCCCTGCCACTCACCCTGCCAAAACACCCTTCTGAACTCAGCGAGACGATTCTCTACAATTCAGATGCACTAATGACTATTTCTGCATTTAGAATACAATACGGATTCCTAGATTTCTTGCTCTTTCTGTGTTTTCCTCTCATGGCCCCAAAGCGAGCCCTTTCTAAACCTCAAGGTACCCAGAAGATTAAAAATTGTTCCTCAAATGGCTTACCCTCTGAAATTAAGATCCCAAGCTACAAAAATCAACTTCTGTATGACTGTATGACCTTCTCTTCTAAAAAAAGAAAAAAAAAATACAACTGGCACAATCCAGTTAAGAAATTATATTTGAGGTTTAAACCTTCAAATTAAAATA
This sequence comes from Numenius arquata, assembly GCF_964106895.1. Classification (NCBI taxonomy): domain Eukaryota; kingdom Metazoa; phylum Chordata; class Aves; order Charadriiformes; family Scolopacidae; genus Numenius; species Numenius arquata. The sequence goes on along the minus strand of NC_133589.1, from coordinate 4,090,780 downwards.
TGCACCATCCAGGCAAGAGAAGTAAAGCCTCCCCAGATTCAATAACCAAGATATTAAAAAAGTCATATTAGGCTTAGCGACAGAGAAGCGACTATAAAACAAAATTTTGTCACTGCTTCTAAATCACCTTAGAAATACTGAATTTAATTTTACTTCAGACAAAATCGCTACTTTCAGCAGACTAGATCTGATCGGTCGCCAAAGACGCTTCAGTGTTTTTTTCCTCAACTACTTTCGTTCAAATCAATGAAAATCCAAATTCTGTGAAAAAATATGAAACTAATTTGGAAAAAAAAAAAAAAAAAGACTAAGCTAGCTTTTCTTAGATCATCTACTGCTTCCCTCAAAAGAAAAAGTTTAACAAAGAATGACATTAAAGCTGTCACTTCACAAAGGTAAACAAGCACTCAACCGAGCTAAAAATAAATGGAGTCACAAGACTCCTCCAATATAAACTCTCTACAAAAGACACAGGATGATTTCCTCACGGAGAATTCCACACAGCGGCTATTTCTCAGTGTATTACTTGGCAAAAACTGATTCCCGCATTGTACTTCAGCTTTAAACACAGAATATTGCTGTATCACTGTTTTACTGACAGTATCGCCGAAACCAGTAAGCAAGACCATTTTTCTTGTCCTACCCACTACCTATACCTCATTTAAATAAGCTTTAGACAATGGCAAAAGTGGCTTACATGATAAAAATCATTAGACTGAGTACAAGCCAAAATGAAGAAGCCCAGAACGGACCTTTCCAGCCATGGCAACTGCTTTCTGTTATTTCTTTCAAGATCAAGGTGATGAAGTCACAAATCATTTGTTTACACAGAACAGCTCGAGTCAGGATAATTAAATCCATTTCAGTATATAAACATAACTGCAAAACAACCCATTTTTCTTCTAAAACAGAATTCTTGGTTTTGGAGGGTTTGGTTGTGTTGGTTTTGCTTTTTTTTTTTTTTTTTTAAACGTACTCTCAAATTACTTCTTATGAAACTATTGGAAAAGGGCTTTTTATATGTAATAAGAGAACTCACCAGGCTGCGTTACACCAGCATAATCATAATGATTTAAATCCCCCATCTTCCCCCGCACCGATATTACACTTAAGCCCTTAAGACACCTGATAGCTATCTAAATGATCAAATCCCACAAAACAAGTATCTAGCCAAAATTACCTCACCTCCGAAAAAATGTGCAGCCATATGGGGAAGAAATATGATCAATAAGCCATTCAGCCCTTGCTCAAATAAGACAGTGGCCAACAAGAAGCTACTGTAGTTAATCAGAACCTCCTTTTACAGTGTGGGTGTTATGCTTTATTATCACCAATTTTCAGAGGCTGGTGAGAGACTGAAATTGAAAATAAAAATCAATACCCAAGAAATTTGCTTTTTTCTTCTAACATTATGCTACACACAGGTGGTTTTTTAGCTTTATTATGTGTAGCCTCTATTACACACCTTAGATTGTAGACTTTGAGCTATTTCACCATCAAGGTTGTCTACACAGTACAAAATTACCAATATAGCTGTGATTTATGAAACTGCGTTTACCCCCTTTTTTTACCAAAGATAATACTGTAGTCTGATCCAAGACTACATAAGTCTTGAGAGCACTTTCAAGAGCGGCTGTCATAAATAATTAAAACTAACCTCATCAAGGGAGCAGTGTTATGAGATATTTCACACACTCATTTCAAGATGCTGACATTCACTGTAAGTGCACTCACCTAGAGTGGGAAATCAGCTGCTTCAATCTCTCTGGCTCTTTAGAAACAAGTTTTTTCAGATGGGTTAGAATCGTACAGGTTTTCTTTTGCTTCTTTAATATGCATACAGAAAGAAGAAAACCAGTTTTTCCCTTTCTGTATCATAGGGGACCTTAACTCTTAATCAGAAAGATCCTACTAGGGCCAGCTCTCAGATTAAAATAAATTGCAGCTGCAGTGTAAACACAACTCCAGAAGTCATTACTACTTTAAATAACTAGTTAATTAAACTACTGTCATTATGATCCAGTCTCATTATATTAATGCTCCACCTCATTTCAAAACCAATGTAAATTTCCAAAGACAAAACGTTTTGTGAACAAAGGCTTATGATGAAGAGGGGGAAAATAATAGCAACGAAAGAAAAATCAATGAAACAACATAAGAAAAGAATTACGGAGGAAGTTCAGTTTGCTTTATTTCCCCCTCCCAAACGTCTGCTGACACCAAAGTCATAACATCTTGCAGACACGTCTTAAAAGAAAGGTCAAGAATGTCATTATTTTGGACATAAGCTAAATATAGAAACTCATACATTCAACAGATTTATCAGCAACACTCTGACAACCCACAGGACATTTTCCCCTTGTTCTTATACTAAAAGAAAACTAATACAAACTTAAATCTCCTTCACCAGAAGGAGCCCACACTTGCTTGCCAATTAACATGTAGCAATAGGCTGGGACAACAGAAAGTTCATAATCCAAGTAAACATCAGTACTCTCAGGCCAAATTCCTGCCCAGATTGTCACACGCAGAGGAACAGTTCCTCTGGCAAGGCCACCTCAGCTGCTATCGCCAGTGCGACAACAGCAACGAACCAGACACACGATTGCTCCTCTCGGCTATCTCCCCCGAGCACGAGAGCTAGGATATCGCTCTTCCCTTCCTTTTTTTGCTTTAGTTTTAAAGCCTCCTTGGAATAAAGAGCTCTCCTGTCCTCAAGGACCACGGGTGAACAACACCTGGACCTAGGAGAAACAGAGGAAGAGGAGCGAGCGCTCAGCACCTAACCCTTTTTCCTCTCACCACAAGCTGTTTGCTACAGAGATCCCAATAACACGTGGTAAGGGAATTATAATACAACTTCCGCAACACGGAGCATGCTATACAGCTTCGGAACTATAAGCATTCGCTCAGAACATAGAAGCGAACTGATCTGGGCCAAAAAGGGTAGAATCAAATCAGAAAGAACAGATATACAGATGGATTCCTGTGACGTGCTAACTCCGTGCACAGATGAAAGCTGAGACTAAAGAAGCCCTCGCAAATAAGGCACGCACCAGCGTTTTCATCAGAAATCCAGATGCAAGGCTTCGCTTTGCCCTTTCATCAGGAGTCTGTTTTCAAAACTACAGCGACTATTTTGTTTCCCAGTGCTATCACTTGATTACTTTTTTTTAAAAAAGGCAGCTAAGACTTCTCTACAATCTGTCAACTCGCAGCATTTCACCAGTAGGTTCTTTGAGTGGTTTGGGGTTTGGGTTTTTTTGGTGTAAATTGAATCTGAAGACCATACGACTTAAAAAATTAAGTTCTTCGAAAGGCATTTCTCTGGGAATATTTGTTTAACAATTTTAAGACAGAAAGTCTTACCTATTTTATGGATACATGTAAACTTTGAGATCTGGAAGTTATGCTTTGGGGAAAGAGTTACATACTTCCACGATATTAACGCATTTCCCTTACGGGTTTTAAAGCTTGTATGAGTTTGTGAGGTGAATTTAGTTTTTCATAAATGTATCCACGCTCAGTTTTAGTAGCAATCCCCGAAATAACAGAAACAGCACTCAGGTTTAAGTTGTACTTCTTATCAAAGCATATATCCTTAAAGATTTCTAACTACTAAACCGTACCTAACACTGAGATCATCTACAAGTTTCTCCTGCACGGTTTTGCTTGGATACCTGAATTCTGATCACTTTTAATCTTCAGGCTGGAGCTTCTGCCTCCCAATCAGAGAACGCCAGTCATGCCCAGTTGCGCAATGATTGATTCACTGGGTAAAAGGGCTAGGTCCAAAACAAGCAGACCAACATCTTCTGAAAATGACCTTCTGTAATGTTTTCATTAAGTAAAAACATTGTATCAAAGAAAAACCACAAACCAACCACTTCTGCTGCATTATAGGTGGAGTGTTTTCAGGCAGAGCTCCAGTCCCAGGCAATAATTCAAAACTCATGTAAATAAAGCTTAGGGCAATATGGTATAAAAAGGCAAGACAACACTTGCCATAAAGTAGATACTATTCCAAGAGACTGTCACTACATACAGCATTCATGAATGAAAATTAAAAAAAGTTAAGACTGGGTATAAAAAACAAACAACTAAAAGCCAGATAAAGGATATCTGCTTCAGTCACCAAGGATTGCAACAACTGGAAAAAGCAACAGCAACTTCTATGTTGACAACATTCTTCTAACTACCAGCAATCCAATTTCCCAAGACTAAAAGCCACCACGAAGCTCATCTCCCTCCTACAAGAGACAGTAAGTCATTACCAAGCCTTCATAAAGCCTAGGAAAAGTTAGCTCCATACTTATTTTTATAGGCAATAAGTTCCATCTTTTCCTAATATAAGGCAATTGGCTCTGCTGTCCAGGCAAGTAAGACACATTTGAGCATGAGCTGAACTGACACCTTGTTAAGTTGAAGGTAAAAAGCTTTAAATGCAATAACAACAATGCACCCATGTCATTTATTTTCCAGTTTTGTCTGTCAGCGTTTTTTCTAATTACCGAAGCACACCTTAAAACATGATGCGAGCTCTGCTTTACTGGGAAGACGTAAACAAAGCTTGCCTTTCATATACTGGCTGAAAGAATATGCATTTGTTTACCTTGCCCTTCTGGAAAAGGACTTCAGTTTCTTGTAATATAATTGAAAATAAGCAAGCTTTCTGAGGCCCTGCATGGGAAAGCATAATTCATTCCAAATAAGTCCTTTTCAGCTCTTCTCACCCAGTAAGTGGTGATGATCTAGATATCCAGAATAGTATACTAATTTCACTGAATTTCACTGAATTTTTTTAGAGTTGGAAGGGACCGTATAGATCATCTAGTCCAACTCCCCAATGAACCCAGAGAGCTGACTTTTTGTTTCTCTATTCAAACAAGAAACTAAGAAAGATCACAGGTGGAAAAAAAAAAAAAAATCAACCAAATAAACTTTAGCATAAAGAACCTACACAGCCACTAAATTCTACTCACTTTAAGAACTAGAATGTGACACAGTCAACACATCAGTCAAGTGTTTGTAAGAAGCTGCTTGCAAAGATGTCTGCAAGATTTATTGTTTTATACTTACTATTTTTCTTGGAGAGATTTCTTTGGAGACACTATTAGAAAGAAGAGATACTTACTCCACACCATCCAACCACCTCATTTTTCTCAAGGTAAGTGGCCTTTTATGTTATTCTCACAATTTTTTGGAAAAAAAAAAAAAAAATCAACAGGAGCCTTTTTCTATTTATGTTGTTTCTAAAAACAGATATCTGAAAATGCAAAAGCACGCCAAGATGACACAAAATACTTTGTATCCCAAGACTTTGACTTACAAAGATATATGGGCCAAGTCTGGGGATCACATAAAAAGATAAATCAAATCATCACCAAAATTCTCTTGTCAACTAATCTAAAGTCTATACAAATATCTATATTTATCTCTTTAAATCTACTTGCACAATGGGCATTAGAACGCAGCCATAGCACAGAAACTGAAGAATGCTTCTGGATATTTACAAAAATGAAATGGGAAAAGTAGCAAAGTAGCATACACAGTTGAAGATTAGCAAGAAAGAAATCATTAGCCACTTGTCTCCCCCCCCCCCCAACCTCAAAGTTAAAAAGGAATCACACGTCTTTCTTCAAGGAAGAGTAATTTCAAGGTGTACAAGACAAAGACCACCTAGATAAGCCTATGTTACTTTTGCTTTCTTTTTACTTCTGTCTTGGGTTTGTTCTCAAGTCAAGCCTGCAGATCTCTTGTTCAGAAGAGATTTTTTTTTTTTCGGTCACAACTCGGTGACCTTTTAAATATGTACAGCTCTCCATAAAGGTAAGAAGCAACTGAAAATAGGCAGCTGCTTTAAGGAAGGAGAAATAGTAAAGCTTTTAGATCACCAAGTTGGACAGCAGTTTAACCTAAAAAACCTAATATAACAACCTTCGTGAACTGCAAAAGAAAGAGGTGACAGATTTCCTTTTATTTCCTCCCTATTATGACTTGTTTTATCTAGTAATAAGTAAAAAATGGATGGTATCTGAGCAACACATGGGTATGTTTTATACGCACAGTGGTAGAGCAAGCTCTATATGGCACTCAATGAAAAAAAGTGAAAAGTAGTTGCAGACAGTTCCCATATGCTGCAGTACACGCTGAAGACAGTCAAAGATCTCTCCTAAGGACAAGATATTGCTGCTTGTGAAACGAACAAGTAAGTTGTTAAAAGAAAAAACCACCACCACACGTGTGGATTATGCTCTGTGATGCCAACCTGAGATCACTTCCTCTTACTCACATCCTAAAACAAAACTCCTCCTTTCTGAAGTACAAGTTCTTTCGGTTATTGCCCCCCGGTTTCATCTCTTAGGTATTTAAGACAGTCCTTCTGCCTAAAAATCCTTCTTCAAAGGAACTTTAAAGTGCTCCAATTCCAACTATTAGGGATGTCTTAAATTGAAAAATATTGCTTTTTAATATCCCATATAAAAGCTAATACGCATTAATCTAAATATGTTGCAGCAGTTAAATAAATTGCAAGATGTGCAGCATGAACAATCTGACCCTTTCTAGAACTGAAACACGAATAAGTGCAATTTCAACAACTACATGAGAAAGGCCTCTCTTTCAAAAAATCAAAGCCAAAAGAAGCATGGGCTTATAAAAACACCTTTAAGGCTAAGGCATACTGCTTCAACGCAGACAGCAGGTGAAAATAAAAAAGCCGTACAAAAAGACAGCTACAATGAGATTTCAGATGAAGTCTTTGCATCTTCTGGAACACCCAGGTCTCCGTGATATCTCAGTCTCCCTGAGACTGAGATGTCACGGAGGCTGGACGATGATGAAGGCTGGACATCATCAAGAAGCAGAACCAGCCCTCCCTCCCCTTCCCAAAGCAACAGCGAGCAATGATCCTAAGTACAAGAAGGAAACGCTCCCCAGGGCAACAACCCGGGGGAGGGAGAAGGCAACGTGCTGCAACCACAGCTCAAGCGGCCCATCCACCCTCTTCTGCCTGTCCCTCCGAGGGCGGCCTCACACCCCGCAGCTCCACGCAGAAGCCGGAGGGGAGAGAAGGGGGAGTGATCCCCCTCATGGGGACCCCGTCCCCACTCTGTGGCAGCGAGGGCAAAGGCCGGCACCCACGGGAAGGGCTGGCACCAGGGCGGAGGGGGGGGGGAGATCCCACCAGGCCTCCTCCAGCGGCCAGGCCTCCTCAGTGTCCCCCAGCCGCGGCCCTCTCGGGCCGGGCTCCCCCCACTCCAGGCCGGGCTCATCCCCCCTCAGGCCGGGCTCATCCCCCCTCAGGCCGGGCTCATCCCCCCCTTACGTGTTGTCCTGGTTGAAGTTGGCGAAGAGCAGATGGCCGCTGCCGGCGTCGCCGCTCTGACTGGCCAAGTTCATGGCGGGACGGCCCTCGCCACCCCCGTCCGGCGGGGGTAGGGAGGGGTTGGGGAACGCCTCCAGCAGGCAGCGCACCTCAGCCCCGGCGGCCCCGGCCCCCGCCGCGCACCCGCGGCCTCCTCATCCCCGCCGGCCCCTTGTTTACGCTGCGGGCGGCGGAGCGGCCCCGCGCCTGCGCCTGCGCCGCCCCCGCCCCGTCGGCCCCCGCCGCCCGCCCTCCTGCCGGCCACCGTACCCCCGCCGCGCATGCGCCCGTCCGGCGGGGCGGGAGGGGCCGCGCATGCGCCCGGGCGCTGGCGCCGAACTCGGTTGGGAGAAAGGGGCGGGGCAGCGGCGCTCTGAAGCTAAGCAGGGCCCGCGGGGGTCGGCGGCTGGGTGGGTGACCAGGTCACGCGGCGGTCCCCGCCTGTCCCCTGCCTTGACCACCACCGCCGCCGCCACGTTACTGTCGCGGTCCCTACAGACCCTGCACGGTCAAACCTGCACGGTCTGCGCCCGCCGGCGCCTCTGCAGTTCTGCTTCGTGCCACGGGAGGTCCCCAGGGCTCAGCAGATGGGACAGCAGGGGACAGAGAGCTCCGCTCTTGGGAGAGCTCACAACTGAGTATCGTGGCCGGGGGTCCCATCGGCCTTTGGGGGTCCCCAGCTCGCAGGACAGCCAGGCGTGGGCAGGAGACAGTGTCAGAGCGAAGGGTGTCACAGATTCAGGGGGAATAAAATAAACTGCAAGCAAAAAAAAAAAAAAAAAAAAAAGGGAACTGAACTAGGAATGTCTGGCAACTGGGTTGAAATCAAGGCTTAGTCCTAAAAAGAATTAATTTCGGAGAAATGAGCCGTGCTGGGGAGCACGGGGTGTTTGGGGTTGGTGCCTCTGGGGCCGGCTCATCTGTGGGGGTTGGTGAATGGCACATATGCAGCAGCGGGGAGCGATGGAGGAACCTCCTTCACCAGCCCCCAGCCCCCCTCGATGTATAAGGGACACTCTGGGCTCCCCCACATTTAACCTCCTTCCAGTTGCTGGTGTGGGGACCCCTCCGAATGGCTTAAAACTCAAGTGGCCCTGCCCCAGCACCCTGCTGCCCTGTGTCCACCCCCACAGTCACCCCTGATCCAGTCCTGCCCCACATGCTACCCCCCATGCGAGGAGGCACATCCATGCATCCCGTAACTCCTCCTACCCATCCAAAGTTCCTTCTCTCACGGGGAAGTTTTTCCCACTAAGAGATGGCAGATTTTAATCTCAAATGGTCTCTTTTCTTACCCGCTGGCTCCAGCAGCTTAACGCGCAGGAAAACCTCCCTCCCCGGTGTGCTGCCAGGGGAGCCCAACGCCACTGTCGTAGCACCCAAAGGTACAGATATTCACACCGGTCACAGCCAGGGTCCTGCTGGGACCCATCATCGGGAGTGGGGGACAACGCACAGAGGTCTCTCCAGCTATGGGAATCCTGCAGGGTTTGGGACTTTGCGTATTTTGGGAAGGAAGCAGTCCTGGGCTTCGTGACCCATTCCTCCTCTAAAGTAAAACTCTGCAAGACCCCCCCATTTTGGTGACACTACAAAAAATGTCACCGCGTTCAGGGGACCCCTGAATCTTAGAAACTCTCCTTAACATCATTGCAATTACTCAGATCTTTGCAAGAAGGTGGGAAGAGTACCAGGAATGGAGGAGGAAAGAAAAGCAAGGATGTGAGGGGAGCTGCCATGTGGGGACAGGACGCGTCCCAGCGGGGTACAGGTGGTGTGATCATGGACATCTCCACATCCCACCATCAAGCAGCTCCCAGCTGCCTGCGATTCTCCGGCCGCCGGGTTTGGAGGCAGAGCTGGGGCTGAAGCCATTCCCCAGCACGATGCGCGAGGCTTTGGTTGCCATAACAACTGGATTCAGGCTTCAAAAATAGTAACTTATTTTTCATTCAATTTGCCTTTTGCCCTCTGAGACAGATCTATTTCGGGACTGATGGTTCGCTTCAGGTGTCCCTTGGCAGCACCCCCGGCTGGGGGCTGGGGGCTTCAGGGCTGGGGGCTGTTTTGTTAAATGCAGTTTATCGCTGTTTCCTCTCCCTCCCTTTTTCAGGCCCAGAGAAAGGTAAAGCAGGGCTTAGCCATCATGAAATAGCCTTTGCCAAAGCCTCGTCTTCTAGAAGGCTGGGGAAGGAACTTGAAAAAAAATCTTCCAAGCTAAGCGGCAGAGCGTGGGAGAGGTTTTTCGAGATGATCTCACTCTGCGTCTCAGCATGGACCTGTCGCTCTCAGCCAGGACTTGGCTGTCCCAGATACGCTGGGGGGGTTGGTCCTACCAAAGATGGGGCTTGTTTTTTTCCCCCCGCATCTCCTGGATCCCACTGTCACCAGCCTGGTCCCTGACAGCATCTTCCATCCATGAAGCGAGGCTGACCCTGGCATCAGGGAACCGGGGTGCTTCTTGTGTGTGTTGAGGATGCTCCACAATGCAGCACGCACCTGGAGCATCACCCCTTTTGCATCCCCTGGGGAGATGAGCTGCTTTTGGAAGGGGTTGCAGAAAGTGCCAGGATTAATTCATGCCTTGAATTAATGGACCCCTTAATTTTTGTCTATTTTGGCTTTTGGAAGATGTGTCTGTGTGTGATTTCCCATGGAAATGGCCATATGAGCATAACCCTTTGTGTCAAGATGTCCTCAGCAGTTCCACCTTCCTCCCATCAACGTTATTACAGCATCAGGAAGGAGAGGCTGCACTGGGGAGACCAGGGCTCCCCTCCTCCATTTGCTGCTGGCCTTATGTCACCTTTCTTGTCCTTTAGCTGCTGGCCTGAAGGTGCCTGCGGTCTGTGACACAGGGTGGGCAAAGATGATGCCCATCTGCCTGCAGACAAGCCCCAATCGCCCTTTACAGCCCTTCTCTGAGCTGCCCAACCTCAGATGTACATTGGGATCTCGCCTGCGAGAGCCTCCCGGGGTGATGTAGAGGATGGAGAGGTGAAGGCTTAGCGTGTAGACGGGGCGAGGATCCTGGGGTCTCCAGTCCTTGCCTAGCTGTCATGCTGCTTCCTCCCCCTTCTCCGGAAGAGGGAGGGATGGTGGGATGCTGGTGGGAGTCGTGTCCCCACCCACGGACACCCCACAGCGATGGGGCTGGGGCAGAGCCGCCCACCCCTGCCGGGGCCCCTGGAAAATAATGGGAAAAAAAAAAAGCAGCAGCATTAAAATCAAATAAATAAAAGCAAAGCCAAACAAAGCAACTCCCCGGGGAGGCCGGGGGGGGGCTGGCCCTGCCCTGGGGCAGGCAGCGTGCAGGCAGGGACATCTCGGTGTCCCTCTCGGGGGACCCGGCCGTGGGCAGCGTGGCCGGGGGAGCGGGCAGGCTGCCTGCTCTCCCCGCTCTCCCCCCCCCCCCCCGCCATGCTTTAATCACATTTTCAATTCAAATCTGCTGCTATTTGATCCTCCGGGGGTGGCGGCGGGGGGGAATATTTTTAGCCGTGCTTAATGCTGCCGGAGATCGTGCAGGTTGCTGTGGCCGGGCGGAGTTGGATGGGATCTCCCCCCCCCCCGTCTTTTTTCTTCCTCCTCCTCCTCCTCCTTTTTGCACATCTGAGGACGGCAGCGGGGCTGGCTCCCCCCACCCGGAGGTCGCCTTTGTTTTCCCGGTGTCGCTCTCCCGAGCAGCCGGGGGGGGCGGGCGGGGGCCGGGACCGGGCTGGGCTGGGCCGGCCCGGCCGCCCCTTCTCCTCCCCGCCCCGCCGGAGCCCGCGGAGTTGGTGCCGGTCCCCGGGGCGGCACTTTCCCCCACCAACCCGGGGGCTGAGCAGCTGCCGTTCCCCCCCACCCCCCCGGGACTCTCCATGGCACCGCCGCGATGTTCGTGTCCCGGCTCCTGGATTTCCAGAAGACGCGCTACGCCAGGTAAAGCCGTCGGTGCGGCGGTCCTCGACCCCCGGGTGTTTGCGGAGCCCCAGCCCCTGCCCCGGACCGGCTCCGGCGGGGATGGAGCTCGAAGGGACCTTCGAAACCTGCTGAGTGCCCCAAAGCCCAGGGCAAGTGCGGGGTGGGCTTTTGGGAGAAGGCTACCTGCCTTTCTTTCTGCATCCCTAAGGGATTCCGAGCATCCTTGGGAGCCCTCGCTGCCTTTCGCTGGGTCCAACTTCACCCTTGTCTTCTTGCTGCTGGGGGAGCAGGAGCTCAGGTCCCCAACAGGAGCAAATCCCGCCGTCAGCCATGAACCCTCCGCAGAGGGACTGATATTGCCTGGGGTTTTTCTGTGCCCAGGTGGAGCCCCCTCGGGGTGGCTCCCCCCGCCTGGACCTGTGGGCTCCGCGGGGTTCCCATGGGATGCACCGGTGGTGGATCCTTTCCCCGCTCCGTGAAATACCAAGAGAGGTTTTCCAGTAGCGGGAGGAACTGGTTTTAACAGCTCAGGTGCGTTAAGAAACCTTGTGGCATTGCCTTCGGAGGGGGAAACCTGAGGACCGCTGGGGATAGGTCAGAGGGCACTCGGCCACGGATGCTGCTGCGGGATCAGATGTGGCTTTAGCAGGGAGCTGGTGGGTGACATGGGGACAGTGGCTGCCCGCAGCCATCCGGCATGCTGGGTGGCCGAGGATGAGTCAGATTGAACAGCGCTGGGCGATGCACGGCCAGACGGGGCTCAGGGGAATGCAGGGGGTGCCCAGTTTGGCACCAAAGACACGCTTTGCTCCCTGTGACTGTGGCGGGGATGTTTTCATGGCTGCAGGGGGTCCCACAGGCTGGCACAGTTCCTGCGGGCATTCAGCTCTGCTACTGCCACTGTCAGACTCCCAGTGGTCTTGTTAGAGTCAGATACCAGAGAAAAACTTGTCTGGAAAGGGGTGGTGGTGGTGTTTCTTGCCTGCTTCAGGCAGGAGCATCCCTGAGGGATGTTTGCCTGAGCTGAGACAGGGCAGGAGATTTCCCTCCCATCTCCCCAAGACATCAGCTCCTCTCCTTCTAGGTGTTCTGTGGGGAAAATCCATGCTTGCACCTCCAGAAGCTGCCTAAAACATGTGGGCACGAGCTCAAAGACCATTTTGATGCTGTAGCTGCCTCCTGATAGCCTTTACCTGGGGGAGGTGCAGGAGGTACTCAGCAGGTCTGCACAATGCACCTCCTCCAAAACTCCTTGTGAAAACAGAGAATTCAAACCTGTTTTTCCCAACTGGCATACAGGGGACAGGGCCAGGGGGAAATAGAGCCGAGCAAAGCTCTGTCCCCTCAGAGGCGGAGGAAAACTGTGCCTTTGCCTCACAGCAGTGGTACAGAGGCTCTGTGGGAGCTGGGCAGCAGAGCAGGGGCTGCCCCCCCACCTCAATGCCTCCCGGTAGAGCCCATGGGCCAGCCTGTTGCTTGATTTATCCAAAATTAGCATGCTCAGACTTTGTCACGGTCCTTTCTGGAGACCACTTGTTAAATGGGGATGAGGCGGTACAGAGTGCCTTGCAGGGATAGAGCCCACACGTGGGGCAAAGGCTGCAGGGCAGGAGAAAAAAGTCAGGTCTCCAGGGCATCCTCCACCTCCCGCTGGGTGCCAGGGCTGGATGGGGAGCAGGAGGAGATGGGTGATCCCTTGGCTTTCACCCCAAGGTGATTGTCAGCACGAGATGCTAACCCAGAGCTTCCGACATCGCTGCGGAGATCCTCTTAGCCTAGTGCTTAAAAATAACAGTTGGCTAATCCCCGTCCCCACCTCGCTCCAGCTCTCCTCTCTGCAGAAACGGTTTGCCACGGCATATCCCAAAAGGAACCCTAAAAGCTGCTCCTTTTTTTTTTTTGTGCTGGAGATGCTCTGTCGGCTTCTCTGGGCTGCAAGTAACGGGGACCAATGTGAGCAGGAGCCATGGGGCTCACAGTGGCACGTGCCCTTCAAGGCACTGGAAGCATCTTGTGATGCATCCTCTCTTCAGAGGATGAAAGATGCTTTCTTGTGGCCTTCCTTAAAAAAAAAAAAAAAAAAATCAGAAAGTTTTCCTTGTGGTGGAAAAGCCTGGAACAGCTTCATTTTTAATGTCGTTTTATCTAATTTTGAGTGAGGACCAAGAAAGGAGGAACTTGGCCATCAATACAGCCGCCAAAAGGAATAAATAAAACCCAGCGTGGTGATGAAAGACCTGTTGTGCGAAAGCTGCAGCCAAGGCACCCGGCTTTGAACAAAGAGATAAAAGGCAGCAATCAATGCAGGAGCATTTTGTGAACTGCCAGGAGAAAACTTGGGGCTGGAGGGGGGCACCGGGGTGTCCCCGAGTCCCTCCCAGCTGGGCTTTGGAGATGGAGCATCACAGCTGGGGCAGAGGGGAAGAAAGCAAGCGGAGAGGGCTGTGGCCGTGGTGGGAATTAGGGATGCATGGTGATGCTGTTTGAGCAGGTTGTGGTTATAAACGAGGCTGTGGGTGGTTTCTGCTCTGCTGCGGGGTCCAGGAGGCTCTTCCATCATCTGGCACCATGGGGAAAGGGAGTTAAAGCGTGCCATTGCTGCAAGGCTTTCCCTCACAGCCCGCACCATGGCAAGCGATGTCCACCTGCCTGCCAGGCCAAATTCAGCCACGGCACTGGCAGCAGCAAACGGTTATGGGGTACAAGCAGATGTGATTCCTCCTGCTTTATCCAACCACCAGATAGTTATTCCCCCATTCTCCCTCCATCCTTTCCTCTCCTCCTCCACCAAATCGGTGCTGGTTTCCCCCCAGAGCAGCAGATGGGTGCAAGTTGCATCTTCATTGAGTCTCATCAGACAGGTTACAGCAAGCCAGTAACTGGTCCCTTCCCTCCAACTCACTGCTGGTGTTGGCCCCGCTTTGGCCCACTTTTCACCCAGATGTGGTCTGGTACCTCCTGCCCATGTAGCTGCTGTGAGCCTGTGGCTCAGCCCCAATCTCCCTGCAGGGACACAAGATGCTTCCCGGACTTTGGCCATCCAGAGCCATAATTGAAAGGAAACACAATTAAGCAGGGAGCTGCTGTATCTGGCTGGCTTCAGCAGCTCCAGAGCAGCCGGTGGAGAGGGCTTTGCTGGGAGCTGCAGGCTGCACAGGGCACTGAATCATCCTAATTAACTGATAGCAGTTCACGATTTGATTTGTTCATGTAAAAAGCTCTAAATCTTACTGCGTTTGCTTGCCTTGCCCTGTGCAGTGTAACAAAGAGGAGCATCCAGGAAAATCCACATGAATTTCTCAGCCCAGAAGAAGCAGGAGGCTGGGGAGAGCAGGGGCCTCTGTAGGTGTGTGGTCCAGGCTTGTCCTCACCTGCCTGGTGTCCACAATGTAGAGGCTGCCACCTCCTCACCGGCACGAGGGGATGGAGATCTGAACTTTACACTTGCTCAAAAGCAAATCCTCCAAGTTTGGGGAAAGGCATCTGGGAAGACCTTCCTTATTGCCCCCTGCACCTGTAATTACTGAGCAAGGAGACATTCACCAACCCCTCCTCCAGCACCTCCAGGCAAGAGAGGTAGAGGAGACCCAGCAGGAATAGGAGTGAGAGGAAACACTGGGGTGCTCAGACCCCAAATGTGACAAAAGCAACGCCAGGCTGACAGCCTGAGCAGAGCTACTGGAGTGGGGAGGTCTGGTCCCTGTTTGCTTCGCAATGAAAGCACGAGCAGCCCTCACCTGCTCCCACACACACCGAGATGCTTTCCAAGAGCTCTGCTTCCCCCACAGCCCCCGTGGGATGAAGCAGGGAGAAGGGAAACACTCTCAACATTGACATCGCAGCTCAGAGCTGCTCGAGAGGCGAGGGCTCCTCCCCACGCAAGCACCAGCCCCATCCCCAGCAAGACCTGCTGGGCTGCCCCCAGCTGAGCAGATTCCCTTGCTGCAAATGGCAGTGCATCCAAGAGATGCGGGGGCCCCCCAAAATACCTAGGAAAAGCTAGGATCACCTGATGTCATTGACCAATTGCATATTGGTTGCTCTGTGGGGCCAGGTTGATTCAGACACCCTCTTAAGATAGCACTGGTAGGCCTCATCTCATGTAGGTTTAGATGCCAAGGGTGCAGTTATTATTGGTGCCAGGTATTTGGAAGGCAACAAGCACTCAGAGCATCATTTGCAATGGGGTATTTCCTCAAACTGCCCCTTTCCTCCCTTTGGGAGGCTCAGGGGACTCAGCAGGATGGACTTGGGTAGGGAACACCATACTGGAGATGTGCAGCAGTGGGCAAACCAAACCCCACGCCTTGTGCTTTTGGGGGAAGAATGGTCTCTTGGCTGCCTGGGAAACAGATGCCTGATGGTCTTTTCCCTCCTTTAGCCGGTGTTGGATATCAGCCTGATGTGATTCTTTGGCACAGCTCACTATGGCCAGCTTCATGAGGTAGCGGCCAACACGATGCATGGGAAATTCAAGCCACTGCCCAGCACGGCAGGTCAGTGAATGTGAGAAACGGGGCTCTGCCAAGATTGCTCCCAGGCTCGCCTTCCCCTCCTCCTCCCTTCCCACACCCCCAGCTCCACAGCGAGACAAAGCGATGCGAACCCACTGCAACTCCTACGGAAAGGAAGGGAAAAGAACACAACTGTTATTTCAGTTCATCGCTCTTGGAGGGAGCTTGGCTGCAGCTACAAAAGGAGGTTGGTTGGGTACCCAGATAGAGATGCTTCAAGGGGATGGGTGGCCAGAGCAGGGGCTGAGCAAGGAGATACAACTAAACACACACACTCCCTTTGGGGTTCTCCAGGTGAAATTGAACCTCAACTTTTCCATGCAGTGAAAATCCAGAGTCTGATGGGCTCAATGTGATACATTACAGCTTCTCATGATAACGTGGTACCACAAGCATCATATTCCTGGCGTTTGCTTCAGATGCTGATGAGTCGGGCTGAGCAGCGCTGACCTTCAGGAGAGTTTGGATCCAAGTCTGCAATTCTGTTCAAGTTCATAGTCTGGGCTGGCTGCTGCTGAGGAAAGGGTTTTGTGCAGAGAGAGATCAGCAGGTCGGGTCAAGGAGTTACCTCCTCTGCTGTGTTTGGCATCACTGGCTGGTACCACAGCATCAGACACCACCCTGCTCTCTGCTGGTTATAATACTAATTGAAATCCGTGTGTCTGCTTGCCCAACTGGTGAAGTGCACGGTTCTCCTCCTGTGCATTCACTGTCCAGAGGCATTTGCTGAATTTACAGATATAATTTGTACTTCAGTAGCATCCAGGAATCCCTAATGAGAGCCAGGCTCTGTCTCTTGGGGGATGCTATGGGGAGACCTTATGGACCTGAGAAACCATGACCTGCTCACATAATGTCACAGCAGAAGTTGGGTCTCCAAAGAGCTGTTGGCAGCTGGGGTTAGAGGCTGGGCAGGCTTCAGCCCCCAAACTCTCCAAATCCTCTGCTAGTGGGCAGAGGATCATGCTCACTCCTGCCTACTTTGGGCTGTTGCAGAGTTTAACCCAGCAGAGGCAGCTCAGGACTTATCCCACTAACTTCTGTGCTCAGGGCAGTGCTGGCAAGATGGCCAGGAACATGCACAATGACTTTCCAAACAAGCAAATAGTGAATAATAAGAGAATTTTCAGTTCTGGAAACAGTCTTCCTAACGTTCACAAAACACCTGGGACATCAGAGTCATTTTGTGACTAATCAGCTGTTGTTGGAGGTCTCATGAGTACCAAATGAAACAAGAAGTCCCAGCTCAGAAAGTAATTTGGGAAACACTCACCAGTCCCATCTGTTGTGAATAAACAAACAGCTCTGCTATAGTTGCAGGATCATGAATTGCCTTGGAAGAGTTTGAGATACCATCTACATAAAAAGCAGAAAGCCTGCTGGAGAGAAAAATAAATATCCCTGCACAGAGGATGGGAATATGGGCAGTTATGACCCTGCTGGGAATTACCTGCTGAGTTTCCACCCACAAGCCAAGCCCTACTAGACATATATGGGCTCTCATGGGTGCAGAAATGGTCTATGCCTGTGCCCGGCCTGGCTTGGAGCTTCCCATGGTTGTCTCTGCCAGGGTAAGGAGCAAGGAACAGGAATCAGGTACACCCTTGGTGTGGTCCCTGGTGTGTTCAGGGAAATAACAGCAACATTTTTCCCCCGGCAGCCTCAGCCCCTCATGTACCCACTGCTGTGGCAGCAGGGTGTACCAGGGTGTCTTCACAGGGGACATCTGCACCTGCAGTTCAGGGCAGGTACAGCATTGACATGTCTGAGCACACAGTCCCCATCCAGGAGCATCTCTAAGTCAGCAAGTGTTGTTCAGTGTTTTCTCAGAGCATGCAGGCTGTATAGTGCCAGGAGATGGTCTACAGCCAGTCCAGGGTATTTCCACGTCAGAGTGCTGGAAACAAGCAAAACTGGGATGAGGGTAATCAGAGGTGATAAATGAACATTCAATCTGCAGCCCGTTTTGACTTGCTTTGTGAAAGCAAGGCTTGCACCAGGGTCTTCTGGGCAGATTATTCCAGAAATCTGGTCATCCGCTAATTTACCCATAAAAAAGGTTGAGAGATGCTGGTTTAGCTGAAAAGCCTTTCCTCACTCCCTACCCAAGCTGCCAGCTCTTTGCACGATGCCAGGAAGCAGCACAAAAGAAAATGCTGTGCCATCTTGCTGCTTCTCACGTGGGATGGACTGGAGTCAAAGGAGTAGCCCACAGAGCAGGCTTCTCCTGGCTGTCCCTTCTCCCCAGCCCAGGGAGCCAGCCCATGAGCTTATAGCACGCACAGCTCAGCTTTCCAAACCAGGAGTGCCATATGTTCGTGTAGGAGCATGCAAGCGCCGAGGAACAAGCATGAAAATAGAGGTTTCAGCTCTTAACGGGGTGCCACGCAGCCGCACACATGCCCGCGTGGGTGGCTCTGCAGATGGCAATGCTGGCCAGCATCAGCCTGAGCCTTCGCAGTTCTACTTCCCAGTGGCAAACACTCCTGTGTCAATGGGTAGGAAGGAAAATCAGGATTTCTCAAGTGCTTCTGGGCTGGATAAAGCAGCTTTGTGGTACGGCAGAGTTTGGGGGCTTTGCACCGGGAGCTGCGACCATGGGGACAGAGAGAAGAGGACTGCTGAGCCTTTCCCATGTCACTGAGTTGCAAAATTTATGTCCTTGACTTGAGTGGGGGGGTGGCCCTGAGCACATCCCTGTGGTCCTGCCCTGTCTCCTGCATCCTGGGTTCATGCAGCAGATAATCCCTGAGGCCCCATAGGCGCTCAGGGCCCTGCACCACACCATTACCCACAGCTCCCCAGGACCGAGCTAATTACGAGCTGCAGAGGAGCTCAAGGGGATGAAGCCTCTTAGCAGAGGTTGCAGCTGGAGCATTACCAGCTTACGGGTCAGAAGCAGAGCACACGCCAAACCCCAGCTTACAGGGATGCTGCCACAGCAGCTCACACGTGAGCACCAGCCTGAGGACCAAGCCCTGGCATCTGCTCTGCGTGTGCAGCCTCCGGGCTCATTAGGGCAAAGCCAGACCATGCACTGAAGAGGCATCTGGGGCCAGTCTTCCCTGCAGGGACACATCTGCTCCACCACTGTCACTTCAGGCATCACAACACTTGCTCCACCAAGGGACAACCCAAAGGGCCCCAGCAGGACTTACCACTGCTGCTGGTCAGCATCCAGCAAATGCTTTCTCTGCTGTAGAAACCCAAGTTGGAAGGAACCTCAAGGATCATCTGGTCCAACCTTTCTTGGCATCTAGACGAGATGGCCCTCATCTCTTCCATGTGACTCCTTATGAAAACAAAGTCTCCATCTTCTTTATAGCCACTCTTTAAATACTAGAACATGATGATAAGGTCTTCCTTAAGCCTTCTTTTCTCAAGGCTGAACCCTATCCTTTCTCTATGACAAGATGCCACCATCAGGATACAATCCTTCTACAGCTCCTGTACTTAAAAGTTACTTAAAAGCTAGTTGTGACACCCAGTCACAAGAAGGAGAAATGCCCTCAATTTCCAGTCAGATATCTGGGAGCTGCCCAGCAAGGAACAAACACAGCCTGGAAATATCCCAGCTCCCTGGGCAGGAGAGCGGATGCACAGCAAACCAGCATCCCACCTCCAAAAACATTAGGCCAGATCCTGAGCAAGCCCAGCCCTTTTATAAGCCATTCTCAGGTGAAACCTGTAGAGATGAGCTGGTCTGGGGAGATTCACATCACCTGGGAGCATCCTTGAATATGTCAGCTGCTCCTTTGTCCCCACAGTGCAACACAGGGCTCTGGCATTTGTGAAGGGGATGTGGTGGCTCTTCAAGGCTCTTCACGGGTTATGAAGGGGGTGTGGTGGCTCCTCAAGTGTCACAGCCATGGCCACAGCCTCAGCAATGTGCAGGGGGAGCCCATCTCCTCAATGCCTGATTTATAGCAGGGTTGGGGGTGCCAGGTGTTGGACCAGCTTCTTGCAGGAGAAGGGATGAGCTGCTCGATGGGAGTAGGGGCAACCCCCAGCTCACACCTCCCCATCCATACCTTAGCGGTGATTTTACATCCTCCTCGCATTATCCTTCCACCAGCTTGCCTAAAGGATGTCAAAATTACTATCCTCACCTGGAGAGGGAGATGAAGCGATGTGGCTGGCCAGAGAGTCAGTGTCAAAGGCAGGACTAAACCCCATCTCTCCCTAATCACAGCCTGGCCTGGGTCTCTGCTGGGCTGTTCCCTTCCTGTGTGTGTAGAGGACAGCATTCCTGCAAAGTGTCCCACAGCTCTGCCCGTGTGAGTGCGTGGTGCCCATGCAGGCTGTCTTGGTGCCCCTAGAAGAGCTCAGATGCTCTAATGCTCACACATGACTCATCCTAAGCAATAATTTAATTTAATCCTCTTTTTACCTCCTCCCTGACCTCGGCAAAGCAAGAGCCAGGCAGATCTGCGTGACTTTTTGAGGTCAGAACTTTGTTCTTGGATAAAAGTCTTTAAAAAACTCCCCCCAAACCCAGCCCAAAGCCACCAAAAACCCAGAGTGGGAGAAAGAGAAGGAGAAAGGAACAAGCCTGGGAAGCCGGCTCTGCACTTTGCCCCGGCTGCATGGGACAAGGGGCTCTTTGTTTCCCCGGCCGGAGCCTGCTGCACTGGCCCTTTTCAGTCTCCCTCCCTGGGAAAGGGGCCAGGGGGAAGCAGGCACAAGCAGGGCAGGCAAAAAGCCTGGGGCTGCAGTGAATAACCCCTGTTCGGACCCCCATTTTCATACAGCCGGTCCGTACAGCGTCTGCCAGGAATGGTTCTGGGAGAAGAAGGTGGCTGGGAGCTCCTCAGGTCTCTGCTTCCCAAGGAGCATCCTTAGAAAATGAACACACTCGTGTTCCTGCTGTGCAGGAGGTTTTGAACTTTTCTGTGTCTCCTGGACCTTGCAATCCTAAAGCACCTGCTGAAATGCTTTGCAGCACCCAGCTGATGTGTAATCACCTGCCTGTGGCTTCCCGGACATCACTGCGGCTTTGCCGGGTCCCCGGGCAGGTGGCAGCATAGGCTGGAGGCTGCTGGGGACAAGCCACTGTCGTCTCCTCCCACCCCGGGGACAATGCCAGCGTGTCCCCAAGCGTACGGGTGCAATGACACGGAGATGGCGATGATGATGCATTCAGCCAGCCGGGCAGGAGACTTGTTGCAGGGATCAGATCTCAGTCAGGAGAGGTGTTTCTCTTCTTCTCCTTATTTTCTTGCATTGAGAAAACCCGGAGCTCTGCCTGGCTGCCAGCAATTCCCCTTCTCCCGACCCCAGTCGCGCAGAGTCGGGGCTGAGAAACACACAGCAGCCATCCCTGAGGCTCTCAGCTGCTCTGGGCTTTCATCAGCTCTAATGAGAGTCGTGGATGCCCTCTCTGAGCGTGTCCCTCCATCTGCCCGGGCAGCAGATCAGGTTTGAGCCTAGTTTTGCACACCGGGATGGCAACTTGCTGCAGGCTGGGAATGATGCAGGGCTCCCCGTGCCCTGGCCTGCACCCACGGTGACGTGAACTGGATGGATGCTTGGCATCCCAGGAAGGTCTGGGAGGGAGATACAGTCCGAGGAGAGAAGAGAAAGTGAGGAAACGGCCTCTCTGGGGAGCGAGGTGCTGCAGGGCAGCCAGGGACTCATCCCGCCTTGCCAGAAGTGCAAACACTGGCTGCTCCCATGCTTGTTTGCACAGCTCTGCTCCTGAGCCCAAAAATGTCCCCAACTAGCCCCAAAATGCAATGCTGGCTCCTGTGGGAGGGCCTGGCTGTACCTAAGCTGGCGCAGCACTTTGCAACCAGGTCCTGCATTCGCGATGCTCCATTTCCCCATCCTTCACAGGATGATGCTTGTTTGAAAGCAGGGCAGGAAAATGAGCAATCTCTCCCCAGGTCAAAAAAAGGATCCTCCTCAAGACTATTTCTCCCTCCGGGACAAGCAGGTGCCACACCAGCACCTCTTTGGGCTTCGGGGGGGACACACGCTGTTCAACCTCATCCCACAGGAATGGCCCTTCCTGGCCCCTCCATCCCTGGGGATATTTGCACCCCAGGGATCCCATCCCAAAGGGTCCAGGGGGGCTGTGGGAACCAGCCCCACCGCTGCTCCCCTTTACTGCTCCGAACAGCAACTGCCAGAACGGAGGGGAGACGGTACAGGGCTTTGTTAAAACAAATAAATTCAAGGAAAAGGCCTTGTACATGTTTCCTCAGCAACCGTGACGTCACGCGGGACGTCTGGCCTTCCCCCACCTCCCCCCCCACTGCCTTATTATTGAAAGGGAAAAGAAAAGGAAGCAGAAAGCGAAGGGGAGCTGGGGACAGTCTCCTGGCAACGCTGGGACAGTAATGTCCTCCTGCCAGGGGGACATGGCTCCAGTGCGGGGAGCCTGGCCAGCCCTCGTGGCCGGAGAGGTGGGATGGGGAGGGCATCCCTGGTGTCCCCTGGGATGGAGGCAATGGCACAGCTGGGCACAGCCATGTCCCCAGGGATGCTGGGCTGCTTCCCTGCCGTGCAGCCTTGCTAAGCCCTGATTTACCCAGCACAGGTCCTCGATCTGCAGAGCGGTGGCAGCTTAATCCCCTCTGCTCCCCCCTCTTGATTCAAGACATTTTTTGGCGACAATGACCACGCTTCTTCCTGCAGTGCCAGGGCAGGGCTGGGGACAGGGTCCCTGCGTCACTGGGGGGAATAGCGGGACGGGGTCCCCCCTCCCTGCTGTCACTGCAGCCTGCTGGGGAGTGCCTGCCGGAGCCACGCTCCCCCCACACTCAAACCCTAGTTTTCTGAGGTATTTAACCCATCCTGCCTCAATTTTAATAGACAGCAGTGAGCGGCTCAGGCAGGAGATGGCAGCAGAGTCCACATGGGTATGGGTGGCTCGGGGACAGGGAGAGGGGACTTTTACTGCCTTTCCCAGTGCCCCAGATCGAGGGGTCACCCTGTGCCCAGCAGCAAGGTCCCGCCAGCCCCCCTCGCCCCCTCGCCGAGAGCAGCTCAGCTGTGAAACACGCTGCAGATGGTGCCGGAGCCCAGAGCAACCAGGGTCAGAAAGCAATTAGCCCAGGTCCTGCAGGGCAGCCCTGCCGGCGCCCGCTCAGCTCGGCCGTCCTGACCTGAGCCGCAGCAGAAAAGATCTTCAAACCCCTGATTACCAGGAGCGGGCAGGGAAAGATCACTCTCTATTCGCCTGTTTCTTATTTCCTTTCGCTAAGCCTCCACTGCTGGCCCCTGCCAGAAGAGGATGCTGAGCAAGGCTTTGCTCCAACCTGTTATCACGGATGCACATTTAATTTGCCTCTTAATACAGCGTTACATACCAAGCAGTGGACTAGCCAAGCCTGACACTATATTTTATTGCTGTGTGTTGATCCGACAGGGGAAATCGATACGTTCCTCTGAACGCCAAGAGGAAGCTGATACCTCAGACTAAGAGAAACAGAAATAAAGATACAGGTTTCCAAGGGAGCGTGGCAGGGTTTCCCCTGGCAGCAATCTGTGCTGGGACACACAGCTCCTGTAGGCAGGGGGTACCTAAGGGTGGTACCCAGAAACCAAAGGCATCGTGGGGATACCCTCGTCGGAGCCGGGCAGGCTGCTGTGACGTGAGGGTGTTACCGCCGGATGGGTGACGGACCCGCAGCCTCCTTCCCCACTGCCAGGGCTGTGCTGGTCCATTTTCTCTGGGCCAGGTGGGCTGTAACCAGATCATGTCATTACGTGGTGTCTCGGTTTTTCCACCTGTGAAATGAAGATGGTGAGACGTGCCGGTGTCACAAGAGCTGGCAGCTGGACATGCTGCTGACTGTCACCCGTGCTCCATGCTGGGACAGGTCAGGAGATGCTCCAGACCTTATTGATCCATCCTTGCAGGAGCTTCCCCTGCATCCTTCCCACCGCTGCCCTCTCCTGCCCGCAGCAGCAGGCAGAGCTGGTTCCTGCCCTCTGCTCTCCAGGTGATGGCAGCTGCTGAGAAATCCTTTGCCCTGAGCCAAAGCTGAACAAGTCCTGGGGTCCTGGCATTTGGGGCCAGCCAGATGGACAAGCTGTCCCCAGTGCCGGGGTCACTTCTGCAGGGCAGCTGGAACAAAGCTGAGACAGGGCTCCAGGCTGGGGGGATGGTGGGTGTCCCTGTGCAGACCCCTCCCAAAAGGCTTTCCCCCAAACCCCATCCCCTGAGTGTGTTTCTCTCCCTCCTTCTCGCTGCAGGTTCATGAATCACCGTGTCCCATCCAACTGCAGGTACCAGCCGACGGAGTATGAGCACGCGGCAAACTGTGCCACCCACGCAGTGAGTCCCTGTCCCAGGGCGAGGGAGGATGGTGCTCAGCTCTCTGGGGATCCCCTGAGAAACCTCAAGAAACACCTAAAGATGTCTATACTCAGCTCTGGAGCAGCTCCTGAGGGTCTCGGGGCTGTGATGAGGTAGATGTGCCCCAGGTGCTCCCAGGGAACAGGGATGCTCTTCTTCCTTCTGCACTGGGATGCTGGTGTGCATCTCCCTCGCTCTCACCCACCATGGTCCTGTGTCCCTGGGGAAGCCAGCCGTGGGCTTAGTGAAACAGGAATATTTTGCAAAGCTCCCTGAAAACGGAGTGTTTTTCACAGCAGGAATGGTGACAGGTGCCCTGTGGGACTGCCTACATGGCAGCAGGAGCAAGCGCTCCCCAAATCAGGGTTTCCCTCAGGAGCTGGCAGCTCCCACTCCAAGCCCTGGGAGATGACTCAGAGGTAGCCATCCTCCTTGTGCCTTCCTCCTCCTCCCTACCTCCACCTGGAGAAGCTATTTTGGAGCTGTACCACAGCAGGGAGAGACCTTGCTGGCTGGTGGGGGTGGCCCACCTGTCCCTTATGGGTGGTGGCGTTGACCAGAAGCCAAAGAAACACCTACAAGGAAAAGCAGAGACTGTATTGTAGCTGCTCAATGGAAACCCAGAGAGTCAACAACAGGTTTGCATCTTCCTTCCAGTTCTGGATCCTGCCCAGCATCCTCGGCAGCTCTGTCCTCTATATCCTCTCCGACGACCAGTGGGAAACCATCTCAGCCTGGATCTATGGCTTTGGCTTGTCCAGCCTCTTCATTGTCTCCACCATCTTCCACACCATCTCCTGGAAGAAGAGGCATCTCAGGTACCAGCCCTGGTAGCTCGGGGCTTGGGAAGGGGGAGAGGGTCTGGAGACCCCCGGTGCTACAGGCTGTGACCTGTCTGTCTGTCCATCCCACAGGACTGTGGAGCACTGCTTGCACATGTTCGATAGGATGGTGATCTACTTCTTCATCGCAGCGTCATACGCTCCCTGGTGAGTTGCTGGTGGGTGGGAGCTATCGCTTGGCCCCACTGGGAGAAAATCAGCCCAGCTCCAACAAATAGGGTTTCCATCTCCAGCTTTGGCTCTGCTCGAGGCTGTACCCTACCCCTTGTCACAAAACATTCATATCCTATAGATTTCAACCCCTTTAAGATGAAGTCACAAGTTGGGAGGACCTTTTGGTGGGACAGCCATGGGGGTGAGGGCAGCATTTCCCTGGCACCTTGCTGCCCGCAGCCCGGACCAGGGTACTGCCCTAGACCTGCCTCACCACAAACCTGGGTCTTGCAGGCTGAACCTGCGGGAGTTGGGTCCCTGGGCCTCCCACATGCGCTGGATCATCTGGATCATGGCATCCATTGGGACGGTCTACGTTTTCTTCTTCCATGAGCGGTGAGTGCCTCTCCCTGGCCCCGCACTGGTGGGTATCGCAGAGCCCAGCTCAGATCTGCCAGCCCCTCTTAACGCCCTGATGGTAGTCAAGCTGCAGGGGAGAGCAAGAAGGATGGACACAGACAGACAGACAGATAGCTCGATAGGTATAGGGTCCCTGGGCAGCCTCCTGGTCAACTGGCAGTGGAGAGCTTCCTTGGACCACGTTCTTCTCCATCTGCACCCTGGTTTTAGGAGCTTTGGCGGCAGGGCTGTGGGAGGAGGGATGTGGGAGCAAGGAGTGCTGCCATGAGTTTCTTCTTCCACATGGTGGCACCAAATAGAAAGCAAAAGGCCTCAGATGTCTCCCCGAAGCCCCAAGTGTCTGGCCCTGAGCTCACAGCTCCCAAGCCAGGGTGGGGGTCCATCACCCCCGGAGCAGGGTGCCAGCCCTGATTCACACAGGAGGACATGGGAACCTGCCGTGATGGCACCTCCACCCCTTTTCCTATAGCATGGCAGCGGACATTACAAGTGTAAAACTCAATGCTCCCTCTGTACTTGCCTCCAAGCAGCTTCTCTGTTGGTCATAGGTACAAGCTGGTGGAGCTGGTATGCTATGTTATCATGGGCTTCTTCCCTGCCTTGGTCATTCTCTCCATGGTAAGCCACCGCTGGGAATCACATGGGCTTAGCAGCAGGGACAAACCCCAGTGGCGCTGGTTCATCCCTGGTTGGTTGGCGCAGTCCAGGTTGTGTGATGGATAAAGCCATCCCCAAATACGATGTGGCCCAGCTTGGTTTTGCAAATGCTCTGGGTGCCCAGCAGATACCACATGCATCAACCAGCAGACCTCCTGCCCAGGCTTGAAATCCTCCCAGTAAAGCCGGGCTGCTGGGTCCTCACTGCCTTGATGGAGGGGAGGGTGTAGCAGAAGGCAGGGGGAGGGTCCTGATGGATGGTGGGGAAAGGGCAGGCACACCATGGCCACCACTGAGACCTACCTCCTTGCTTGCTCCCAGCCCAACAGGGATGGCCTCCCAGAGCTGGTGGCCGGTGGACTCTCATACTGCCTGGGCATGGTCTTCTTCAAAAGCGACGGCCGCATCCCCTTTGCCCATGCCATCTGGCACCTCTTTGTGGCCATCGGAGCTGGCATCCACTACTACGCCATTTGGAGGTACCTCTACCGGCCTGGCACGCTGGAGGCTAAAACGTCTCGGTAGACGCCTTAAAGACATCGTTTGCACCAACCAGCACAAGGGGACATGGAGGGGAGTGGGGAGGCAGCCTGCACCATGGGCTTGCCCCAAACCAACCGCTTGCCCCGTGACCAGCAGCTGCCGGTGCCCTTCCCGCACAGACAGGAGAGCCTGGAGGTTGATTTTAAACAGATTTTTCTCTTTTAACCTCGGGAACTGTTTATTTTTTTAGGCAAGGGTTTCGTAATGTGGTGACCAACTGTCAGGGTCCGGGTGATAGGGGAGCGACCACTCACCAAGGGCTTGGGGAGGCCTCGCTCACCCCCCTCACCCCGAGCATCCTCTGGGAGCAGGGGACCTGCCCTTGCACATCCCTGGCTAGTGACACCCTGGGTTTGGCTACCAGAGCCCTTAGCGTGGGCCACCCAGGGTACTGGAGGAGCTGGGATGAGGGGAAAGACTCGGAACTCCTGAACTCCCCAGCTGGGGAGTGGGGCATGTCGGCACCCCCACACCGCCTGCTCGGCTCCTAAATGGTCCTAAGTCATGTCAGCATTAACTGCCCCCTCCCAAGTTCTTGTTGGGAAGGTCCAGAGTCAACAAAGCCTTACATGAGATTGAAACTTGAATCTCTTCCAGGGCTCCTCAGAGTCCCCGAGCATTGGAAAACCCTTTCTCTAAGCCAGTATTAAGTGCACAACCCGGTACGTCCCTCCTAGACAGGTCCTCAAAGTCCCCATGGACATTTTCTCCCTGGGGCACTTTATTTTTCCCCTCTGGTCCAGGTGCTGGCAACAGCCCCAAAGCTCGACCCTGCTCCCAGGCTCTGCCACACGCGTGCCTTCACCTGACGGGGAGCGGAGAGGGGGGTCCGGCTCCCGGCATCCCCCTGTCTGGGGTCACCCCATCCGCACCAGGGGATTTTCTTCCTCCTCCAGGGAGAGGAACCTCCTTGGATTGGGATCACGGGGCTGCCTGCCTTCTCTGCTCCCATTTTGATGATGAGCCTTTTGCTCAGTATCAGATTTAAATCTACTTTTGGGAAGATTTCCGACATTCCTGGGAATGCCACAGGGAAGGGATGCATCTGTATGATGCTTGGAGGTGAGCTGTGATAGGGAGGTCCTAGTGATGCTTGATTTTTAAAGCCCAACCACAGCTACACGGTGGATAACGGGATATGGGGTGCCTGCCCAGCCATCGGGAGCAGCCCCGATGCTGCTGGAATGGGAAAACCACACCTGGAACTGCTCCCAAACATGCCGGGAGGGTCTGGTGTGTCCTGGGGTCTGTGCTGGGAGCCGGTGGCAGAGCAGCGCTGCTCTCAGCCCTGCCCCAGGAGCCCCCAAAGGCATCGATTTCCCATCATCTCTCTTCGGGCTCTTGATTAATCGCAGCTGCAGCAGTCTTGGCGTGACGTGGCAAGCGAAGGAGATTTATGGCCACCATCCCGCATCTCCTGTTTCTCCGGCAGCGTGCCAAGGAGCCGAGCTCCTGGCTCTGTCCCATCTCCCGCAGAGCTTTGAGTCCCCCCCCAGCCTGCGGCGCCCCGGGATCGTCTCTCCAGGGCTGTGCCATTTTGCAGCAAATTACCAAAGAGAAAGTGTCCGGATACTCCTCGCCTCCTGACGTGGTGGCTGGGGTCCCAGGTCAGCAAAAAAATCTGGTGGGGTTTCACTTCCAGAGTCAGAAGGTTCCTATAAGGAGCCCCGGGGGCTGCGGCTGGTACCCCAGCCTAGCATGGGACTGCTGGGGGTGTCTCTGCCTGGGGCCCCCCAAAGCACCCTTTGGGCTAGGACACCTCTCGGGGTGACGGGTGGTCTTAGGGACAGCTCGATCTCTGCTGCTCCCTCTCCCAGGTCCCCAGGTCTCAGCCCTTGCTCCATCACCTACCGCAGATGGAGGGGTGGAGAAGGATGAGCTGTGAGTAACCAGCAGCTGGTGGAGCACGTTTGGGGTTGGAATAGTGGGATATGGGGTCCCAGAGCGGGAGCTGCCATTTTTGCTGTCTGGCAAAGTCATTACCCTTCTCCGTGCCTCAGTTTCCCCATCTATAAAATGGGGGTGAAGACACTGACCTACCTCACAGGGCTCATGTGAGGACCCTGTGAAGCACTTGGAGGATGACCAGTGCTTTACAAACACGGGCTTCGATTTTCACCGAGTTTAGGGGACTGGATTCCTAGAGCCACAGTGGGGCACAGTGACAACTGCGGCTCAGTGTGCCTGGGTCTCCTCCCCGTCCGTCACTATATCCCACGGGGGAACCACCCTGGGGACAGACCATGCCCACAGCCACCGGGCAAATGTCCCCTGGCAGGGGCTGAGGATGCCCAGGGACCACCATTGTGTTTTGTCCACAGCCCTTCATCCCAGGGGATTTATCTCAGAAGCTGTTTCACCACTGGGGGCTTTCGGTCCTAAATCCATCCCAGGGGCTCCCGAGGCACAAGGAGGTGCCAGAAGGCCACTTCATCCTACCGGGCTCTGTTGGGGACATTGCTATCCTGCCTTGAGCCTGGATTTGCTGTAATTGAGAAGCCCCCCCCCCCCTTCTATTGCTTCCCCTGCAAAGCAGGGTGGGAGGCACAGAGCAGGTTATCGGATTGTCCTCCTATTTTATACTAATTTTAAACAACTCGTAACATTCAGGGTGTCTGTGGAGGAGGGTTTGAGGGAACTTTTTAGCATCTCATGTTTTTCACCGTCCATTCTTGTTCAATCAGTATTTTATATTTAACACAGTATTGGGTCAAATTAAAAACAAACGTGAGGAAGATAATGCTAGTGAATATTGTTTTCTGTGCAGTAGGATTGAAATAAAAACTCAAGATACCTCACTCTTGCCTGCTCGTTAAATCAAAATGAGTTTCCCTGCAGCATCTGGAAACAAACCCATTTTCTATCTGACTTTCCCCGCCTGGCATCGCTTCCCGCTCAACCAGCTGCAGCCAGCCCCCGCTCACGGCAATGGAGTGCTGAGCACCGACTCACCTCAGCGCACGGATGGCATTGCCATCTGCTGGCTCAGCTTGCCGCAGGGGGCCAACGCTGCTTTGCCCTTCACACCAGCTGCACGGGGAAATTCGGGAGGTCGGGGACGGGTTGAGCTCCAAGCTGCAGAATTCCCTTAAAAAAATAAATAAATAAATAAATAAATAAATGGGTGAGTTTGCTGCTGAGAGTCCTGTGCTCGGTGGCGCCGGCTGAAGGGCTTGCCAGCGTCTCGCCAAAGCCATTTCAGCATAAAGCCCTGCCTGCCCGCTCTGGCCCTGTCATCTCCCCTCCTGCGGTGGCTGAGCCTGTGGGTGACTTGTGTTGAGCCCTCCCGGGGCTGCCACTGCCGGGGGAAGAAGGATGCCAGGGCCAGGGAGGAGGAAAACCTGCAGCAGACCAGGCAGAGGGTAAGCACTGCTCACTGTGCACCCCAGAGGGGACACCCCCCGTTCTCCATCACCCACCAGCTCCCAGAGGCACTGCCTCCTCTTGGAGAGGGAGAAATTTGCCCCCATGCAGGGAGCAATGCCTGCCCCGGGCTCTGCACACCCGCTGGCTGCCCTCTCGCTCGCACCTCTCCATCCTAATTATGCCGGGGCCGGATCCCCCACAGGCTGTGATGCTCGGCAGCTTTCCCAGAGAGCCGGGGAGGGATCCCTGCTTCCAGAGGCAGCTGAACTCACCCCAAAACCTGACCCACAACTTCCACCTCGCCCATCATCTCTTTGCTGCTGGCGATTGGGCTGGACTGGGAGGCCTCCTGGCTTGGCTTTGCTTTTAGGCTGTCGTTCCCAGAGGGTGTCTGGGTGACAGAGCCACCTTCCCACCCAAAGCATAACCCCATCGCGCGGAGAAACGTGCACTTAACCAAAAAGGAGAATTTTTAACCAAGGGAGGCGGAGCATCAGCGACCGCCTCGTCTCAAACAACTCCCTGGTGCAGTCCCAATCTGTCCCTTCCCAGTTTCATCCCCCACCCTGCGCGCAGCCACCGGAGTCTCCAGCTCGATTTAGGGGCTTGTTTAATAAAACCCGTTTAGCCAAAGCCCGCAGCCGCCGGCTCACCCCTGCCTCTCCCGTTCCCTCCCGTTTTAACCGGGCACCGGCGGGGACAACCGGGCCGTTCGTACCTCCGGGCGGGGATGCTATATCCCTGCCTCCCGCCCGTATGGGGGGGTCGCGGGATGCTCGGCCCCTGCGCATCGCTGCGGGCGGCCGCGGGGGGGCTCCCCAGCGCCGTTCGGCCCCGCTCCGCTCCGCTCCGCCCCACCGGCGGGACGCGACGGGACGGGACGGGACGCGCCGCGCAGCCCCGGCGGCTCCGGGCGCTGCAGCCGCCGGGGGCCGCCCCGCCGAGCCCCGCACGGTGAGTACCGGGGGCGGGGGGCACGCATCGCGGGCGGACCGTACCCCAGGTACACACCCCCCCCCCCCTTTTTTTTTTTATGGGGGGGGTGGTAGGGGAGCAGGTCCCACGGTAGCATCCCCGGGATACCCCCGCCACCGGGAGCCTCTCCAGGTCCCCTGCTGGGACGGGAACGTTTGTTTCTCGTCCCCTCGGAAAGTGGAGGCAGGAGGGAAGCGGTGGCGGGGGTTGAGGCTTGTCCGGTTGCCGTTGGAGACCCGACCTGCCCCGCTGCCTGCCGAGCAGCACCGGGCGGGCAGGGAGGGCTCTGCTGGGGAGACGCAGCGCCCTGGCATCCCTGTCCTATTGCCAGGCACCTGGGGATCCTTGTCCCCATATCACACCCCTGGGGATCCTTGTCCCATTGCACATCCCCCAGGATCCTTGTCCCCGTTGCACATCCCCCAGGATCCTTCTTCCCTTTGCTCACCCCTTGGGATCCTCGTCCTGATTCTATACCCCTTGGGAGCCTTGTCCCATTGCATCCGCCTGGGGGTCTTTGTCCCATTGCACACTCCTTGGGATCCTTGTACTCATTCCATACCCCTTGGGATCCTTCTCCCCCTTGCATGCCCCTCAGGATTCTTGTCCCATTGCACACTCCTTGGGATCCTTCTCCCCATAGCACATCCCTGGGGGTCCTTGTCCCATTGCACACTCCTTGGGATCCTTCCACCCCTTGCACGCCCCTCAGGATCCTTGTCCCATTGCATACCCCTCAGGATCCTTCTCCTGATTCCATACCCTTTGAGATCCTTCTCCCCATTGCAGGCCCCTCAGGATCCTTGTCCCATTGCAACCCCCTTGGCATCCCACTCCTATTCACCTGTATTCAGCTGCTTGTGATTGTCTTGGCATCCCAGGCATTGGCGGAGAGGTGCCGGGATGGTCCGTGTGTCCCCATGAGGCTGGAGCAGTTTCATGCTGAGTTGTAACTTTAGCAGAGAAAACTCAGGGGAGTTTGCGACTTGCTTGGGAAGTGCTTATTTTCAGCACTCTCCAGGATCAGTTAATTATCGCTGGAAAAAAAAAAAACTATTGCTAAGATCTTATAATTAGGCAGCCTACTGAGACTCTGCTGCTCGGCAGGCAGCAGAAAGCAAATGCTCTTTGTGAAATGTTTCTTGCGTGTGTGTCTGTGAATAGAACTGCCCGGGCAGAGGGCTGGCGTTCCTACTTGTGCATTACTGGAGAGCTGATGCACGTTGGCGGCTCAAAACACCCTGGAAAATGAGGAAAAAAAGAAATAATATATATATGCAAGAAAAAAAGAAAACCTGTTAAAAGGACTCCTGTTGCCCTTGTAGAATCAGGTCCCAAATCATTATAATGTGTTTGTGGAGCTATAGCTGCCTTTAGGACAAACTGTTAGTTTATCTTTGCGGCACCGGGGCTGCCTTTGTGTCCTGTTTGAACGATCCCTGGGCCAGGGGGTCCAGGCGCTACCTCAGAGTGTCTGCTGCTAATAATAACCTGGTAAGGAGTTTAGCCACTCTGATCCGGCTAAAGACGGCACCGAGGCTGGCATCCCTCCGATCTCTCCCTAGATTAGGCGGATAAAACCCACACAAGACAAGGCTGGGCTCCGAAGTGGGGACTTGATCCGGAGTGGGGGGCTGTGATTGAAAACAGAGGGGTTTGTGCTGTGCCCTGGCAGCGTTGGGCGGGAAGGATGGGATCTGCAGAGGGGCAGGATTTGGAGGCGAGGAGCGCACGTCAAAGCCGCCGCGGCCAGGGTGTTCTCATTTCCTTTGCTCTCCGAGTTATAATTTGTTCCACATTGCAGTGCCGGGGC
The DNA here is from genome assembly GCF_964106895.1 of Numenius arquata. Lineage (NCBI taxonomy): Eukaryota > Metazoa > Chordata > Aves > Charadriiformes > Scolopacidae > Numenius > Numenius arquata. The sequence continues at coordinate 4,057,920 of NC_133589.1, read as the reverse complement.
GGCCTCTCCCTCTGCTCGCAGCATCCAGGCTGCGGTCGTTGCCATTAGACCGAGGCTGCAACTCCAATGGTTTCTGTCCAAAAAAGAAAAAAAAAAAAAAGTGATTTTTTTCAAATAGAGGGGAATTTCTGGGGAAATTGCTTTTCTGGTTGCTGTTCTGGGAGGGTTCTAGCTGAAATCTCACCGCCCATCCAGGCAGAGCTGCGTCTGTGGCGGGACGAGCCCTGGGGAAATTCCAGAAGATTAAAAAGTGTTTTAATAGTGTTGCTGCTCTTCCCAAAAGGGAGTAAGATGACCTGGTAGCTACAGGTTGATTGGCTTGATAGCATCCCCCCGGGGAGAAGAGGCAGAATCCTGGCTCAGGCTTTAATTGATTAAAGACTTCACCAGGAATAAATTCCTGCCATCCAACGCAGCTCTATGGAAAATAACTCCTGGCAAGTGGCAATGATTTCAGTCTCTGCTGCGAGAGGTGACTCTCTGGCTGTAATACACTTTTGCAAAGCATTTGAGTTATGCGAGGTGGTATTCTTGTAAAAACCTGCACTTTCCAGTATTAAAAAAGTCAGTCCAGTCCAGTATTTAGTGCTGACATTATACAGTGTCAAGAAAGCCGGTATTAAATAAACCTGCTCCGTTTCAAAGGCAGTTATCAGAGGAGATTATCACCGCTGGGCACTGCTAGCTGGTAGCGTGCCCTCGGTGTTTCAGTGCTTTTATCGCTAATCTGGAAGCAGATAGAAATGATTTCTGGAAAAACCTGGGGCTGACCCAGAGCAGCACAGTCTTCGTAGCTTGTACAAATCCGGACAGTAAACTGGGCGAGCGAAAGGCGTCCTAACTGGAGCGGAATGGAAAATGGAAATCTTCTCGCACCCAAAAATAATAACCGGAGTTGTACGTGTTTTCCTGTCCCTAATCTGGATGATAAATTGACCACGCACCGTTTTCGGCCGGAGCTGCTCGCAGAGGCTGGGAGAGGCAGCACCGGGGCGCACCGGGTCCCTCCTCCAGCAGGAGCTGCCTGGGGGGGCGGCTCGGTGTCTGTCCCCATTTCTGTGCTGGAGAATTCAAAACGTTCAGGGTAATGGGAAATTTTGCTCTGGAAAAAAAATAGCAGTTATCTGCATTTTCAGTCAGGGAACTATCAGAACCAAATTTGGGCTTATGAAAGCCAAACCCAGTCTCTCCACATCAGCCGAGGAGATGCAGGAACCGGGGGGAAGGGACCAAGAGGCTGCAGAAAATGTCTCAGAGCGAGAGAGGAGATGGCCATCCAGTTATGCTGCTCATAAATCAACTCTAAGAGAAACAAGGGGGGCTTGATTAAAGCATCTAAATACTCTCGCAGAGGAGAAAATACATGGTAGCCAAAAGCTCGTTAATTGAGCAGAGAAAAGCGTGATGAGAATCAATGTCTGGCAGCTGAAGCCAGACACATTGGAAATAAGGCATAAATATTTAACCGTCGAGAGCGATTAATCATTGGAAGAAACGTGGAGCAGCAGAGGTGGTTTGAGCATCTCTTTACCTTTCGCATCACGACCCCGTGGCCTTGCAGAAAGTTTCTCCCGTAGCCCCAGCGCTGGGCCAGCAAGAGGGGCTGGACCCAACCCGCACCAAGGCCCTGATTAGGTGATTTAATTAGATGGTGCGTTTGTCTTTAATCACAGTGGAGCTGTGGAAAAGGGTATTTCTTGTGCCCTTCTGGCTCTTTCTGAGAAACACCTGTGAAATCACTGCAGGCACTTTGCAGGTGCTTCTTTTCTCTTTTGGTTACCAGTGGTCCCGTTCCCGCAGATCTGTGCCAGGAGGTTGAGGGGATGGTGCTCGGTGGTTCTCCTTATGTCCAGCGAAATAGACTGAGATCCAGGAAAAACAAGTCTCAGTGAGCATCCCAGCGTGTTGTGGCTGCTGGGGGGAAGGAGCTGGTCCAGGACCCGTTGTCCACCCATGGGTGAGAAGGTCCCCAGCCTAGCGTCCTTGGGGACACGTGTGCTTGGGAGAAGGAGATAAAGGTGGGGTTGTTGCTGGTCCCATCTCCTCCCCTTCGCCTTTCTTTTCCTATAGCTGTTCTCTCCCTGTCCCTTTGCGATGGGGTAGATGCTGTTGGTGGGCATCACCATGGCTGGGTTTGCTTCGTCTCCCCCACAAGGCTGGCGTGTTCCTGCTGTGATGGAGCCTGAGCTTGGGGCTGGTCTGGTCTTCCCCACCTACGGGCTGTGGCTGGATGAACATGTGCGAACACACCCGTCACCAACCACACATCCTCCGTAGGTCCCCAGGGGTCAGCAGCTCTCAGCAGCAGCTAGGGACTGTGCTGTTTAGCTTGAGGTGGGGGAATACAGTGATATGATGAGCTATAGGGGATATATATGTGGTTCAGTAGCCTCTGTGCAAACATGACGCACATCAGGAGCGGAGCCACAGCATCTCTGAGCCCACCAAAGCCACCGCACTGCGAGTGGCTGATGTCTGTGAGCAGCCCTGGACCGCTCCTCCTCTTCCTCTTGCAGAGACACGACAGACACCTGCCCGGGATGATGAGTGACAGTGGGGGAGGCCCGTTTTGAGGAAGACGATGAATGGAAGGAGAAAAGGCACATGAGAAGGATGGCAAGGTAAGGGGAAGCTTTGCGTGAGCGCTGGGTGGGGGCAGTGGGAAGGAGCTGCTCACCCACGTTGGGAGGAGGAACCTCGGAGCCCACAGGAAAGTCCCCGGTGGTGGCGGAGTCAGTTGTGATGATGGAAGGACATGTGGTGGCCATGTGAATTCCAAAAGCATTTGTCATAGCTCTGCAGAATAAATACAGACACTGCTGACCGGGGAAAACAGCAGGTTTTGGTGTGGCCAGGCACAGCGTGCGAGGAGGTGGAGGATACCTGATGGAGATCCTGCTGGGAGGCAATCACAGGCTTTTGGCTAATTACTCTACAGTTGTTAGCAGAGATATTACTGAGTGCTGAAGGGGACTCTTTGGGAAGTCTGGGTCACGCTTCTCTAGCTGCAGGCGTGTATCCTCTGACAACGAGCCAGGGAACTGGGCTGCCTGCAGCGAGGTGGGGGCTCACCTGGCCTGGGGGGGGGGTCTCGGAGAACGTGTGCCACCAACCTGCGGGAAGATGTGCCCGAACAGTTAACCCAGGTAGCTGGGTCCAGCTGGAACATCCCCGCTCTCGCAGCAGGACCCAACAGCATCACACCTACCATGGTTTTCTCTTCAGCCTCCTCGGAGGTGCTGGTGACTGGTGTGCCCAAGTGTAAATGCAGGAAGAGCCCATCTTGTTATCATCTCACCCCATCCATTCGAGTCCTCTGCATTACGCTGTCTTCGGGATAAGGCTGCCATTTCTCAGGCTGGTGCCTGCTGGAATCCCATGGGTGTTGCTCCAGATGTTGAACAACTGGGTGACCAGGCTAGAAGTTTCTCTCAATCTTCTTATTTCTCCCCCCCGCCCCAAGAAATGCCTTTGCCCCTGCACTCTGTAGAAGCTGTATTTGATGGAAAGAGCAGGAAAATGGCTGAGCTATAAATAACATATTCAAAACCAGGCAGGGACCTGTGAGAAGCGAGGATGGTGTCTCCGTCTGTGATGTGGGTTTGGAGGAACAATTTTACCAGCAGCAGATGTTAAAAGGTTTCCCTTTGTGCCAGAGGTTGTTCAGGGTGGAGGAGATTAAATCCAGGAACCGAAAACAGTGATTTGATGACAAAGTTTCATCTTTTGCATCCTTGATGGCAAGGTCTTGTAGGGACACTGGGGCAGTTTTTCTTCTGGCTGATGTTAATGAGGCTGGCGGGGCCCTGCTGACAGCCTGGGGAAGCCGTTCTTCAGCCCGACTGTCTGCCAGTGCCCTGACCTGCTCCCCAGGTCGGGTCTGCCTGAGATGTCACACAGCAGACACCAAGGGATGTCCCCAGCAGCAGCTCTGTGCTCAGCTGGAGGAGGAGCAGCAGCAGTGTGGGGGGAGCTGTAGCCTTAACCCCATCCCTGCCTCAGTTTCTCCAGTTGCAAGGTGGGAACAGGGGTAGCCTTTCCCAGACCCAGAGGGGGTTTGGTGAAGCTGCTAGGGAGCCAACTCTTGGCTCAGCTGGCCAGGTACCAAACACGAGATGCTAAGCCCTGCTTTCCAGGCTGATTGCTAAGCCTGGTTTTGGGGAGCCAGGCGGCAGCGACGTGCCAGGGCCAGCAGGTTGGGAGGAAGGACAAACCCCAGCATTTTCACAGTCCTGGTGGGAGGGGGGGGGCGGGGCAAAGGGGGTGACTTGGAGTGCAGCAGGATCACACAGCTCCCAGGCACATCCTGCAGTCTTAATGCTTGCTGGTGCCTCAGTTTCCCCATCTTCATCATCCAGTGGGCCTCCAGTCCTGGGGTGGGGAGATGTACACCCTGCAGACATCCCCCACGTGCAGCAGGGAGGTTGTTTCTGGGTTAGAAGGTGACCTCTTCCATTAGCAGCAGGGACGCTTTTTCTTCCTGAATTAGATGGTGGTTTGGAGGCTTTCCAGGGCCGACATCATTCTTTCTGCCTGATGGTGCTGGGTTTGCTCCGGCGGTGAGATCCTGCCCAAGCGAGGTGGGGCTGCAGACTCAGAAAGCTGCCGGCACCCCACGTCTCCCTGGCCATCCACAGCTGGATCACACCAACCCCTGCATCAAAGTTCTCCGATAGCCGTGGATGGGACGTTCTGGGGGTCCCTTGTGCGTTCACCGAGTCCCTGCCCGTGCCTGTTCCCTGCACGCAGGCGGCATGCTGTGAATCTGGAGATGAGGGAAATCCCTGTCCTGTCCAAATCAGAAATGTTCAAATTCTCTTTCCGGCCCTTCCCCGCCAGCGGCTCGTGGTGCGGCCGGTGGTGTTATCAGCGCCGTGCAAGCGCCGGGTGTTTGCGCATCCAGGATGCGATTTCAAAGCCAGCCCCAGATGTCGGCGGTGACACCGGGCAGGACCACTATCTGCCTACAGCCGGAAGAGCACCATGGTTCCCAGCCTGTTCCCGGTGACCAAGGTGCACCAGGAGCTGTCTCGTAGCCATGGCCACCTCTCCTCTGGTCACTGCTTGCCCGGGGCCACCCCGAGCAGCCCTGTCCTGGCTAACGTGACAAGGGCGGCGTTCTCAGCGATGCCACCACGTGCTTTAACACCCTCCACAAACTCGCAACAGCCCAGAGATTTGCCAGAGTCAGGACATTTTTAGAAAGGCTAATTAAAGCCCATTTTCACCCCGTGCCTCTCGGTGAGCAAAAGCATTTAGCGGTGACCTCAGAGTGATTGAATTTGCACTTGAGCTTCCTGTTTCACCTCTAAAAAATGGGATTGCTCCGTAAACTCGTTAGTGAAAGTAACTCTTGATGCCTTGGCTCCTGACCAGGATGGGCCCCGCCAAGTCCTGCTGAGCTCTGTGCTCCTCCCACTGCATTTTGCTTGTGCAAGAGGGACCTCTTAATACACTCGATGGAGAAATTCAGGATCACTCCAGGCTCTGTTTTCAGGGACAAATCCATCCTGGGCTAATGGTGCTGATGCCAAGGAGCCCAGCGGAGCTTGGCTGGGTTGCACAAGGGAAATGGCCCTCCCTCGCTGCTGTCCCTTTCCACCTTGGAGGTGACAGCAGCTGCTCCGTGGCCACCAGCTGGTTCTTGCTTGCTCTTCGCTGCTGCACATCTGGCCCCCAAACTGCTGATCTTTCCTTTTTTTTTTTAATTCTTCCTTGCCCAGCTGCGCCTCATGACGACCTCACGCACGATGTTTTATGGGTCCTCCTCCACCATGGCTCCACCATCCAAGAACCGGCTGAAGCGCCAGAGCCGGATCTTCTCCCAGGTCTTGTACCGGACGCTGAGCTACAAGGACCGGAGCTCAACCTCTGCTTCCCCGGCAGCTGGGGAGGATGACCCTGCCGAGCTCTCCACCCAGCTCTCGGCCCCTGGCGTCCTGAAGATCTTCGGGGGCAACATCTGCGCGGGCACCAACTACAAGAGTGTGCTGGCCACAGGCAGCTCGGGCGCCCGGGAGCTGGTGAAGGAAGCCCTGGAGCGCTACGGGCTGAGCCAGCTCAGCGCCGGGCAGTATGCCCTGTGCGACGTCATCGGGAAGTTCGAGGGCCCCGAGAAACGGTGGCAGACGGAGGGGCTGAGGGTCCTTGGCGACCATGAGAAGCCGCTGCTCATCCAGGACCTCTGGAAGCCCAGGGAGGGCTTCTCGCGGCGGCTGGAGCTTCGCAAGAGGGCGGAGGTGGAGGAACTGGCAGCCAAGGATGTGGACACCACCACCGCAGGTCAGAGCCAGGTGTGGGGCAGGGAGAGGGGCTGGGGAGCTGCCGCCCCCCTGAGCTGCCCACGGGAAGATGCACCCCACACTTTTTTGCCCGTGTTTTGGGCACAGGGTGGTGGTGCAAGTGCTGGGTGGGAGGAGAGCTGCGTTTTAGCTGCAAAGCTCTCGGGTAGAGTTGGTACTCAGTGCTCTCCTGCATCAGCTCGGTACCTGTGACATCAGATGTTTACCCCAGCCAGTCTAGGGGTCCATACCAAATCCCCACATGCAGCTGGGCAATCGATTGGGGTTGCCTGCTCTCCCCATCACCGTGAACCGGCATCACGGCATCCCACACCTCGACGCAGCTTCGTGCCCAGCAAAGCACTGCCCCACTCCCCCTGCCCCACCTCCCCACAGGCATCCTCCAGGCCAGGCACCCTGGGCAAATCTGCAGGAGCAATTAAGCAAAATGAAAAGCTAATGAAGAGAGAGCAATGTAGGGCAGGAGAGCACATACCACACCCCCTGCTCCCGGAGGTGCCTGATTGAGTCCAGGGCTGGCAGGAGGAGATAAGTGCATCATTAGGAACCAGCAGGTTAATAAGTGACCCCAGCACAGAGTAATGAAGCTTCCCTCCTTCCACCCTCAGTTAAAAACCTGTGAGGATGAGGGCTGGAAGGTTTAAAAATCAGGTTTTTAATTGCTTGATGCCCTTGAAGGGTCTGACCTGCTGATGGAGGGGTCTGGATCAAGCTCGGGAGATGTCAGCCAGGGATGGCCAGCGAGTGGTTCCTCACACCTGTAGGAAAGGGTTGGAATTGTCAAAAATAACCTAATGAGGGTGCAGGATTACCCTGGACACTCCACAAACGAGAGCCAAGGTTCCCCCACCAGCAGCAGAACAAATGGCCCGACCTGTCCCATGCCAGTGGGCTCCTTTCCCATTGGCTTTAACGAGGGCTAGAAGGAGCCCGGGCACAGGGCATGAAGGAAACCAGCCGTGGGCATTTTGGGGGGAGAGTAGAGGCTGCTGGAGCCCCACCAGCTGCAATTTGCAATTGGGATTTTGCCTGGGTGCCCCAAAAATCCAAGCACGGAGTTTGCAGATCCCCATCAGCGCAGGGAGCTGGGGATGGGCTCACCTGCCGCCTTGAAATGGGAAGGATGGAGGAGGAGTGGAAAGCAGCCCCCAGCCCCAAATTAGTGCTGTGCAAGGCGCCGATGGCGAGACAGGGCTCTCTCCATCCCTCACCGTGTCCAGTCCTCGTGCCTGGTCAGGGAGGGGACGCTACAGGATCGGTCCCATCTCGCTGCACGTGTGATGCAGAGACAAAGGGGCTCGGGAGCGGCAAAGGTGGATGCTCTGCTCCTCTCTTTGGCTTTCTCCAGCTGGGATCAGAGAGCCGTTAAGCACTTTGGGAGAGAGGGGACTCTAAAAACAGCTTCTTTTGAACGGAGGAAAGGGCAAGAGCCAAGCGCGATGGTTACAGCACGCGGTGGGGAGGACCACGTGGCAGCTCCCTGCCTGAGCCCAAGGTCACTTCAACTCTCGGCCTCAAATTCTCCCCCTCGGCTGCAGCGAGCAGCATTTCCACCCGTGACCTGGATCCTGGGTGGGCTGGCAGCCGTGGGGAGGGTAAGGCTCCCACGCAGGCCAGGGGAGAGGCGGGCTCCAGCCTGGCACAGGAGCAGTCGGCACCGAGCTGGCCTGGGCTTGGCACCCCTTGGTGATTTCTGGTGGAGGAGAAGTTCCTGACTGGATCGCGTGCCCTGGCTCTGGAAATAAGCCCATTACACTTTCAATGTAGTTATCGCTTCATTTGTTTGAGCGCTCCTGGGTGGGGTGGTGGAAATTCTCCATTTTTTAAAGCTTCGGGCATTTTCCATAGCTGACCAAGCTCTTCCGAGACAGAAAAACCTACACCCACATTTGTTTAGGCTGTCTGCTCTGCAGACTACACAGCCCTTATTTGTCTTACCCTGTAGAAGTCTCACTTCTGCAGCCCTTTATTTTGGTGGCAGGCTCTGTTGCCAGTCTCTGCCTGTGGCACTTCCCAAAGGGATGCTGTGGGGCTGGGACCGCACTCTCCCACCCCATCCGCAAGCTGCTGGGGATAGACGGGAGCGATGCAGAGCATCTGGAGGAGGCATCTGCTTCCTCCTCATCCAGCACCTCAAAAAGACACAAAACTCCTGGTGTGATAGGGACTGACTGCGAGTCCTCTCCACCGGGGTCACCCTTGTCACCAGCCTCAAGCATCATCTGCCTGTGCGGGGTGATGGGGCGCTGGTGCGGAAAATGCAGCATCTGTGCAAAATAAAGGGACTTTGAGCTCACAGATCCCTAGGAAAAAAAACCAAACCAAACCAAAACACAGGGATGCTGCAAAGCAGGATCCTCAGGGAAGTACCTGCAGGGCCTTTCCTGGCGCAGGGCATCGCTGGAGCAGCAGGGCTGGGACCACCAGCTTCACACAGGCTGGTACATCACTGCCTGCCCTCCTGCTGGGGGAAAGGCTCCACACCCATCCATGACCTGTTAGCAAATAGCTTAAGAGTTTTATCTGCTCAGTTACCCATTATCCTAATTAGTTTATTAGCTGCTTCTCACTGGGGAGGAAAGCACTCACTCCTCACACCACTAATTAGCAGCACAGGTAGAGCATCCCTACAGTAAACGAGGCTGACACCCTCTCTCACTGCTTCCCCTGGTCCCGCTCCTTTTGGGGAGCGATGAGGCAGCGATTAGGGAGCACCTGGGGAAAACACCCACAAACTGGAAGGTGTTGGGAGGGACGTGCAGCACTTGGCATCTGTATGGCATTCCTCTTCCAAACCAACCCCGTTTTGCACCGTGTCCTGAGTTTGCAGGGACTTTCCTGGGAGGCTGGAGGCTGAATGGTGCACACACCTTGGGAAACTTACGGAGTTAAGCTTATTATAGTAAAAGATGCTCTGGCAGGTACCTCTGAGGATCTGGCTTTGATACACTTTAGGAGGACTGCATCCAGGGAAGACTCCCTGCAGGGTCTGTGTAGCAATTACATTAGGAAGGACTAGCCCGGCGTTAACCCCTCCTGGGTAAATTCAAAGCATTTCTCCTTTCCTGGGGCCCCTGGAGTTATTTATTGACTGATTTATTTCTCAACTAGGAGAAGGGAACCTCTTTCCTAGGCTGAAAAAGAGGCAGATCCCAGGCACCACAGCTGGTGGGTTTCTCCCCGGGATGCAGGATGGGTTTAGAGGCAGCAGGTCGGTGGGGGTTGGCTGGGGGACACGTGGTGGCCCTGCCTGGGGTGCCTGGCTCTCCCTAAGGGACAGGGTACAATCCTGCCCCGTTCCCATCTGCATCGCCAAGTGGCTTCTGCAGCTGCCAGCTCTGCCCTGGCCACACAGTGTCAGGGGATGCTCACGCAGTGTTTTGGGTGAGATAACCTGCAAACGCCTGGGAGGAGAAAAAAGCACTAGAGGACTGAAAAAAAAACAACCCCGTTTTTATGGAGAGACTTTGTTACGCTCAGGAAAAGAGCTGTGTTTATCTTTCCAGCGCAGCTCCGGGGTTAGCAGGGAGCCGGTGATGGGAGCTCTATCGGCAGTAAAAAAGCGGCTTTTTCCCTACACAAAATAAATACAGAAGCTTCCTTTCCCCTAGATAAGGGACCGGTGATGGCGCGTCTCTCCAGGCAGTGGGACCCCAGTCCCGGCAGCTCCCGCTTCATCCCAGGGCAATGAGCTCCAGTGAGAGCTGCTCCCCAGGATCCGGCCCCTTCTCCTCCTCCGCTCCCACGGGCCAGGCTGGGACCTGCATCGCCCAGCCGTCCTTCATCCCTTTGGCTCATTTCCATGCTGTGGGTTGGGGACAGGGCTGCTGGGGAGAGCCAAGACCTCCTGCAGGCACTTTTGGGGTGGTCTTTGGCATCCCCAGTGGCACGGCTTGGGCTGTGCTCCCACCCGGGCAGGCTTGTTGAACCCCCTGGATTTCACATCTGTGGGACGCAGGCGTCCCATGCCGTGCTGCTGGCCGTGACAGGGACGTGAGCGGGGCTGATTGCCTTTTTAAGAAGGACGCAGGGCACTGGGCTGTTCGGGGCTGCTCGGCCATGCCTTGCCCTAATCCCAAGGCATGTAAACAGGAGGGGCTATTTTCTCCCTCTCCCACCCCCACCCACCCTCCCCATCTCCATCTCTTTCATTTTCCCAGCAAAGGAGCACTCGATTCAAAACAAACAAACAAAAAAATGTATTTCAGAACCTGCGGCCCATTCCTCACCAAATAAGGCAGATGACTTTTTTTTTTTTTTTTTTGGGGTCTGAGCTTGTGAGTGTCCCTTTAAGCAGCCTCGGGCACTGGGCTCTCCGCTCTGCCGTCCCCAAATCCCGCTGGCCGTCCCCAAATCCCGCCGGCCGAAGCCTTCTCTCTGGCCATCCGAGCTGCGAGCGGGGCTCTGCCTCCGTGCTGCTCCCGCAAGCCAATCCTTTAGGTTTTTTTTTCCCCCCCTTCTCTTCGTCCTCCCTGAATGCCAGTGACCTGCTCCCAGGAGGCTGCTCACCCCAGGTACGAGCATCACCCGTTGGACCCACAACTTCTGATGTCTCCGGCAGGGCTTGAGCCACCCTTGCAGCATGGAGGGGCCCGTGGGGATCCCCCCCCCCCCGGGGCTGGGGATGCCACACCAGGGGCTGCTTTTGCAGCTCGGCCAGGCCTATTCATTCGCTCTGGCTCCCATTCGTCTTGCGGATGGCTCTGCCCGAATTGATGCTTGGGAGAAGTTAATTACAGCTTGCTCCTGCGGCAGGCAGGCGGGCAGGCTCCTCTGCAACTCTCATGCCTGGCTGATGCTGGGGGGGGGAACCGACAGGGCTCCCCGTGGCTCCTGCTTGCTGCTGGCCACCGCGTGCCGAAGGCAGCATCCAGGCTCTTTTTTATTTGCCAAGATTGAGCTAATTTTACTTTTAGCAAGATTTCCTCTCCCCCCCGCCCCCCCCTCCCCCAGCCCTGGCAGCGTGGCCGGGGGCGGGTGGGGGATGCTGCGGACGCTGATCTGCCCCCCCCCCGGTCAGTGGGGTTTGGGGGCTGGGGAGGGTTGGGGCATCCCCTTTTTGGCGGTGGCATTGGGGCACAAAACTCCGCGCGTTGGTGTCATAGTGTCACCTTTCGAGGAGGGCAGGGGACCGCGTAGTCCTTGGGGGGGTTGTGTGTGTGTGCGCTCCATCCCCTCTCCCGCGCTGCAGCATCCCTCCAGCCGCGGGGTGCTGCGGCTGCGGGGGTCCCGGAGGGGGGCTGGAGGGTGGGGTGGGGGGGGCTGAACGTTGCTTTCCACCCCTTTACCCCTCACCCCCCCCCCCCCCCCCCCAAATTCCCCGCAGGCATCAACGCCCAAGCGCGGAAGCTGCAGCGGCACCGGGCGCGGGGGGCCCGGCGGGCGCCGGCGGGGGCTGAGCGGCGCGGTCCCCCCCCGCCGCCGCTCCTGCGGCGCAGCCTCAGCGAGACCAGCCTGGACTGCCCGGTTCGGCGGGTCGGGACCGGGAGCGGGAGCGGGGAAGGGCTCCAGAGACACTGTTCCACCCTGCCCGGGAGCCCGGCGGCGGCGCGGAGCGGCGGCAGCATGCGGTACTCCCTCTACCAGTCCCCGCACCTCCTGCTCCTGCAGGGCTACAGCCAGCAGCATGTAAGCACCGCGCCGCCTCCCCGCTCACTCACCACCCCCCCCGGCAACAACACCCCTCCGCTACCCCCCCCGCTTTCCTCCCACCCCCCCACCCCCCCAAACCCCGGGGAAGGGGGGCTGCTTGCATGGCCGGAGCTGCTGGGATTGGGACAGGGGGCAAGTGGTGTGGAAGAGCATCCTTTAGAAAACGAGTGGTGCCAGCTTAGGACTTGCAGCCTTGTCCCCCAGGCTGTCCCCAAGCACAAAGTGGGGGGAGAGCGAAGCAAGGACCTGTGACACCCCCCCCGCCCCCGGCACGGGGAAAGCCCCCAGAGCAACATCCCTGCCCTGGCATAAGGGAGGCCCGGTTTTGTGGGTGATGGCTGGGCTGCCCCAGCACCTGTCTGGCTGCTTCGTTAGTGGCAAATGTAATGAGAGGCAGCGAGGAGACAGCGCGTCTGGGAGCCCCTGTTCCCCAGTGCTGGAGGCACTTGGAGAACTGGAAAGGACTGGGACGGCTCTTAAGTTAATGTCTACCTTGTCCCCGTTGCGTGCCTGGGTGTTCCGAGCTTTCTGGCAGGGTGGCACTGGCACTGCAGCCCTCACCCGTTAGTAGAGCTGGGGAAACTGAGGCACGGGGCGGTTATGTGAGCTGCCTCGGGGCGTGCGGGCAGGCTGGGGGACAGGCAGGGCAGGGACCTGCTGCTCTGAGGGGAGAAGGGGATGGTCCCACCGTTCTCCCCAGGCTAGGCACCACTGCAGTCTGGGGGGAGAAGATGGGAAGGAAAAGCAGCTGTGGGAAGAGGAGGGGGTGAGAGGTGGAGGGAGGGTTCCTTCTGCCCAAAGCGGCCCCATTTCCTGCATGTCCAAAGTTACTGTGCCCATTTATTAGGGTGCCCAAAGCAGGCATCGCTGCTCTCCTGCTCGGCAGCAAGAAAAATAGTGGGAGAAAGGTGTTTCTGCTGTGCAAAGGTGCAGCAGGCGGGTGGGCAGCCGGGGACACAGGAGGCTGCAGCACCCACTGCATGGCGGTGGGGAGGAGGGTCCCTTTTTCCCACCACCCCCCCCTCCCCGGTTCATGCCGCCTCTCCCCGCTTGGCAGGACAGCTTGGTTTACCTGCTGAACCGCGAGCAGCACACGGTGGGCCAGAGGACGCAGGCGAGCAAGCCCAGCATCAGCCTGTCGGCCCCCGACATCTTACCCCTGCACTGCACCATCAGGAAGCTCCGACCTTCCCGGCATCGCTCGGAGGAGAAGCTGGTGCTGGAGCCCATCGCCGGCGCTGGCATCTCCGTCAACTTCGCCGAGGTGGCCCGGACGGTCGTGCTGCGGCACGGGGACCTCCTCTCCCTGGGTCTCTACTACCTGCTCCTCTACAAGGACCCCATGAAGGCGCAGCCGCTGCCGGCGCAGACCCTGCTGAGGCTGCGAGCCCTGCATCCCGCCGTCCCCGACGGTCCCCCCGTCTGCGGGGCGTGCGGCAGCCTCCTGAAGGAGAGGGACCCTGCCACCAAAAAGCAGGGCCCCTCGCCCGCCGGTGGCCCCCGGGCACCCCGCAGAAAGCTGCTGCTGGAGTTCGAGCCGGCAGCCGAGGACGTGCTCCTGCGGCGCATCATGACCCTGATCGAGCCGGGGGGGGACGACCACAAGCTGACACCCGCCTTCCTGCTCTGCCTCTGCATCCAGCACTCGGCTACCAGCTTCCAGCCGGGCGACTTCGGGCAGCTGCTGCTCAAAGTGGCCAAAATGATCCAGAGGACGGTGTGGGTCAGTCGGCGGTGGGACGGGGGTGTTGGTGGGGTGGGGGTTGTTGCTGGACCACCCGCTGGGGGCTTCTCCCAGGCTGTCCCTTGCGGCAGGGACAGCAGGGAGTGTTGGTTGGGGTGATGCTCGTGCCAGGCTGTCCCACTGGTTTTCATTTGGCTTTCCCTTCTCTCCCTGGCCAGGAGCGGACACGGGAGCTGGCTGAGAAGCAGTCCCAGCAGTAAGTGCGACCTGCCCCCCTTCCTTGTTTTGCCCCAAAACAGGGAGAATTCAACCCAGTTCTTCCTCCATGAGTGAGGGGAGTCCGTGGCTGCCTAAAACCACCTTCCCAGCCTGGTGGCACCGATACCCGCTGATTTTTCCTGCTCAATCCCATGCATTCAGCTCTCTGGTCCTTCCACCACGGTGCCTGCAAGGCTGCTGCTTGGGAATGTGCGGGGCTGGAAAAGCAGGCCAGCTTGGGGGAGCGGGGAATAGGACCTGAAGCAGCTCTGGGGTCTTCTGCAGTCCAGGACCAGGCCAAGGCTTTGCACGTGTGGCTTCAGCATCCTCGAGGAATGTAGCAGGGAAGGCCCCAGCGCGGGGTCTCACCCCGTTCATGCTTAAGACTCCCCTGTGGAGCGAGGTCAGGGGTGGCGTTGCATGTGTGCATCCAGGGACGGTGGCACACAGTGTCCCAGGGTGGGGAGCACCACTTTGGGGCTGTCACAGCGGTGTGGGGAGCTGGCTCCCGGCGGGGTGCGAGGCTGGCTTCCCAGCCAGTTCCAAAATCCAGGCTCCAAAGCAGCATCTGGAGAAACGGTTGGTGTTTGCTGTGAGCTCTCCTTTAGGACAAGCTCCGAGGATGCTTCCCAGGCCTTTCCTATAGCAGGAAAAAGCAGTTCAGCAGTTGAGAAACTTCCCAGATGCTTTTTATTTATTTTGTTTTATTTTTGAACAGCCCAGCACAGCCGGGCTGGATTTAACCATCCAGAGCTGGCAGGAACAGCGCATATTTCTCCGGGAGAGCTGCTCTTCAGCCACGAGTATTTACTGCAGTTCAGCTGTATTAGGGGTAATCCCCCCCAAAAGTGGCACCCCACAAAGTCCAGGTGACCCTTGGCCAGCCCGGTCCCTGCAGGGTCCCCTTTGCTGTCCCACAGAGCAGGAACCACAAGATTTTTGCTTATAGAGTCCTCCTAAGGGGGTGCTGGGCTTGGGGGTGAAGGGATGCTTTCTGGCATTGCCCCAGAATGGCTGTTTTCTCCCCAAAAGTCTGAGTGGGGATGCTGAGGAACAGCAGCTGTAACACCCGCTATGTCTCCCCAGCCAGGACCCTGCCACCCTGTCCCGTTTCACCATCACGGACCTTCTCCCGGACCTGCAGCACATCCTCTTCTGGATGGCCAATGCCATTGAGGTCCTCTACTTCATCCAGCAGAAATCACCCACCTACATCCAGAGCATGGAGGAGGAGCTGGACGTCAGAGGTAGGGCTGGATGCAGTGCCCTGCTCCCTTCTCCGGCAGGAACGACTTTGCTCCACTAATCCCTGGTCACAAGCCCCCGAGATGCTCCTTTAACCCCACCCCATAATCCTCATCAGCGGGGACGTCTCTGCGGTGCAGGCTGGGGTAATCTCTGGGGAGGAGCAGCCTCGCGTCGTGCTGTGGTGCTCCTCGGCTTCGGGGCCAGGTCGTGCTGCGTTGGCAGCTGAGCCTCCCCTTTCCACCCCGGCAGCTCGTGGTTAATGCCTCGGGGGTGGCTTTTTGGCCCCCCAGCTGCTGCGGGGGCACCGGGATTGGCAGGCAGCCCTGCAGAACCGCTCGCTGGTGAGCCCGTGTTCGTGCCAGCAAAAAAAAAAAAAAAAAAAAAATTAAAAAAAGAAGCAAAAGGGATTAAATCAGCCTCAGAAAACTGGTCTATCAAGCAGGTTAAAAATTCCAGGCCAGAGAGGCTGCTGGAAGGAGGGATGCAGTGGGGCAGAGCCCCATGCTGGGCTGTGCTGCCAGCGGTGTTGTGAGGCCTGGGAGACGGCAAGCGGGCGCTCCGGGACGAGGGGAGCCTCTTTGCCCCTCCTGGGGGGTTGCCATGGTGGTGATGCCAGCCCAGGAGCACTAAAAGCCCCTACCCCGGGGATTTGGGGAGTGGGGAATTCAGCCTTGCTGCTGCGAGTTTGCTCCCCCCCCCCATCCTCCTCTCCACCCCGTAGGCTCCAAGGAGTCTCTGTTCTCCTCGACCATCACGGCCAGCGAGGAGGCGATGACGGTGCTGGAGGAGGTGATCATGTACACCTTCCAGCAGTGCGTCTACTACATCTCCAAGGTACGTGCTCCCCAGGAAGGGTGGCAGCATCCCACGGGGCCAGCACGAGCATCCCGGGCTGTGCAGGAGGGTTTTTTTGGGGGTTTTTTTGTTTATTTGTTTGTTTTTTGTGTTTTGGTTGTTTTTTTTTTTTTTTTTTTTTTTGAAAGCTCTTACTTGTTGGCAGTTGCATCACACCGAGGTGTTTTCCTTTGGGCTGAAGCGCCCCGATTTTTGGTCACAGCCCAGGAAAAGTATTGAATTACTGCAGCGTGTTTCCCTGCCCGCAGTGCAGCGGCTTGGCTTGGGGTGGGGGGGGAGGAAGGGGGGGGGAGGCGTTTGGGGAGAGCTGCTTGGCTCCGGCCAGCGTGGCATAATGGTGCGATTCAGGGCGCGATGGAAAGGGGCCCCTGGACCGTGGCCGTTGGACCGCGAGAGCCGGGCGGCATCGGGAGCAGGGAACAGAGCGGGCAGTGTGAGGCAGGAGAAAGGCTGCTGTGTGCGGGACGGCGGCAGGAGGGATGCAGGGGATGCTCCTCTTCGCCACCCCCCCCCACCCCCCACCACCACCTTCGCCTGGGCAGAGGTGGGTTCTAAGGGCTGCTCTCCCATTTAAGCAAGAGGGAAAGGTGGTCCCCATCAGTCCTGGTTTTACTTACACCCTCGCGCCCAGCTGATCGGCTGGGGTCAGGTCGGTTTTCAGATCCCTGAGCTGTCCCATGCTGTCACCTCCAGCTGCTAAAAGCGACAGACACGTTCACATTTTTATATTTATTACTTTTAAACACTTGCGCAACGCCAGAGCACATGGAGGCGGGGGGTGGGGGGTGGGGGGTGAGCAGGACCAGCCCCGTGCTGGAGCAGCACCAGCAGGGTTTGCTGGGCTGGTGGGGGTGAGGGGGTCGGAAAGGTTCGGCTCATACAAAAAAAAAAAACAACCAACCAAACCAAACCCAACCCAACCCAAAAATCAGTGTGCTGTGAAGTTGCCGCTCTCCCCGCAGTGTCTGTACGTCTCCCTCCCTGCCCTGCTGGAGTGCAACCCCTTCCAGAACGAGTGCCGGGAGAGCTGGCGGGCGTCCCCCCCGCTGCCCGAGGAGCTCCGCAGGGTCGTGCTCATCTACCAGGCGGCCCTGGACCTGCTCCGCCAGTACGAAGTGCACCCGGAGATCACCTCCCAGATGTTCGCCTACCTCTTCTTCTTCTCCAACACCCTGCTCTTCAACCAGCTCCTGGACAAGGGTCAGTCCTCCTCAAACACCCAGCCTGGAGTGGGTAACACATAGGGGACCAGCCCATGGGAAGACCTTCCAGTCCATCCCAGTGCCACCTCAGGGGGTGCAGGAGGGATGGGGCTTCAGGCAGCTTGAGGGGGCTGGAGATGGGCAGGTCTCAGTGAGGAAGCCAGGCTCAGACCCAGCTGCTGCCTCCCCATTCCCAGGAGGGATTTAATCCCACAAGTGCTCCGTCCTCACCCCTGTAAGAGCATTGCCCTTCTGAGCCTGAGCAGAGGAGGCTGAGAGCAGTTCGGAGGGGCAGCTCGTTAATAAATGAGCACTGCCTGCTTTGTAACTGAGGTGCTTGTTAGCCCTCATTAACACGGCGGCCCCACTGCCTGCTGTTAGTGCCAAGGGAAGTCCGGCCAACACCAGGAGTTACAGCCACGGGATCACAGAATGGTTTGGGTTGGAAGGGACCTTAAAGATCATCTCGTTCCACCCCCTGCCCTGGGCAGGGACACCTCCCATCAGACCAGGTTGCTCAAAGCCCCATCCAGCCTGGCCTTGAACCCCTCCAGGGATGGGGCAGCCACAGCTTCTCTCAGCAACCTGGGCCAGGGTCTCACCACCCTCACAGTAAAGAATTTCTTCCTAATATCTAATCTAAATCTCCCCTCTTTTGGTTTAAAACCACTACCCCTCATCCTATTGCTCCACTCCCTGATCAAGAGTCCCTCCCCATCTCTCCTAGAGCCCCTTTAGGGACTGGAAGGCTGCTATAAGGTCTCCCCGGAGCCTTCTCTTCTCTAGGCTGAACCCCCCAGCTCTGTCAGCCTGTCCTCACAGGAGAGGATGCTGGGGACTGGATTTATTTTGCTGCCCTGGGGAAGGGTCTGGGCTCCGGCCAAAGGATGGGGGGGGACAAGGGGGCTACTCCCCAGCATGTGCTGATGGATGCTCTGCCTCCGCAGGCTCCTCTCTCGGCTGCTTCCACTGGTCGCAGGGGGTGAAGCTGCGGGCCAGCGTGCGGCTGCTGCTGGAGTGGCTGCGCGGCGCTGGCTTCGAGCAGCTGGCCCAGCAGTTCTTCGCCAAACTCGCCAGCGTGGCCAACCTGCTGGCCATGCCCAGCTCCCAGCTGGTCCAGGTGAGGGGTGCTGGGGGCTCGCAATGTTGGGGTGGGCGGGAGAAACCCTGCTCAGCATTTGGGGGTCTCTGCAGCGATGTGGCCCTTCTTCTGCAACCTGTCACAGGGTGGTGCGTGGGCAGTACCAAGGGGATGCTCAGGCTCACTCCGTCTTGCCCGGCCTCTCCCTCTTGAGCCTCCCCTCGTGAGCCCCTGCCCCTGGGAGATAGTGGGTCCTCACCTCTGCTCTTTGCCCCGTGCTCTGTGTCCTCACTCAGATGACCTGGCCGTCCCTGCGAGCCGAGTTCCCGGCGCTGAGCCCCGCGCAGCTCCGCCGGGTGCTGAGCCAGTGCCAGGCGGTGATGGACGTGGGCTGCATCGCAGCGTGGCAGCCTGGCGAGGAGGAGAGCCCGGCCACCTTCCAGCCTGGTGAGCCCCTGGCATCGCGCTCGGCCCTGCCCTGGTCTGGTCACCCACAGGCTCCCTCCAAGGTTTTTCTGTACAAACCAAACAGGCAATTAATTCCCTTCCCCTCCCTGGGGCTCCTGTAGAAACTGCAGCACTCGGGAATAACCACGGCCCCACGATTTGGGTATTGCAGAGGATGCAAAGTGCTCTGAGAAGGGTTTGGGACCTTTTCTGCGTTCCCCAGTGAGGGATGCTGCCGCCTCGCAGCTCCTCGTGTCCCTGATCCTGGCTGGGAGACCGCATGTGGCCGAGAGCTGGGATGCAGGAGTGGAGTGCATCCTGGGCCAGCACTATTCTCCCTCCCTCCGCCTTTCAGATGAGGTGCTGGAGTCCTTCGACAACCACCCGCCCATCATCCTGCCCAGCGGGGGCTTCAAAGTGGACCTGGAGGTGGAGACGTTGGATGACAACATCTACCGGCACCTCCTTTACATCCGCCACTTCCTCTGGAGCCTGCAGAGCAAGAGCCCCCACGCCGGCGAGGGGCCATGCTCAGCACCCCCAAAGGTAGCCTGTACCCCAGGGAGGGGCTGTTCTTCTCCTGGGTGGGTAGGAGGGTCTCAGGTCCCTCTGGAGCCCCTCCAAGCCTGGCGCCAAGGGCTTGTTGCCCCCCACTGCAGCCCGGAGCTGCGGCGATGCCCTCCTGTAGAGCTGCTGGAAGGATTAGTGCTGCTAATCCCCCAGCCCGGGGGGTGCGGGAAGGTGAGCGGGAAGGACAGGCTCGTCCCGGCAATCTCGTTAGCGGTGAGGAGAAGGGGATGTCAGCAGGCAGCGTTCCCCTTCTCCCTGCACGTCCCGCCATCCTCCCTGCCCTGCGCCTTGCCTCTGTACCCAGGCACAACAGCACTAATTAGCTAATGCCTATAAAGCACAGGGAGACGTGCTGCGGGTGCTAAACTCAGCTACCATCCGTCTCTAGCTCCCTGGGGAGGATGTCACTCCAGCAGGTCCCCTTCTCCTCTCCCACCCTGTCCCCATCGCCTGCAGCATCCTCAGGCACTGCTACCTCCTCCCGTCACCCTGGGTGTCTGTGTCACCCAGCTCTGGGGCCACAGGAGGAGCTGTGCCCTCCCCACGTCCCCCTCCAATGACATTCCCCAGCAGGGACAAGACCAGCAGTCCTCTCCTGGCTGGCTGTGGGTGTCCCCAGCACGGCCCTGGCTGCAAAACTGGGGTGTAGGAGCTGTGCTGGGAAGCCAGGACAGGCCCTGGTGGTGTCTGAATTCCCAAGGCTTTGGCTGGAGCCAGCAGCTCTCCTGCCTGGTGGTGGGGTGCAGGCAGGGGGTGAGAAGCACCCGTGGGGGGGGGGTGTCCCACAGAGGATTTTTCTCCTTCTTAAGAAAGAGGCACGTGCAACGCCAGAAGTCCTGGAGGTGAACGAGAGCCCGGCCACTGCTCTGGGGAACATCGTCACCCAGGAGGACTTCTGCTCCCTGGGGGGCTGCACTGAGCCGGAGGCAGAAGGTGCCCCCCCACTCTGCTTGGCCACCAATGGCTGCCCCTACGAGCCCCCCGCCGGCGAGCCCCAGCTCCAGGAGAAGCTCAAGCAGCTGCAGCTGGGCAGGGGTCTGGCCCCCAAGGCCGGCACGGCGCCCACAGATCCCTCCTGCCTGCTGACACCCCCCACCACCCCCCTGAACTTCGACTCCGGGAG
Source organism: Numenius arquata (assembly GCF_964106895.1). NCBI lineage: Eukaryota > Metazoa > Chordata > Aves > Charadriiformes > Scolopacidae > Numenius > Numenius arquata. The sequence goes on along the minus strand of NC_133589.1, from coordinate 4,037,498 downwards.
CCCAGAGTCCCCACAAGGCACCGGCAAGGGGCTGCAGGACCCCCGGAGGAACGGGATGAACGGCACCAAAGGCAGCACCCCCGAAGGTACCAAAAGCTGGTGCTGCCCTGTTTTGGGGGTGCAGGATGGGGGCAGGAGGGTGTTTGCTGCCCATCTCCTGCGCAGCCCTCCCCGCACGCACGGTTCCTGCAGGGGACGGGGCAGGTGGGAGGCAACGGAGCATCTCATCCAGCTCCTGTCCCAGCAGGAAACCAGCTCTGGGATGGCTTTGATGGGGTTATGGGGGGCAGTTTTCTGTGGGAGGGTGTGAGGCTGGGTTTGGGCGATGGCAGAGGGTTAAGCCGGTGTCTCCGCTGCCAGGATGCTCGCCCACCCCCTACGACTACCCCACGCCAGAGTCTTCCAGCCGCAGCTCTGCCACCGATGACTTCTGCTACGTCTTCGTGGTGGAGCTGGAGAGAGGACCCATCGGGCTGGGGATGGGGCTGATTGACGGCTTGGTGAGTTGGCACCGACCACGGGACAGGGCTGATGCCCCTCCAAACAACCGGAGTGGGACACTTGGGACATGGTTTATACTCCAAGAAAAGCCAGTGAAGAAGCCAATGGCTTTCCACAGGAGCTAGGCATCTTCTCCCGGGGAAAATGAGGCACAGAATGATCTCTAGGGAGAAGCAGATCCCTGCTCCTGGGATGTGTGCTGTGCACGCAAAGTCCATCACAGCTGTCCTGCAGCTGGAGAGCGTAAACGGGCTCAGCGCTCTTGTGGAAGGAAAATGACTCAGCTGAGGTCTTTCCTCCACCCTTCAGCGGGTGGCGAGGGAAGCGGAGGGGAGCAGGGAGGCTCGAAGGGTGCCAGAACAGCTCCACCAGCGACTGGTGAGGTGGATCATCATTACTAAGTGGCCTTTCACGGCAGGACATTAGTCAGTAAGGAAACAGGGCATCACCGAGCCCCTGGGACAGCCATGAGCAAAGAGCTCCCATCCCAAGATGGCTGCAGGCTAACGGTGCTTTACTCTTAATTAAATTGAACAAGAAGATTTCCCCCACCTCTCCTTTCTGTGTATATATTGATATAAAACTGAAGGTTTGCGTTTCCTTCCCGGTCCTGTTAGTCACACCATTCCCAGCATCCAGCCATGGTGTTCCCCACCACTGGCCACCAGGTCCCACCTGGCATCAGGCACCCGCCTGGGGAGAGCCACCCTGCCCGGGGAGCTCAGCCCTTGGGGATTGCAAACCTTTTGCGTCCCCCAGCCCCGGCTGGTCGCTCACCACCTTTCCCTGCCAACAGCACACTCCTCTCTGCTCCCCGGGGATCTACATCCGCACCCTGATCGAGGACAGCCCCGCGGCCGCCGACGGCAGGCTCTCCATCGGGGACCGCATCCTGGCTGTCAACGGCACCAGTCTCATCGGGGCGGACTACCAAAGGTGAGTGGCAGCTTGCCAGAGGGCTTGGTCTGGTGTTTGCACCGTGGGAGTTAATGCTCAAATCCCGGTTTTCGGGCTCTTTTGCAGTAAAGAGCTCCTGAGGGGCAGGGGGGGTGCTGCCAACCCACGGGGAGCCAAAATTCCCCCCTTTCTCTCTCCCTGTTGCTGCTCTCTGCAGTGCGGTGGACCTCATCCGCTCCGGAGGAAAGAAGCTGCGGTTTCTGGTTGCCAAGTCGGACATGGAAATAGCCAAAAAAATCAGCTCCAGCTCCTCTTCCTCCTAGTCCTTGTGGTACAAGGGTCCTTCTGCCGCAGCTCGCGGGTGCAGCTCTGGTTAAGGCTGACCTCGGGGAGCCTGGAGTGCGAGAGGGAGGACCAGGACTCCACAACTGCCCTCAATTTGCTTTTTGAAACCTTGGCCCTGTGCTGCAGTGGATGAAAGGACACGCAAGGGTGGTGCACGCTTCTCCCACCACACTGGCTGGGAGCATCATTCCGGATCAATTGCCCGACCTCATCATATACCCTGGGTCACCCTTTTGAGGAGCCTTCCTGTTCCTCCATCCCCTCTGGCAGGGGGCAGGAAGGGGGTGCTCCTCCCACGGGGGACTGCGGGCAGGCTCCTCTGTTCCTCTAGGCTGGCAGCCCTGCGTGAGCCTTCCCGCTGGCAGGCAGAAGGTGTGAACCACCTTTAGGATTTAAAGATGAGTGTGTGGGGCTGGCCTGGGCTTCGCTGTGGCAGCGGCCACCTGAGGTGCTGGCACATCAGGCTGGAAAAGGGATGGTAAAGGCAGCAGAAGCCCCCAGGAGCAGGATTCCAAGCAGGATGCATTGTTAGGAGTGAAGTTCCGTGGTGCCATACCGTGAGTCAGGTGCCTTTCTGCTGCTGGGCTACAAGAAAGCTGCCCCCGGCCCTGCTTTGGGATGAGAAGCAGCCACAGCAAAGGGCTGCCATCACCAGCAGTTCCCTGCGAGTCCTGGGGGGAGCCTCTTGAAGAGAAGGACTCTCTGGCCCTTGCTCACACGGCAGATTTATTGCTCCGGCACCACCATCCTGGCAGAAGGCCCCAAGGCTGACCCAGCAGCGTGGAACATTCACCAGTTGAGAATTTCCCCATGCTGGAGCTTTGCCAGGCCACTGTACGGCTGTCCTCTTTCCTGCCCAGCTCCGAGCATCTCCAAAGTCCATGCTGGGGAAGCTCAGACTTGACTGTCCCCGAAACAGCTCTGCGGATCTCCTGCCAAAGGCAGCGGAGCGAGCGGAGCCGAACTGGCAGCTCCACCGTGCGGCTAGCCGGTCCCTGCACACCTGGCCTCCTGCCTGCCGAGTCCTCCCTCTGCTTTTAGCAACATTAACGGGATAAACCCGACCTGATTTCCGCATATAGAGAGATACCGAGACCTAGTTTAGCTGAACCCTATTAAAAGAGCCTGCTGCAAAGCCCTACATCACACCCTGCGCTTAAACCAGCACCGTCTGGGCTCTGGCAGCAAATCAGGTGTTCACACGGCATCTCACAACAACAGCGCTCCGAGGATTGCGATGCTAAAAAAAGGGATGCTTAACAGGGTTGGCCTTAATTAAACCTCAGAAACTTCGCTGCTGTAGTTGTGGTTTCCGTGCTTAAATCCGGCACTGAGCAGAAAAAAAGAGATGTCGGAATAATCCATGCAGGGGAAACGCTCCGCAACTGGATTTCAACGCAGCCTGGCTTGCCTTTTGTAGGGCAAGACAGCCCTTCACCAAGACACTAGTGCCTTGCTTCTCTGCGAGGCCACGCTCACGCCAACAGGCCCGGGGGGGGCTACCCCAGCAGGGACTGAACAACCCATCTCTCCTGCCACCGAGTCGGCCGTACCAGGCACCCAGCAACGGCCCAGGGCCCCACAGGGCTCCCAGTGATTCTCTAGACTTTGAATCAAGTAGGTCTGGTGGCCTCATCATCCTCCACAGAGCTCGGCAGGTTTGTAGGGCAGGAGTGGGGCTACCTAGAGCCCCATGGCAAACTGCATGCGCTCCCCACTCCCCTCTGCCCGAGAGCCAGGGCTCGGGGGAGGCTTGGTTTGCACTAGACAGTGCAGTCAGGTATGGAAACAGGTTGTAAATAAACCCAGCTATTCACTAGCGTGCATGAGGGCTTGCTTCTCCTGGGAGGAGCAGTGGGACGTACTCACTTCCCTCGTTTGTTAATACTGTACAGCTTGAATGTGTATAAACTTCCCATGCAGACACAGAACACAGCATGGCGCCTGTTTGACACGGGGCCGATGTATGTTAAGAAATGCTCTCAGTGTCAAAAATAAACTGGATCAATAAATCTCTCTAAGCTCCCGCCTGGTAGCTGTCTCTTGGATCTTGACATGTTCGCTCTGATGGTAAGACACATGAGCAGCGAGGGCTCACAGCAGACTTAATGGAGTCACTTCTGCTTTCTCCATCTCACAGAGGGCTTTGCTTGGCAAAAAAAAAAAGGCAATAAAAGCAGCACAGGCACAGCCAGGGCATAGCGAGGGCAAGGGGAGGGAGAAACGACTCGGAGGAGGGGAGGGAAGAAGTACATCTCCAAAGGGGCACAGTGAGCTGGCAGGGTATTAATGCGTACACTCACCCTCCTGCCACATTCACACAAATCCACTGGGATTTTCAATCCATACTGGCCAGGGAGAGATAAGACAAGCTTAGGAGATAGAGAAGCAACAGGCGCTAGGAGACAGAAATACAAACAGCCCCAGACCAGAAGAGCTGCCTCAGCTCTCCTTATTCCTGTTTTCTGCTTCATTCACAATCACTTGTTCCTCATTCCCAGTTCAGAGCAGGGCCTCAGCCCTGAGCATCAGCAGTGTCCAACATGCTACAACAGAGGCCGGAACCTCTCAGAAACCTCAGGCCCTCACCCTGGCACGAAGCCGGGAGCCGGCTCTAGGAGCCGGGTGACTATCCTCAGGGCAGAAGGCAGGGTCTCATTCACCTCCCTCTGAAACCGCGTGCTGGCCACGTCCACGGGCGGCGTGAACACAAACTGAGCCACGCTTGGCATTTTCAGTAGGTTCATGAGCTCAGTTGCCCGGATAAGGATCTCCTCAAGGTCCTCCTCAGAGTAAACAGAGGTAACAGCAGGGTTCTGCACAAACGTCCTCATCTTGGACAGGAACATGGACACTCTGCAGGAGAGAAGGACATGGAGATCAGTTGGCAGGACCTCTGCACCTAGCAAGGTCACTATTTAAGCCTGTGTGTTCCAAAAGACTCTGTTATAGGTGAACACCAGATGCTACCCACCCCCTCCTCCTGATGCACACAGCGTTTGTCAGCAGATGAAACCCACTTCCCCAAACTCTGCTCCTCCAGAGCTTGCTTCCTCTGTCCCATTTCAGTTTCAGGTTCCATCAGTTGCCAAACTTGATGATTTAACACTAGCAAACATCTGTGTTTGGAACCATGAGATCTGCGCGTTTCAACCCTTTGCCCTTCCCCACCGTTCCTCCCACCTGGGGATCAAGTCCTGGCTGCGAGCTGCCAACTTGGTCAAGGTGGCCATAAGGACACTGATGGCGCGCGGTGCGTAGCTGGGGGTGCTGGCCAGTGGCCGGAGCTGGGTGATTTCGAACAGCATGGCCTCTAGAGTCTCAAAGAACCGGCTGATCTGCTCCACGGTGCATCGCTTGTCGTAGGACACAGACATGTACTCCCCAATAGCCCAGACCTGAAGCAAAGGCAGATGGACTCAGGGTAAGCAGAAGGAAAGGGAATCGAGTAATTTTTAGGGAATAGCAAATCAAATTAGTTAATGCTAGGACAGAGGAGATGAGGAAAGGGAAGGTGATCAACAGATTGCACCACACTTGGAGTAACCTGTGGCAGAAGCAGGCAGGCCCTGCTTACCAGGTGGGTGAAGATGGCCTCCTTGTTCTGGATATTGCTGACTGTTCCTGAGAACTCCAAAATCTCTGTGGACAGTTCCACGACGAGCGCAGGGCGCAGCTTGCAGAGCATCACCAGCTGTGAGCTCAGCACCCTGGAGGAGAGAGACAGACAGAGCTCAGATCATGGGCAAGGTGGTCATCACCAAACCAAGGAGGTGCTGGCACCACCTGGCCACTGGCACAATGGCCATACAGTCAGGATGCTTCCAGCGGGGCTGAAGGTGCCCACTCCAAAGATGTGTCGCAGCAGGGACCGGGCCACAATTGAAAAGGCTCCTGGGCTGCCCTGGGATGCCAGGCTGCAGCCCAGCAGAAAGGCTGGGAGCTTGGCTGGCTGGCCCCCCTGTCCCACCTCACCTGTACACGTCATCTTTAAACGCTGGGATCTCATAGAGCTGGTCGCTCCTCTGCAGCAGCAGCACCACCAGCTGGTTTATCAGCCGCCCATCTGCAAACTGAAAAAAAAACAGCCCTTGCTTCAGCAACACCAGTGACTTCCATCAGCCAAAACCCAAACTAACCAGCCAGATAAAACACCTGGCACAGAAACAGCCTGATCTGGCACGAGGGGAGCAGTGCACAAAGCAGGTATCAGGCACTCATTCTGCTCTCACCCACCTGCTTTACAGCTGGCTAAGAGAACAGTGTGAAGCCCAACACCGCACCACGGAGCTTTTCTGTTTCTCCAGATGAAGCAGCCAGTTCAGCACTGGTTCATGCCAGTATTCGACCATCCCACCCACCCCTCACGCACCCCGCTATTGAAGCTGCAGTCTCTTAACACTTTTGCTTCCACAAATGCTCTTCACATAACAGGAGATCCCCGCAGCATGACTGGGAGCCAAGCTCCCCCAAGAGGGCCTACCTCTGCCACCACCCTGAAGAAAAGCTCCAGTAAGACGGGGACAGTCTCCGCACACTGCACGACCCTTGGGCTGCTGGCCAGGGATCCCAGGAGCTGCCGAAGTGGTATCAGCCTGCGGACAACAGAAAAGTTACTGCTGAAGGCTTGTTCCCAGTTACTCTCCTGGCTGCCCCTCCCTGTCCCCCCACCACGTGGCCTTTGAGCTCTTGGCAAAGCTCAACACAGGGAAGATCAAATCCACCTCACCCCAGCAGAAAGCGGTTACACCTTTCCCAGTAATCCCAGTGCTGCCTCCCAGAGCTGGATGGCTGAACCAAACCACTGCGGCAGCCTCCTACCTCTCTGGGGCCTCCTCGGAAGCAGACTTGGTGCGGAGAAGATACTGGAACATGCTCTTGTATTGGGGATGGCGAAAGGCTTCCAGGCAGGTGGTGGGTTTCACAGCTGGGTCGCAGGCAGCCTTCTCAGAGGTGGGAAGAGCAGCTGACCTAGCAGGAGGCACACACAGAACATGCTGCATTAGGAGAATGGGCCAGGGCATAGCTGGAATCCTCCACAATGGAATAACTCCCTTTTCACTGAAACACGGACAGCAAATTGGTCTCATCCAGGCCTTCTGGAAGCCAGAGAACCAGAATGATAAGATCAGATCTCCTGGGCTCAGGCAATAGTTCCAGAATTGCTTCTGTACTGCTCCTGGGAAAGGGGAAAATGTCGCTCTGTATCATTCAGTCACCAAAGCCCACCAACATCATGCCTCTAGGATGACTCCCTTTTCTATGCACTCCAGAAAAAGCTGCTAATGTCAGGGAAGACAAGGAAGAGCTGAGGTACAGCAGTGAGAGTCAATCCCACTTGTATCCCACCTTCCTGGAGACTCACAGTTCCTAATCACCTCAGGAAGGAACTTCTGTATGAGTCCTGGAGCACCAAGCCAGTAAAGAGGGGTCAGACCAGGGAGCCCACACCTCCGTGTTGAGGTGGTGGCTCATGGCAGACACTCCAGCACATGGCAACAGTTTGGAGCTGGATACGGAGAGAGGAACAACAGCTCCCTGAGCCCCAAAGACAGTCCAGTACTGAAGTGCAAGAGCTGGTCACCTTCTCTTCCCATGCATAGCACACTACTAAGAAAACTGGTCTGACATCTGTGCAGTTTTGTGTTAACTTGACAGTAGCGTTTGCCTCTCGCTCTGTGACAGCAGCAGCCAGAGGGCAGCTGAGGCTCAGAGAAGTGTGCACTAGGCTACGGTCAATGTCAAGACCCTGATTAGTAAATGAGAGGAAGGAAGGTTGTGTTACCTCAGCTGGACGTCCAGAGCTGCTGTCAAACAGGGCAGGTCGAGCAGCAAATGGAAGATCTCAATGGCTGTGCTTGCATCCAACAGAAATGGGAGAAGGTCCACGAACTCTGAGATAAGGGGTGGGCTGTTCCATGCCAGGAACTGCAAGGAACAAGCACAAACTGCTGTACTATCCCTGCTGCTCCACCACACACCCAGATGATCCTGACGCCGTGACCAAAAGGGACAGGGAAGGGAAAGTCACTTCTGAAAAGCAAAACCAGAGAAGTCTGAGGGTTTGGTCAAAACCTAGGAGGCTGCTGGAAGCTCAACACAGGCATCAGGCAGATGGTTCAGTGGCTGCCACGCTGCAATTTATTAAAGTTTTCCAGAAACAAAGTGCCCTGTTCACTGTGCTTCCCAATTCACTGGCAGTAACACTAATGCAGACTCTCCTCTACTGGCAGCGTCAATCACACCCAGAACCCTCCTCCTGCTTCAGACACACCTGCTTGTCCTTCTGGCCCATCCTTCTTGCCTATGCTCTCCCTAGCACTGCCATGGGGGGACACGGAGGAATCTGGGGTGCACTGAAAGGCAAACAGAAGGTTCTAGGGCACAAAAAGGAACGTGCAGCAGGTTCTCTCCTGCGCTGCTCCAGCAAGATGTACCTTGAAGAGATTTGGGAAGCTCTGCCTGAATATGCTGGAGGTCTCAGTGAAGAGCTGGGTGTTGTCTTTGCAGAACTGGACAAATTCAAAGGCCAGTGACGGGTTGTGGAAGAGCTGAGCCGGAATATCAGTGAATAAGTGTTTGTGGATTGCATCGGAGTCCACAGCTGCTGTTTTGCCTGAGAGGATATACAGCACATTGCTGAACACAGCCCACCCAGCAGCCCTGCCAACATGGGCTCCAGCGGCTAAGCTAAATATGGGTGGTATTTTTCTAAAAAGCACAGGACAGCCCAGCTCCTGGGTGAGAGCTGACAACTTACTGTGGTTCAGGAAGAACTGGGCAATGGGCAGCAGCGCCCTGGAGTAAGTGGCATCCCCACTGATTCTGCCGTGCAGGATTTTCAGGAAGGAGACTGAGCGGTACACGTAGGAGGAGTCCTGTTTGCAGATGATGTCTATGATTGTCACCGCCTCAATGAGACACTGTAGGAGACCAGAGGGTCATATCAAAGTGGGGGAAGCCACAATTCCCAGAGCTTCAGCCCCACCTCTGTGTACTTACAGCTTTCTGCAGGTCTCCATCATCTTTCTTCAGGGGTCCTGCCAGGGAAAGGAGGCCAAGTTAAATTTTGGAGTCCAAACAGGAACATTAGGCTGTCGGTTGGGGCACTAACCCAGATTTCAGGCCAGGTGGGAACACATATTGATCCCAACCTCAGGCTAATGAGAACCAAGTTCCACAGCCCCCCTTTGCAAATCAAGGGCAGGAAGCAGAACATGGCCATTGCCTCCAAATCAATCCCAACACCCCAGCTCAGGGCTGGTCAATGATTTGCACCAGCAGCTGCAACCAGTCCCATGCCTAGGGCCTGACTGGACTCTAGGGAGTGAGATCTCAGCCCAAAGAGGCAGTGAATCAGAAACATTTTCAGGAGCGCTACCGAGAGGGCTCCAAGGAGGGTTCATGGCAAGACTCACGCCGGTTGCTCTGCTCAATAAGCCGCTGGCAGTACTCGAAGGCTTTCTCTCGCAGACGGTCCTTTGGGGGAAGCAGGCGACCAGATGTGGATGTAGTTGAGACCATGGACATAACAGACCTGTCCATTCCCGACTTGTCATCTACAGAATAAAGGTTACCATGTGTCAGCTCACGTTGTGGGCAGTGTAACCCACAGAGCTGCCCAGCAACAGCAAGGGAGGTGTTTGTCCTGAGGTGCACTGCGAAGAGGAGTCTAGGGAAGAAGGGAATGTTGCAAGAACACTAAGGAGATTGTGTCTCCCACCGCCCAGGTCTTTTTTATCAAGGACCTGTGGGGTTTTGCCTGGAACCAGGGGACTCGCTGAATGAATAATTCCTCATGGAAGGGTGAGTAAGGATCAGTCAGGAGGTTTTGTGATATTTCTTCCCAAAGTTTCCTGCTCCTAGTCCAAGAACTCTGAACTCTTGCCCATATTCCTGCCACTTGCTGGGTTTGCAGCCCTTCAATCTGTACCTGAATTAGGGGGCTTCAAGCCCTTGGTCTCATAGCACAGCAGCCAATTTCGCAGCATGGAGAAGGCTTGCACGTTGAGCCACTGGTCCTCGGTGTAGTACTGACCCACTGAAAGCACCGTGAAGAAGTCTGTGGCAATGGCACCATCCACCTCCGTGACAGGACCAGGCTGGGAGAGAAGATGCAGCAGGTCAGATCCCCAGGGAGAAGGTAAGCGAGAAGGCAAGGAAAGCTCCACTGAGACAAGTAGCCCTCATTTATACGTGCTATAGGGCCTGCAGGGGGGCAGTTATCCAGAGAGAGAAAAGCCAACCATGTTGGATCCTTTTTCCCAGCTGAAACACTCCAAACTTTCCCCCTCTCTCTCTGACGCAGGCCTCATATGCCATCAGCTTGTACTCTGAGGTATGTGGTCACTAGAAGACTCCCCTCGAAACTATTTCAAGGATCAAGGACAGCAGAAGTCTTAAATCTTGGAGCTAAAAATCCCCCTACTTTGCTTTCCTATGTGTCTTGACCGCTTACCCCACAAAGTGACAGAGAACAGCAGCGCTTCTAGGCTACCATTTCCTAAAAAAAGCTGCTTCTGGGAACCCAAAGCAGCAGGTAACCGACTAACAAATGCCCCAGTGAGATGATGACGGCAACTCAGCACTCACTTGTCTGGTCCTGGGAGTGGAGAAGAAGCCTCCAGAGGGCTGAGCGACTCCTTGCTGAGTACTCGCATACCTCAGCCAGTCGGCCATCTTTTTACTGATGACATTGGTCTGCTCTGTACGAGGAAAGACACAGGGTCACTGCTAGACCAGGCAGAGAAGCAGCCTCTGCAGCACAGCCCTCTCAGTGGCCGTGCTTTTCCTTCAGCCTAGATCACTGTCTCTCTGATCCAGCAGTCAGCAAAGAAAAGGGTACTCCAAGGTGGATGTCCCGTCCTCCTCACACTGCGTTAGAGTCCAGGATTGCTCACACTCACTGCAGAGCTCTGCATCCTTTTCTCAGGCTTATTATTGTTTTGCCTGTTTCCTCAGACTTAAAGTCAGGAAGTGAGTGCTAGAACCAAGGACTTCTGGTACCACATCGGTTCAGATCTCTGTTTTTGCTGCTCTCTTGAACAGATCCACAGGCACGTCTCTGTTTCTGTCTCTCACTTTGCTTGATGCTCTTCAGGACAGCTACAATTTCACACTCCTATCGCATGCGGAAACCTTAGCTAGGATACATGTTACTGTGATACAAACCCATACAGAACAGAGACTCTGCCCCTAGAAGGAGCCAAAGCAGCTAAAGGCACAGTTCCATTTTTGAGTGGTAAAATGTATCTCACCAGTAATCTCACATTCCCTGTGGCAAAGATGTCACTTTTAACAGCAGTTTCCAAGTCCTACTCCTAGTCAAAGCCTTCAGAGAGCCTTCTGATAACTATACAGCTCACAGCCAGATGGTAATCTTGGGCCTTTCTACATATTTACCTTCAGTTAGAGATTCTGGTGAAAGCCTGACGACATTTGACAGGACAGGAAGAAGGTACCGAGCGCTCTGACCCTCAGGCAGTCTTCTTTCCAGGACTTTTACAATACGCTGCCCCACAGCAGACACTTCAGCCTTCTTATTTCCCTTAAAAACAAAGCAGAGGTGAAGCCAGGCAGATCTACTATTGCTACAGACCAATATCATATCAACTGTTCCATCAGGCATCAATACCGATGTCAAACATAAAAAGAACGCACAGCATAGGCTATTTTACCATATTTTACAGAGATCTTCTGCAGTGTGAATTCACAGATCCCAGGAGGGGATGACTACTTTGAAGGAGCAAGAGGTTTGTGGACAGCCATCACCTGAGGTGGAAATTAACAACTGCAATGGACACCTTCAACTTAAACACTATGATCCTTCAATTCTAGAGCAGAGAGTATTAGGACTAACCACTCCCCATGTGGCCAGTTTGCCAGCTCAATTGTTAAATTAGAAATGTACGAACAGAAAATGGACTGTTGTAACATGTTCTAGGAGTCTCTGGTTAGTCCATACCCTCACAATGTGGAAAATAAAGCAGCTTCCTCTTTTGGAGGCTGTTATACCTCTGGCTCTGAGACGCTGTCAAACCCTCCTGTTGTCCAAGACAACTTTGCTAAAGATGGCAGGCGGACCCAGACTTTTGACAGGTTTTCCTTCCCCATGAATGTCATCATGCCAAGAAAAAGCAAACCTTCTCTGCTGCTCAGGGTCTGGCTCCTGAGGGCAGCGAACAAACTCCAAGCTCTGATGCTCCCCATCTAATAGTCAGATTTGTACCAGACTACTAGAAGCAATTAGGTGGGCTTCCAGCAAGGAATTTCACGTCACCCATGACTGGGGCTGCATTCTGTGCTTCTCTCGTGAGCAGAAGTGGGTAAATCAACCAAAGCAACATACAGACACAGAAGTTTAAGCTTTGGGGATGGGGATCTATGCAGTGAAGGAAAATGGAAGAGACAACCCTGCTCCTCCCACAGACACGTCGCTGCAGCTCACTGCAAACGATGGGGCTGCTTATGTCTGCTGCTGACACCTCTCCGGTTACTCAGACCGAACTCAAGTAGTGATAAATGAAAATATGCAGAAGATGTTTTTAAATTCTCTGGGGAAGTGTGGCTGCTGCTCATTGCAGCCCGTGTTAGAGAAGAGATACTGAAATGGCTAAAATATAACAAGTTTTAGTAACATCAAAAAGTAATGAAAATCTCTTCACAGTTTTAGTTGCAATCTAACAAAAATTAATGCACAGGGTATGCTTTTGCATTTTAGAACTGCAAGACAGTCTCAGAGCTGGATATGGGAGAGGGGTGCTTTGTAGGGCAGCACGTAAGTAATTGCTTGTGCACATAAGTAACCGCTTTCTGTTTCTATGTTTTCATTTCCTCCAGCTAAGTAAGACTCAGGGGAGTAATCAGAAACGTAACAGACATTTCTAAGCACACAGTGAAACTCAGAATGAGAAGTTTCAGAAGGGTTCAGAAAAAATATTTTATCTTTAATAGGCATACTAGTAGAAAAAGAAGTAGTAGAAGGGAAAACAAAGTTTCCAGCTCACTCCCCAGAGGGCAGTCAACGCAGGCTGCACTCAAAACAGGAAGGTCCTCGTATTTTCTTCTCCACGGAGAAGCTAAATCTTTGAAGCCCCATCCACGTTTATAGCTCCACATGTTTTATAGGTTCTATGTATATTTTTTTGACATTGGAACATCAAAGCTAGTACCATAAAAAGTAGTAGTAATAAATTTCCTCTTGAATCTTTTGCTCTACAGGTTCAAGCAGCTATAACAAGTCTGTTGTAGCATCTAACGCTAAAATATTCCTTTCTGCCTACAGGCCCTCAGTCTGTACACTTTTAAACAGTCTTTGTTATCAAACACTAAACACCACAAAGTGACCATTTTTTGCTACACAAAGCAGAATAATTAGGTCCCTTAAACAAACATGGAAATGCTTCCGTTTTTTTCCTAGATACTTTCAATTGATTTTCACTCTCCTGGAGCTCAGCAAACAGGGAACAATCAGAAAGCAAATCCATATCAGCAAGGGAAGATTTCTGACTTGACAGGTCATTTACCTGCGCCAAAAGGACGGAGGACACCAGGCTCAGGAGCTTTGTATCTCGAATCTCATCACAGGAGAGGATCAGATCATTGCAAGGCGACATCTCTCTCAGGATGGCAGCACACAACAGTTGAATCTGCTCAGGGGACTTGGGTGAACACAGCACTGTCTGCAACAGGTCCACAAACCTGTCATCTAGCCTGCAAGAGTCACAGCAAAGCACCGCTGCAAGGCATGAAAAGGTTTGGATGTTTAATTTCTGCATATTCTTGGTCTTGGGATGATATCCCTCGACAGTGACCCTGACTAATGTCATCTTATCACCTCCACTTCTGAATTCTGTTTCGTAGTGCAGCTTGAAAGAGCGCTTGGTGACACAAGGATTTGTTACCTTATCTGCAAAAGGAGGCAGGCATCTTCTGCTTAGCAATGGGGGAAATAAAGCAAAGTGGGGCTTTACGTTTATACCAAGCTCAGTGTTTTCAAAACAGGGTGCTTTTTTTTAAAGCACTAAGCCCCACCCCTTGCCCCTTCACCCCCGAGAAAGTGACGCTTTGCTCCTTCCCGACACCAGAGGGACACAGGGGCCACTCACTTGCGGGGGTACTTGCTGGCGGCGACGCTGAGGTGCAGCCTCTGGAGACAGTCCGCGGCTTCGGGGCCCAGCTCCGGGCCCTGTAGGACGGCAGCGACGCGAGAGGCGAATCTCCGCAGTTCCTCCTCCTGGATCTCCCTGCCCGGGGAAGGATGGGGGGGAACAGCGGCCGTCGGGACCCCGGTGAGGCGGAACCGGGGGGCCCGGCTCCCCCCGAGGCCCCGGCCCGCCCCCCTCCAGGTCCAGTCCCGCTACCTCCCACAGGCCCCAGGGGGCCCTGCCGCCCTCCCCCGGTACCTCAGCCCCTCTCCGGTACCTCGCCTGCTTGAGGAAGCTCTCGGCCGCCGCCGTGAACATGCCGGACTCTCCGCCGCTCGCCCCGCCTCGGTGCGCGGCCAAAGCGGCCCCCCTGAGGCGGGCGGTCCGGCCGGGGCGGTCCGGGAGGAAGCGGGTGCTGCGGCACGAAGGTTCCGGCCGCCGGGAAGTTCCGGGGGAGCACGGCCGGTCCCGAGCCCCGGGGGCGGCGGCAGAATCCCTTCTATTAACCGCTCATTGATTATTTCTAGACGATATTGCTGTTATTCTCCACCTCAGGGCCACGCTCGGGAGGAGGTGCCCCCACTCGGGACCCACCCATGGCGTAGGGGTGCCATGGCAGAGCGAGGGCATTGAGAAGATGGCGGGAGAAGATGCCCTCAGCCTCTCCTGGGGCCTGTTCGAAAGGGCAAGAGGCGTTACAAATCCCTGCTTGGCAGGTGGTCTCCAAGTGCTTCCAAAAGGTTAAAAAGGAATTAATATTTCCCTGTTAGAAAGGTCTCTCCTGTCGAAGACTTTCCTGTGCGTCACCCTGCGGGGAGGAGGAGATGCCACGGGATTCATGGCGCTTCGCCCTTTGGTACTGCTCTGCCCTATGCACACACACCCCACACACCCCCCCTCCCGGCGTTAAAGTTCATTAAGGGTGTGCCTTGGCAATTAGTCACAGAGCATCTCGGCTCCCCTTAGCCCTCCCGAGGGGCAGCAGCGCCCGTCATCCCGGCCACCAACACCCGGAGCTGCCGCGGGGCCAAGCAGGAGCATTCCCATTTTTCCCCGCGCACCTTCTCCTCCGGCTGCGTCAGAAAACGTGCCTGATGGGTGTGGGGAGCCAAAGGGATGACAACCCTAAAAGATGCCAAAAAAAAAAAACAAACTAAAAAATGGCTCTGGCTCCATCTCTCTGCGACACTGCATACAATCCGACTGTTCTTTTTAAATGTTAGTCAAATACAGCTACTTTATGTCAACCCAGGTCTTAAAAGATGGGGCTATTCAATTCTGGAGCTCAGAATGACTTTGTTTAGTCAAAATAAAACCCGAGCTTAAATTGTAGCTCCGGTAGGAGGACAAGGGAGGAAAAGCCTAACTATAAGGGAGGTGGATAACTATTTTCTGACCTCTTACGCTTAAATGAAACCATTGTCATAAATTGCGGGGAAATAGACTGAAATAGTTTATCTTTCAAAATAGCAACGTTCCACTTCGTGACAAAATGAAAGCTGGAGGTGGAGGAAGAGTTTGTAATGCCCAGGGGAAGCCTTCAGCCTCTCCGATACACACACACCTACGTACCTTCACTCTGCGCGAGTTAACAGCTTCCCGAATAACTGACAAGGGATCAAAAGCAGGGTTATCTGTGAACTCTAAAACAAACACTGCGAGGTGTCCAGACACATAATCCCCTCTTACAGCATTTAAAGTAAATAATGAAAGAAAAATACTAAACCACTCTCTCCCCTCACGTTGTGCGAAGGGGCAGACTGTGCAACGCAAATCACTGCGGGAATATTAACACACACACACCCCCCGCTACGGTACTACACTGAAGAACACAGATCTGTCACTCCAAAGGAGCAAGCCATTTCAGGGCATTTTCTCTTTCATATATAATTTTTATTTCTGGTTATAGAAACAAATGCTAAGAGGAGAAGCAACATTCCCCAACCACATACATCAAATTAAGGTAACAGAACAGAACAGTTAAAATAAATGAAAAAAAAAAAAAAATAGTAGAAATTTAAAACTTTGTTATAGCTTTAAAATATTAACGTTCTTGATACATTAGAAATCACATTCAGATCTCAAATTACTTAAAAAAAAAAAAAAAGTATGGCTCCGTATTAAAAAAAAAACAAACCAACAAACCCACTGTATCCCATTTGATGTGGAAATGCAGATCCTGCTCCTCGGATTTTGCCTCCTGGGCAGGACCAGGGGACTCTCCCCCGCCTGGCGGGAGCCCCGGGGCTGCCTGTGCAGCGCAGCATCTCGCAGGAGCAGGGCTGCAACTCGGGCAGATAAAAGGTGACGAACCTCCCATCCCTTGTCCCAGATGGAGCTTTCCCCACCAGGATACACACCTGCTTTGTAAAAAGCACTGATAACAAAAATGAGTCACAAAAAAAAAAAAAAAAATACTTTTGATATCGGCTGTAAATAAAAAAAACCCAACCCAACCACAAAACCCAAAACATCTGGCTGGAGGTGCCTTGTACAGGCGACACCAGGAACTGAAATGCGAGCATGGCTTTAGTTCCCCCCCCCCTCCATCCCCACCTTTAAATTAAGTGCCAAATCCAGGTAAAAGGGGTAAGGCCCCCCCATGATCTCTGTAGCAAAACACTTCTGTCAAGCCATTGAGGTATTTCAGGTCCTCGTCTCTCTGCAGCCTTTCCCCAAGGACTCCGTGGGAATGCATATATGCAGAACAGGGGGAGATTCAGATTTTTCTACCTTTTTTTTTTTTTTTTAAAGCAAATATTCAGAGTTGGATCTGAATTTCCAGCTTTACCATCCATCGCTCACATACACCTTTTGATGTATCCCTAAAACAGCTTTTAACAGTCCTTTGGATAGCAGTCCTTTGGATAGCTACAGAATCCCTAACGCTCTTTTAGTCTCCGCGGAGGTTGGCCGAGAGGCTGGACCAGGCCAGTCTCACCACGGTGCAAACGACAGGTCCAGAACCCAAGAAAATATACAGTCTCATAAGATTTTTGTATTTTTAAAGTCATTCTGATCTCTGTATCAGTATATTTCAATGAGGTGGTTTTTTCTTTTTTTCTTTCTTTTTTTTTTTTACATTCTCTGTTTTCTTTTCCATTAAAACAAAAAAGATCCTACAGACAGCAATACTCTGGTTCCCTCCCTCCACTTCAAGCCCGTTTGGGGGAGGGGAAAAAAAAAAAAAAAAAAAGAGGATAAAACGAGTTTAGGTTTACAGCAATTTGCTACAGAGCCAACTTGCCTCCTTAGCAGCCTGTCCACCCTCGAAGAGCGGCCTATAAATCAGCAGAACATCAGGATGTTCTGCACCAGACTTTTAGCAGCAAGGCAGTGAAACAGGAGGAAATTTCATTTTTTCTGCTCCATTTAAATGTCTTTTTTTTTTTTTTTTTTTTCAGCTAAGACATTTCTCCTCAACATTGCCATTTGCTTTAAGTAAGGCTCCATTTCGGACTGTTTGAAGCGAAACTGGGGTGGGGTAGAAGCAGGACCGGAAGGTCTAAATGACGGCAAAAGGGCCAGGGTCTGGGGTATCGGGTGCGTCGCTTAACTCAGCAGCAGACACAAAGTAGTAACCAAAATCCAGGGAAAGTCTGGTTTTCCCAAGGGCTGGTTTCTGCTGAGGAGGAAAGCTGTTTCCTTTCACTGCTCTTGTTCTGGTGCCTCTTCTTACCACCCATCTTGTCCTCCCTTAAGTGTCAGAGCCCGACCACCGGAGAGGAAGCAGAAACCGCAGTGAAGCATTCACTCAGGTCCTTACGGAGAAACGGATTTCTACTTCTGGAAGAGCAGTTAGGATTAGGAAGCCAAGTATCCCCTGCTTTTAAGATTAACTCTCAAAAGGCCCAAGTGGGCCAAAGCACACGCTTCTGTGAATTTAGTGATCCTTGTGGAGTTAAACCATGACTGAAATGTGGCCAGTTTGGTAAAATTTACTCCCCGTGAATGGAAACATTAGAAAAACATTTAAGGATTTGCTTTTAAGGGGATATACACACCTCGCGCCCCATGAAGAGAAAGAAGCATCCTAAAAGGAGAATAATCTCACCACAGAGGAAAAGAAACTATTTCATGGTGCCCCGGTGTCAGCTCAGCCACCTGACGGACAGACAGACAGACAGGAATTCCTCAACCCTCCAGCATCCTCACGGACCCTCCAGTCGTTTCCTCTGTTAGACTGAGGCCCCATTACTTAAGAGAACAACCTGTAAAGGACTCCCTGATACCACATCTAGAGATAATTTGAGGCGAGAAAGGATTGCAGCTTTCATTAGCGCCACTTGGAGGATTTTCTTGCCAGAAAAGCAGCACTGACTGGGGTTGCTGAGAGCGAGACAAAGGCAGAAGCAGGAACCCGAGGAAGATGCAAGTACCAAGACCATCTCTTCTGCTCTGCGAGAGGAACGAAAGCAATCACTGAAGTAAAGCTGCTTCTACCGGCTGCCCACGGTCGTTACAAAAATAGGTACATCGTTCTTTTAGAATCAGTGCCTGGTGCGGGAATTTACCAACATACTGTATAAAAGTCTGTGTAAAGTACCATTGAAGAGAAAGAAATAGTCATGGACCATTTATATATCTGTATTTACACACGCACACACACACACATTAATAAATATCAATTTTATGTTTACACAGATCTAATTTAATATTCTCTGAAAAAAAAAAAAAAAAATTTAAAGGGTTTCTTCCTTAGCTGCCACCCACAAATTGTCAACGGTTTCTTCTGCCTGGAGAGCAAAGGGACAGACTTGGCACAACTACCCTCAGGCTCTGAAACTTAAAGTGACACGTAAGGAGAGGACCAGCCATACGTTCTCAAGGGGTTTAATTCAGTGTTGGTAAATTTGAAAAGGTATCAAAAGAGTTTTCTGAACATTATAAATACAAAGGATTAAAAGCTGATTAAAAGTTTGGAATTTAACCATAGTGCTCCAAGAAAACCAAGTATTTTTCCAAATGTCTTGCTCAGTCCAAAGTAAAATGCTCGCTGCGGTATGACTGCCCTGTGAGAGACAAAGCCCACCATTGCAGAGAGGTGTTTCCCACTGGTTATTTTATGTGCATACGTATCCACAGCTGTGGGCACACACACGTGCACCGTCCCGCAAATAACCCACCCAGCAGACAGGGAGATGCTGATCTAACTAATCGTGCTCCAGCACGAAGTCACAGCCAACCTTTGCTCAGGTCAAGCTCAAAATGCAAGGCGGCACCGCTTCCCAATCCCACCAGTTCCCGCAATCCAGGTGACCTTGTAGTGTAACTGTTTTCCGCAGCACAGCTGGCTCCACGGTAAGCTACACTTTACAACAGTAGTGTATGCTATAGTACTAGCAGCTTTGGCATAATTTTTTCACCCAGAAGGAAATAAAAAGTTACGTGACTGAGCAATCTGTTGTGTAACTGCAAGCTACCAGACAGATTCTCACCAGATGCAGGCCTTCAAGCAACGACATTAAATTAGGAGCTGGATTAAAGGACTCTGGAGTTGACACAAACAGCTATAGAGGGGAAAACCGTGATGGGGAGCAGAAACAGGAGCTGCCCAAGAGACCGGCTGGCAAGGAAAGATGGATCGTTTACTGCAGGATGGCATCTGCAAACTCAAAAGCTCAGGGAGCAGCCAGGGCAAAATTATGAAACTAGTCATGTTCCTTTGGAGGTTCACTCCTAATGCCCAAGTCCAACTTATTAGCAGCAGGATTAAAAAAACCTGAAAGATTTTTGCATCAAGGTAGAAACTCAAGGTAAATTCCACATTGCATTGAAACTATCATTTGATAAGGTAACGCAGAGATATTTTTAACAGTAACAAGGGTCATCCAGAACCGTCTCCTGTTCAAAAAGCTATGAGACCCAATCTGGCACTCTTCCTTGGAAGAGGAGGACAAGACGGTTGCATACGTACAAATGCAACTCAGTGTTTTTAGTTCACTTTGCTCGTGAACTAGAAATTTGCTCTAGCTTCTTACACCAGCAGCGCATTTTGCAGCAAAAGAGACTACACAGGTACTGGGCTCTACTTGCAAAAGTAGAGCCAGCAGCTCAAGGAAAGTGATTCTTCTTCCACTCCATCCAGCATTTGCCAGATCTACCTGCACTACGTTGTGCTCAATTTTGGGCTCTCCAGCACAAGACAGAGAGGCACCTTCTGCAGCAATTCCACCTGAAGCCCTGGGGGCTTGAGCATGTGATGTACAAGAAGAGATCAAGACAATCAGGTTGGTTCAGCCTTAAGAAAAAGAAGCAAACGGGGAAAACCTTACTGGTGTCCTCAACTACCTATTTGGAAGATGCAGAGAAGGCAGAGCTAGGCTCTTCTCAGAGGTGTGATGTGACAGGACAAGAGGCAATGAACACATGCAGCTGCACAAGAAATACTTCCTAGATCGCTGAGAAAAAGCTTTCATCTCATAGGTGGTCAGAGTGGACCAGGGACCAGAGTCATGGAACCTCTATCTCTGGAGACATTCAAGCCTCCACTGGACAAAGTCACAGCAACGTGATCTAGCTGGATCTGCTCTCAGCGGGAGGTTAGAGCAGAGACCTCCGAAGGTTTCTTCCAACCCTAGTTATTCTATATTTCTAAACAGCTACAACTTTCCAATGGCAGAGATAGCAAATAGAGATTAGATCTTCCCTACTACTGCAGTTTTATGTCATCTATGTTTATCATAGTGATAAATTATAATTTATAAATCCTAGTTTAAACCTCAGAAACAAAGAAGGAACCAAGAACCAGCTGGAACTTGGATGCAATAAGTTTGAAGAAACAGCTTTTGATCCTCTGTGGAAAGGTAGAGAACTGTACAGAACTATTGCTAGATTAAATCCTGGCCATCCAAGACCCCCAAACTTTGGTATAGCAGGGAAACGTTTCTCCTTTCACCCTACATTTTGACATTGGTTAACACACCAGCACACATCAGAGCGATACCAAATATCTCACTGGGAAGCCCAGATGAAAAGCTCTAACATCAGTTTAACATGCCCAGCAGTCAGTGAAGTGTTCCACACCACACTCTATGAAAGCTCCAGGCGCTCTCACTTGCTCGGATACAGGTCCCTAATTTTCTGTGCTTCAAGTTTTATGTTACTGCTGGCATTTCCCTACTGAAAAAGGAGAAAAAACGTGCAAGTTAATTCTGAATGACAGTTCTAAGTCAGTACATAAGACAGATGTCTGAAACATGCAAAACCAAATTTACTCCTCCCCAAACTTGAAGCCAGACCACGGCATTGGTTGCAGAGACGCTGTGAAGGCTTCAGCTGTTGTTTAACTATTTATTTCCTCTTACAAAGCCTTAATACGTCTCTGACAACACACCCCTGAACAAACTGTGCCCAACAGTAACACGTCTAAAACCCAGCATGAAAATGAAATACAGGGTGACTAAATTGACCTTTCCCAACCTGCTCTGGAGCCCCACAGGTATTCTCATCCTCGAGTCCCTGGGCAGAGCTCAGGGCAAGGTGCTGCTTCCATCAGTGGATACAAATGGCTGGATATGATGCTACAGGGCCAGCGTTAATGGTGTGGGGGAGGGAAGGATATGGGAAGAAAAAGAAGTTGAAAAACTATATGTGCTAGTCAAGAACTTCAGTTCTGTGCTCAGCACTGTGTTGTGTTATCACTAAATCAGATTAAATTGATCTCACTGTAAAAAACTTCCTGTAACACAAGAGCCAAGGTCAAGACAAAAGAATAACTAAGAAATTCCAGCAGAATGAAACTAAGAACAACTGCATTCTGCTTTTGCAAACTGGGGCAACAAAAGTTGCTATAAACTGACTGCAATTAAAGTAAAATTAGTCTTTGTCATTGCTTAAGATAAAAAATAAATCAACAGGGAATGGTGAAAAGTGACTTCACACATTAAGAGCTCAGTTTTAAAGTTTTCCCAGGTCTAAGTTATAGCAGGTTAAATATTCCACATGTCTTGACCTTTGTTATACAGACAGTAGAAGAGGCAGTGAAGCATCCTACTCCTCTCCCCCTCAAACCTCCCTCAGTTAATGTAACTAATTAAGGACATGAGATGCAACTTTCTGGACAATAAAAACAAGGTAGGCGATCAATTTAAAAATAATCCAAGTACTGCATATAACCATTAAGGTAATATTTTGTTTCTAGTTGAAGGTTTCATTCTACCATCACATTAATTTTCATTCCTCTGCAGTGCTCAAAATGGAAAGCCTGGGTAACCAGGACTGGTGTACGGAGAGCGGTGCTGTCTTCGGAGTGAGCAGCGTGTTGAAAGATTTAATCTGGAGGCCTGAAACAAGATGTCCCCACCTCATGTGTTCCAGATGAGGACCACATTTTTCCATAGCTCTCAACAGGATTTAGTAACAGCTGTTATTTCACCTTGTATCAGGCAATGATACAGGCAATGTATAGGCAAACCTAAAAAAGAACATAAATTCAAGTGGCGTGGCTGCTTCCTACAGAAGCAGGAGGATGCAGCAGACTGATAAAGCAAAAATCCCCTGATGGGATGAACCAACAAAGTTCCAGACACCTCAAGCAGAATGGGTGACCAGAACAAAGGTATCTGCTTATCCTCAACTCGCATTTTAACCAGCAGGTGCTGTGAGCCACAGAAGGAAGAGTGAGAACGCGTTACTCTGTTCTAAATACTGAGGCGGCAGATCTATACATGCGACCTGAGGATGGACTTTCAAGAGGTATCTCTAAAGCAGCAACTGGTGGATGAAAACACTGTCATTCAGCTGATGTATTTCTACAGTGCTGGACTAGTTTGCAGAAGTTTAGGGCCTAATTATTTAGACTTTCCAAGAGAAAGGCAGCAGTGAAGAAAAATCCACAAAACTTTGGCATCTTCACATCCGAACAATATTCCGTTGGTTGCTCATCTTGCGCTGACTCACCCAACGTACCGGAAACCTAAAGACTCCTCTGCTTCAGAAAGCTCCGTGGTGGCCTCGGGGCTTTCAGAGGCGTGCCTGTATCTACACCAGCAGTCACCCGAAAGTAATGACTAACAGATAAATTAGCCGCGCTCTCACTTGTGCCTTCTTCCTTCAAGTCCATTTCGTTGAATTCTGGCTTTGAAAAGGCTACAGAAAACAGAGCTAATCCGAGCGCTTTTCCGCTGTGCTCCACCTACCCTTCCCAGCAGGAAAAGGGACAGCTGGAGGTTGGCCCGCTTCAATTACTGTGGTCTGTAACAATCCTCCTTCTCAAAAACCATTGCCAAGTACTAAAATCTCATCTAATAACTTGTCACCAAAGAGACACACCTAAATTATGAAAGCTGAGCTGTAGAAAAATGCCCTGTCCTGAATACTTTGTGTGCCTCTAACTGCAGAACGTAACCGCAAATCACGAGACTAGGAAATTCTTTCCTTCTTTCAGAAATATTTCTCACAAAACAATCGGCTTGAGAATAAAACACGGCTGGGTTTCACTCAAGCGGTGGGACTTGGCTATTGAATAGGATTTGGCAAAGAGAAAGGAAACCTAGAAGGGAACAAAAAGGAAACCTAGAAGGGAACAAAAAGGAAACCTAGAAGGGAACAAAAAGGAAACCTAAAAGGGAACAAAAAGGAAACCTAGAAGGGAACAAGTGATGCCAGCTGCTACCTTGCTGACTTCCTCCCCTTCCCCAAATTCCAGCAGACACTGAACGGTTGTTCCTTACCCAATAATCCCCACAGACGTACTAACAGTATCATTTACTGCACAGAGGGGAAATCTTTTTGCAACACGTTTATGTGGAGGGTTTACCTCTCTGCTCCGCGGTACCGCTGTCAGGCTGTACAGGACAGAAACCTGACAATAAATCAGCACAGGCGGGGATAACCTACCGAAGGCATATCCCACCCCTCTGAAGTCTCTTTTGCCATCACCAGAACCTTAATAACATTTCCTAAATTAAAAGACGTCTGCTGTGCTGCCAGAAGACATGTTAGCCAAGGGGACTGCAAACAGGCATAAAACCAGAGGGCTTAGCTGGAGGCTACACAGGGGATGATTTCTTTGCAGGTCACAAGGTGTCACACACCCCCACTGCTCCATGTGGCTGAAGTGACTCAAGTCTGCGTTACCTGGAGTACTCAAAGAGCCCAGAATTTAGTTTGAATAAAGGCGTCTTCCTACTGGCCAACCCAAACGGTCCTCGAAAGGGAGGAGAGATGGGAGAGGGAGCCAAGCAACGAAAGGAAACCTCCAAATTCCATTTGGAAAACCTGTTTAAAACTTCCAGTGACTTCTGCCACATGGGAAATAAAAGGCCTCTTTTGCCTTGGTCTCTACACCCCTACAGAATTTGTATTAAACACGTATGAACTCTGCTGCCTCTCACCCAGCTCTCAACTCCCCTCAGAAGAATAACACCAGAGCTTTGCTGTGAGCCACAGCAGGGGGTCACTGAGAGACATCTACCCAGCCCTGGCCTCCTGACCATCATCCATCTAGTTGAGGGCCACATCGCCGAACCGGAGGTGAAGACAGACTGCTATAGTGCACGACACCAACCAATATTTCCTCAAGTTCACAGAGACAGCGGCGATATCTTCACCTTCAGTGCTATTTTGAACAAAACCCGGTGCTCCAGCACAGGATGTCATCACTCAAATGCACACAGAACCTTTTGGAGACACCCTTCCCCATGTGATCCTCAGTCATTGAGATACTTTGGCTGTTGTCCAGAGCAAGCGATGAATAATTGTAAGAAATCATTGAAGGTACAAACCCCTTTGTTTTTAATATCTTTATAGGAACCAAATTAATACCGTTCCTCTGTCATCTTATTCTCCCTCAGAGGGAATGGAGAGAAATTACATCTGGAAATCCAGGTGGTTGAGTCCTGTAACTCTTCCTCCTGAATCCCCACATAAATAAACATTCGTTTATATTCAGAATTTTTCTATTTTAAAAAAACAAAATCATTTGCCTTTTTCTTTAAGCTTGGTACCATGTTTCTTTAATGCTGTTGTTGTGAGATACTGCACCCATCTTTCAGCATTTGATTGCCTTAGGTGGCCTTTTTAAAATGGTCCTATGGTTCAAAGCTCTGAGAAGGACAGTATTAAGGCATAGAAAATGAGGAGTTTTCTTTCCAGGGAGCAGACTGTATTTGTGTTACATTCCTTTAGATGCTGAACTGCAAATACCATCCCCTTGGAGCCAAAAGGGGAAGAGACAGTTAAAAATATCCCAGCAGTCATACAATCAGTTGTCTGTATTTTTTTGAATATTTTTTTAAAAAAAAAAAAAAAAAAAAAAGGAAAAAGTATCCCATAGGTAAAGACAGAACAGAGTTCCAGGTATGGGCTCTTGGGAGGGGTTTTCCACTCTTTTTGGCACCTTGTGATTCTATCAGCTGTTGACCTCCCATTTAAAAATCTGACTTTAAAGAGAGCTCTTTATCCGCTATGTTTTGAGCTGTTACAGTTGTGGTTTGTTTTCTTTGAAAGCTGCTTTAGGGCTCATGCCATCCCATGCCCACCCAACATCACTCCAGCTCCTCCCACTGGTTCTTCATTCACTGGTTGCCTGTCCTTGTGGCATCGTAGACGTGATGACTCCAGTTTGGGCTGGAACCGCTCCACTGGACTCTTCTATCCGGGGTCTTTTGACTTCAGGTTCACTGGAAGAGGCTGCTGCTGTCTCTTCGGTCCCTGTCTCACACACCCGGCTGACGACAACAGGAGTGGACGAGCTGGCCTGGGCTGCAAGAAGCTGCAATGGATTTGTAAGAGCTGGGAAGCAGGACAAGAGAGAGGAAGAGAATTAACATGAGGAAGTAGGCACAAGTGTTTTGCTATTCCAGAAAAACAAGAAAACGAAACAGTCAAATGTGATAACTGGCACATATTCAAGTGTTGTTTCCGAGTCCATTTTGTAAGGCTTGCACAAAGCTGAGATCATGGGGGGAGAGGGAGAGACACGGCTAGCAAGTTCACCAAACTGGTAATAACCCCTTTCACGGGAGAACTTCCTATCCGCTGTCAAACAAGGCACTGCCACCTAAACATTCATCTCCAGAAGGGGAGGATCCATCCCCTGTTAACATTACAGCACACCTCCTCTTTGAGAGGTCGTTCTCTCATCCTACGATCAGAACTTCTTGGAAGTTACAACATCTGTGTGCTTTGCCTTCAATTCAGAGGGCTCTCTTTAGCCCTGCTTGCACAGTTAAGAACAGCCGGTCTGTTGGGAAACTAGATTACAATCCAAATATTGAGTGTACTGACGTCTCATTTGTAAAAGGGGCAGGAAAGAGCTTACCCCAGACAATCAAACACATTCCCATCAGAACTGCGATCAGACCGTAGGAATTTCTGGCTCCCAACCTTGTATTCCAGTACTGACAAAAAGCTCTCACCCTCCCATTAATAAGAGCGGTGAGAAAAAAGAGGGTTTAAGTAGCAACCCTCTGTAAAAATGTCTACAATTCCTAGTTCCAGACAGAGAATGTGCTTACACACTGGCTTTGGCACACACCACTGCTTGGAAAACAAAACACATGCAGTTTTTGGACTCTGCATCAATCGGAGAGGCAGCCAAAGGGGACGCAGGAGACAGCACATCCTCTGCCCTCCAGACTGATTTGCGAAGGATGGAATGACAGAACATTAATGGTGTACTCACTGCTAAGTCCATCAAAAAAGAAGCCCTAGGATAAATAGACAAAGCAAACAGAACAAAGGCCCTCAAAGCCCAGTAACTTCTACCGAGGCATGGGAAGGAAGACGTAGAGTATCAAGAGGATGAAGGAAAAAAACATAGGGCAAGGCCAAGGGCAGTCACCAATTACAGTTCAGTGACTTCAAGAACCTAAACCATGCAGTTGAAGGGAAGTTAACTTCATACCAACAAGAGTCAAGAGACTCTGGCTCCGTCCTGCCAACCAGAAAACTCCCTACCAGTTCCAAAAAAACCACCCTCAGATGCAACTGGAATACTTTGCAATTTGATGAGAG
This sequence comes from Numenius arquata, assembly GCF_964106895.1. Taxonomy (NCBI): domain Eukaryota; kingdom Metazoa; phylum Chordata; class Aves; order Charadriiformes; family Scolopacidae; genus Numenius; species Numenius arquata. The sequence continues at coordinate 4,010,649 of NC_133589.1, read as the reverse complement.
AGCTAGAAAAGTTTTGGTGAGATTAGAATATGTTAACATAAAAATATTACATAAAAACCTGTCTGATTCTCCATTAGACAAACGCTACCGCTGGGTAGCAGCAAGCCCATCTATCTGATCTATTTAATATCTTAATATCCTAGTTGCATAAAAACCCTATTGCTATCATTTTTTAAATTGCTCCAGTAAGATTCTTGCAATTCAATTGCAAGTCAGGTGATACTCTGAATAGACATGGCAGAAAATTCTGTAGAATTTCTTCATGAAAGCCATCAAAATCCCACCAGTGCCCTTCATTTCAAATCCCTGTAAGCACTGGCCCGGGAGAGCAGAGGTGCTCAGGATCTCATTGAAAAAGGCTGTAAGAAACCTGGATATTACCATCGCATCGTCATCCTGAACTGGACAAAACCTGAGGAGCTGAGCTAGCAGTAAGAGGAGGCGGCCAAGACATAGCTAGCATGGGATTTTAAACATCAGGCTTGACAAATGACTAGAACACATCCTGTGTATAAAAGAATGCTACGTTCTTTCACCTGATGAAATAGATCTTATTCCTCTCAGGCGCTAAGACCTTAAGATGGGAAAGTATGTTATTTTCTTAATACTCTATGGAGCCATATTTCACAAGATCTAAAGAGCACCATGGAAATTTCATTATTTGGCATGCTGAAAGCAAAGGCTGTTTGTCAGAGGAAAACAAATGAAAAAACAGGCTCAACACAAGCATCACTGACACTTTCAACAAGTCACACTCAAAAGGTAGACCGTGGAAGTAGTAATAAATGCATAGCCAAGGACAAAGGAAAGACACTGGACTTTTCAGAAGCAATAGTAGATGGCAAAACTTTTCCACTAGGGATAGGGAGCAGAGGTGGACAGAAAGATATCCACCACTGACATTTACAGCCACAGAAGTTGGAGAATTCAAGTACCTTTGCAATAATTCGATATATAACTAAGAAGAGAAAACCCTTACAGCTTTACAACCTAACCGCTAAGCTCAGAAAGCAATCAAAGACCAGAGAGCAATGAAAACAGCCTACCGTAAGCACTGCCAGTGATGCTGTTGGTGGGCACGGCGTGTTTCCCATTCTGGGTGACCGCGCGCACGGGGAGCTGATGTTGTCCGATGGTCACCGGAGCTGCCTGCTGAAGGATGGTAACCGTCTGTCCTGGAACACCCTGTGCCATCTGACTGGCCACTGTCTGAATAACACGGCTGGCTGTCGGTATCGTGGCAAACGCGATCGTTGGCTTTTCATCCATGCCTGCTTAAGAGCAGAACAGACAACAATCATTTACTACCCCAGTTCAGGAGCAGGCTTTATTCTCATTAACATTTTAGCCACGCTACATACCCTAGGCTTAAAGATGTGAAAATACTTCAGCACCACAGGAGGTCAGGGATGAATATTTGACAGCACTAAGATATTCTCTATTGCACATACACTCCAACAATATTTAGAATTTTTTTCTTACAGCATAAGCCACTCAGCCAAAAAAAAAATTATCAAGATTATAAACTTGACCCTTTGTCCTAAAAAGGCATCATCTCCCTTATTGGAACATTATCACTGTGATACGGACAGCAGTCACTGCAAATCTCATCGATTACTTTGTAATTACAGGCGAATTGGCCTGACCCTCAATACCACACAGCAGTGGAAGGCATTAAGATCTTAAACAATGCCTGGAGCCAAAAGTCTGCAACAGCTTGGTGTCAGGCCCTGCACGTAGGGTGATTTACAAGGAGGTCTTCCCACAACTGCAAGCTTTTGCCAGGTATGGAATTACAGGAAGAAACCAGGAGGCAGGAAAATAAAATACAAACAAAAGAGGGCTGAGTTCCTGGATAGAGATAACTGAGAGCACTCAAACAGGCTGATGGGAAGCGGGGAGAGAAAAGGCAAGGAAAGCTGGGAGATTAGGAAAGAAAATGGAGCAACCAGGAAAAACAAAGGGAAGGTAGAGACTAGAAAAGGATATGAGTGGGAATAAGAGAGGGACAAATAGGGAAAGAACGAGTGACAGCAAGAACTAGTGAATGAAAGAAGGGAGCAGGTGACAGACAGGCAGCTGCAAATGCAAGCGCTTCAGGAACATGTATGGGATCCAGACAGGAATTTCTAGAGAATGTGAGTGAAACTCAAGCAGGATAACCAGTGCTGAACTAAAAATGCCAGCGGTCCTGCTATTGCTGCAGGGGACGATCTTTGTCATTTTTTTCTTTCCCTTAGAGAAGGATCATTGTCCCTGTGCCCACAAAAAAGCAATTGGAGTAACTAGTCTTGCTGCCGGTCCAACACACATCTATCTAGCAGCACCAAGCCCTTCTGAAATGGTGAGCAGACAAGGTGTTGTCTGGATCACAGCAAGGGAACATTTAACTCACTAACTCCCCCAAGGCTGGAATTTCCAGCTTAGGAAAAAAAGAGGCCTTTGATGTAACTGGTTTTTGAAGACTGCGTTAACGGGGCACTGCCTGCATTTTCAGAAGCACATGCTTTCCTCTAGGAATCCAGGCCTGTGGAAAAGAAGGGCTCAATCATTTATTTACACAGCCATCCTGAAGCAGGGAGTTTCAGCCTTTCCCAGGCTGTCTCTTTGGCTAGAAAAAACACGCATTTCCACAGCGCATCCAGCTGACCAATATCCTGGCACGGTATTGATAATGGGGATAATACAAATATTTAAAGCACTGCATGTTTTTTCAGCCACTAAAGTCTGTTAGATTTGCTCCCCACAGGAGACTCCAGGGAGCACAGTTGTCCTGCTCACTAGTGGAGACATCAAATGGGTGAACTCTTACTTCATTTAAGTTTTACCTGGAAAAACATCTTTTATTAAGGGCTAAGTACCCAGTGAGTGAAACAGCGTTTGACCACTCACTTCCCCGGGCCCGCTCAAGACTTATTAGCGGAATAACAAGGGAGGTGAAAAGCTACCTCGGTGGTCACCAGCTAAATCCAAGACTGCTCCTGCAGCTTCATGAGCTCCTCCTGCTGTGCCCTGGTTCGTGAGGATGTATCCGTTTGCAGAGTTTGCAGAGGAGGTCACAACTCGGACCATTGTAACAGTGGGAGCTTGTTGAACTACGTGAATTGCATGACATGAAGGCTGTTGAGAAGTCACTATTGATGCTGGCATGTACGCGACTGGTTTTGCCACCAGAGTAGATGGTCGGGGAGGAACAGCCATAATCACTGGCTGGGCACTGACTGGAGATCCTAAATGGAAGAGAGAAACATACATTAATAGGTGAGGCAAAAAGACCTCCGCTCATTTCACCTCTGCACTTCTAATCTGCAATACTCAACCCTTCAGCATTGGCAAGAGTAGGGGTAGGGAACAAAACACAAAGCTTCAAAAACACCACCTTCACCCTTCTCTTTCCGACCTTACTAAAACCTTACTTGCCACCTGAGCACATTTCTGTGAACAAAGAACACAATAAGCACAGAAAAAGGAAGCTTTACTTAATGAGCTTTGCCTTCCAGCTTCACCAGGAACACCCTATACATCAGGCCTGTTACAGCACAGCTGACAAGCAGATACTCACCAGGGCGTAACAAATTACCAAGGCCCTGGCCACAGCACCTGAGAGCTCAGCGAAGCCAAGCTGATCTTATCCAGAAGGCTGGTAAATTAGTGCAAGTGGAGCTACGCTCCGTCATGGCTACTTTGCTGTCAGTTCTTTAGAGCCACCTATTTCAAGGTTAGCTCATGTGTTTCTACACGTTCCTTCACCTCCTGCCCCCTCACCCAAAGAAGTTGCACATGCATCATCAGTCGCTAACAATAAAGTGGAAAGAGATCTAGATCCTCCTGGAACACACCAGCAGAAGCATTCCTGCTGTGTCCTCAGCACGGCACTGGGTGGCAGTGAACAGTCACCCTCTGTGAAACAAGAGCTACTCACCAGGTGCACTCTGTGAATACCGATACTCTGGAACTGAAGCTAACTTTGTCCCAAAGTCGTGATCGTGTGGAATGGGTGAGCCCTCCCGTGACAGGCACTCTGGAGTCTGTAGGCCACTAGAGTGAGGGGACAGCAGGCCAGGGTGAGTAGGGGAGGCAGGAGCACTCCTGAAACACCAGAACAGAGCGTTGGCAAGTGTCGATGCATTTCAACCACAAGACAGCAGCAGAGACCAAGAGTTATCTCCAGTACAGGATTCTCTAGAAGTACAGCCCTTCTCCCACACTACCCAGTATAGTTGTGCTGGGAAGAGTTAAAAGGTACACAGCAGCCTCACAAATGCTCTAGCACCAAACGCTGTCATATTATTCCTTGGAAACTGGAACCTTCAGAATATGCTTAACATTTCACTTTAACACCCAGTGCTGACAAAGAAGCTGTAAGTGCCTCATGTTCGGATCAGTTTTATAATTTCAGGCTATTCTCAAATGATCTTTGTCAGCGTTTGAGAGTGACAGGGAGAGGAAGAGGAAGAAAGATGCAATGTAGATGCAAGCATCTGGCCCCGCATATGCTTACAGAGTAGTTGCTCCCCCTTCTCCCCAACCTCCCTCCCCAACCACTTGGTTCCTTAACGACAAAAGATAGAGAAGCTGATCTCCCATTTTAAAGGACAGAAAAAAGGGGGTGTTGGAGGAATGCTACACAAAACTGCTCCAGTTAGTGCTGGATTGCAAATCTTATCCTTGCAGCTACAGGGCTGAGAGAAAGCTGTCACTGCACACAGCTCCTCTCCGGCAGTTACACCGCTGACCGGAGCGGCTACAGAGAACATCTCCCATTGCTCCACTGCTGACAACCACGATCAACCTGATCTTCCCTATAGGAGAGTGTTTTAAATACCACAAAAGTTATTCCCACTACAATCTAATCCACATCTAAACACAGCTTTCCTGAAATGAGAGACTGGCATCTGAAAACACTCACTCCAGTGATAACTGCTTTGAATTTCTTTGAAATGATGCCAAAACAGATAAATTATTTGATACATTTTTGTAGTTTGGTCCTGGAATTTTTTTTTTTTTTTTTTTGGGTAAACACTTAATAAGTCATAATAATTTTCAGATTATGCCTCAGGACTATCTAACCTCTCAAACTGTACACAGAAGTAAAGTTTGCTCTCTGTACTTCAGGAGAAGTTTTTGTTTGTTTTCTTTGTAATGAGTTTGGCACAGAGATTGGAGGAAGTTGAAGTTACCTGGAGGACAGAGGCCCAAAAGGTGTTCGGAAGCAGGACACTCCTCTTTGCCTTCGTTTTCTAAATGCTTGCTCTACTAGTTTGGCTTCAGAGGCAGGGTCAATTCGCCAAAAGGAGCCCTTTCCAGGCTCCTCCTGGGAGCGTGGGACTTTAATAAAGTAACGGTTCAAGGAGAGGTTGTGCCGAATGGAATTCTGCAGGAAGCAGAGGAATGAGATGATTATTTTGCCATGAGGAAGCATATAACAAAGACGAATGGGTTTCGCCACACAGCTTAGAAAAAGAAAATCCACAGTGTCAGAATCAGTGTTGAAGACAGAAACAAGTCGCTCAACTCTCACAGCTCCAAAGTCAGAGGAGAGCTGCAAGAGAAAACCTGGGGAAATGTGTCAGAGTTGCTACTAACCACGCTGAAAGATGGGTTTGCTTGGCACTACACCATCCTTAAACACATCTGGAGCCAGGCACTGCAGTGCCTTTTCTGTGGAAAGCAATGAAAGCAGATCTTTTGCTGAGGCAGGGGGAAATCACCATAAACCACATCAGAACTCTCTCAAAAGACAGGCTTTATTCTAGGCAAGCGGAAAAAAACTGCCTGAGCCTGTGCTGTTTACCTGCCAAACGATCACCAAGGTGCCCAAACATGCCCTAAAGGACGCTGCATCTCACGGTAATCATAACACAAACCAGCCAACATGCCCTCAGACTGCTGTCTCTGAGAAGAATCCATTAGCTGTGTGGCACTGTACAGCTCTCCAGATACTGACTTTTCCCCCTTTTCATTGCAAAATCCCACCTCTTACTGGGTGTAGTGCTGTCTTTAGGGCGAGGTGAAAGGCTCGGTAAGGCCAGGTGTGCACAAGCTCATTCCTCTTCCACTTTCAAAACAAAACAAGAGCTTTTGTAGCAGCTTTAGATGAGCTCTTCACAAGAGAAGCCTTACGATGTCACCGGTAGGGAAGAGGAAAAGGCAACTTCACCCTCCACTGAAATGCAGCTCTCTTTGAAGCAGGACGCAGCAACCGGTTGACAAAGCACAGCTCTGCTGAGCAGGTTAAGGCAGGAAGTGAATTCCACAAGTAATTACAACTGCGGGGCAAAGCCAGGGAGGCAGAAACGTATTTATTCCAACTGTACTCAAAGTGCACCAAGCAGTACTGCTCCTGCCAGTTGAACACAATGAAATCAGCAGCTGCAAGAGTCTTTCCAGCTGCATTAGTGTATTATATTCAAATGACAACACCCGTTTCAGAGGTGCGATGCCAAGAAAAAGTCTAAAGCAGGTGGAGCTGAGGTTTCTGGAACTTTGAAAGCAGCCCTCGAGTGAACATTTAAGCTTGATTTAGCATGTGTTAACTACATCCAAACTCTCCTATGAAGCTGGTCAGATTTCCTTTAATACCACAAGGAAAGCACAGACTCAAAGTTCCCATTCCGACATTCAAAATCTGCAAACTGTGACTTAGGCAATGCGTTTCATAAACTGGAGAATAAAAACATCTATGAAGGTTTAAGGTATTATTATGATTAAAAACTGGGACCTCGGTTTTAGGCTGTACATCTTCTGCTTGGACAGATCGTGCCAAACTAAGACAAGGTGAAGGATTAAGCAAGATTCAGGTGAGTATCTGGGCAGAGGAGTGACTGACAGCGAGGATGTGGAACAATAAAAACAAACAGAAATGAAAGACATGTGACTACAGAATTAAAACGGTTTCAGAAACCAGCAAGTCCAATGTTAACACACTACATTGCCCTAGAAAGTATTTCAAAAAACTAATCACCCACAAACAAACCAGTTAGCTTATGTTAAACAAATTCACCCTGGGAATAGTCAAAGCAGCTCTATTCCCAATGCCCCAAATCTTTAATAAATGCATTTCAAAGCAGATAAGCCCTGTCAAAGTAGTTTAAAAGCTTGTCAGTGTCAAGAACTCACCTGCCAGCCTTTGTCAGCAGTCCTGTAATACGGATAATGCTTGGTAATGTGGGCATAGATCCCACTTAGTGTTAATTGCCTGTCCTGTGCCGAAGATATAGCCTGCACAATTAGCTGGGCATAAGAATAGGGTGGCTTGGACTCATCCTAAGGAAAATAAACAAACAGAATTTTAGTCACTAACAAAGAATTCCTACATGGGAGCGTGCCAACAACCCAAACTAAAAGAGGAAACTCAGCTGTAGTTTTACAGATGCTAAGAGAGCATCAGGGACAACTAAGAGCAGCATCACTCTCTTCCTCTTCACGCCGGTTTTATCCTCCCACCTCCCAATTTAGCCCAAGCATTTGTGCGCAAACAGGACTATAGGACTGAGCCAGATTAAAGTATCACCTTCCGTCTCCCCACAAACACACACAAAAAAGCTAACTTTAATCTAGACCCATTCACCACTGAATTTACCATATGGTGGTTAAACCAGCACAGGAAAAAGATTCAAGACAAGCAATTGGAAGCAAAGAGTTAGAGGGTGTAGGGTTTGTTCACTGCTTTCAGCATTCATGAAACTGAAGCCTTCAATTCTGCCCAGCTACAACTACGCTTTGTTAGAAAGGTTTCATGCAAGTATGCTACCAGCTCTCCTCCCAGCAACAAGCCCGATGTGAAACGTGATCCTGTCCCTTCCCCTCTCCAGCAGGATTTGTTTCATTCTAGGAACTTTAATTTGTTTGCCAGATCTCATATTCCCAGCTCTTCATATTAGTCCATCAAGAACAGCCCTTCCTGTCTCAAGGGAGAATTCAATCTACAAAAGAAAAGCCATCTAGTACTGTGTTCCTCCACCCAATCCCAAATCAGGTGGTTTTGGATCTAGACCTTCAACTTTGATCTGAAGATCAGCTCACCAAAATTAAATTTTATCATTATAACTAAGTTATTTTTTAATCTAAATTCCACTTGCTACTCTCCTCATTTAACACTTGCTTGACAAGTGTCTGTCTTAAAGTCAGACTACAGATTTCTCATGGCAAGGATCTGGTTTCTTCCCCTGCTTCCCCTTTCTCCAACTGTGCTTCGCAACATATCATTAATTAAAAGGAGAAAACAAGACTCTGAATTTTAATGCAACTCTTCTCTATGGGTTCTTGATTTATCAAACAAGCAAAAAAATTCTTCTTGCTTAACCCTTTTAGTGAATGACTTGAATACATTTTGGGCAGCTACGCAAGCAGATTCATCATCTACCAGTAATAAATGCTGTTTTTAAGGCATGGTCCCAAAATCCTGGAGGATACTGTATACAGCGCCCTTAAGGCCAGGGTATTCCCTAGACCCCTTTTAGCTAAATCCATCCCTGGCGATGAACTGCCAGGTCTTAATAAGCCTCCCAACGAGCACGGCTGGGTAAGTAATGTTTCTCTGAACCTTTGGGCTGTCCCCGCCAGATGCATCTGCCTGCTGTTCTGATGCTGCTTTTGCGGCATACTCTGCTGCCAGCTGCAGATCCGAGGTAATGTTGTGAACAAAACGATATCCTGAGGATCCAGCACCACGTGGACTGGCCGGGCAAGAGTTGGGAACACTGGGAAGGCAAAAAGGAAATACAGTTATTTGTTCCTTCATTTATTAACAAGACACATAGTTCTTACCCTCTAAGGTATAGTAAAGCTCCCAGGTCACTGAGAAGCAGAAATGCACTGGACTTATTTTTGCCCCTGTGGCTTATCCAAAGCCCAAACAGATTGAGAAAAAACCATCAGAGATAAAACTGGAATTTCTACAACATCCTGACACCCTCCCACTTTCCACAATCACAAGACTGTATCATCTCAAAGTATTAAACAGCTCCTCTGTGTTTAGAGAAGCACTCAAAACAATGCTGGACTTAAAACATGCAGTGTATCTGGGATGAATACTTAATTAAATAAAAAGCTTGCTATTATAACTTGTGAATGAATGAACACCACCACTCTTCTTATAATATTTAATCAATCCTTTTAACAGATACAAGTTAAGTTCTTTTACAGTACCAGAGCTAAAGCACCCAGTGCAGGCATCTGCCATGAGGGTCCCTTTCTAACATAACACATGAGCTCCAGAAGATCATGCCCTGATCAGTGTCACCCAGTTAGAGAGAGGAATTTCCTCGATTCACCAGCACACAAACCCAGCTAACAAAAGGGAGCTGCAATCACTAATATACCAGACAGAAGGTAGCTCACTCATCAGCTCTGCCTGGGGAAAAGCCACGTTTAGCGTCCCAGGGTCACCACAAGATGGCATTACAGGAACAACTACTGAGCAGGAAAGCCACACTGAAGCTGATTAAAAGCTACAAACAAATAAAAGGTCGCTATAATTTGCAGCACCACTCAGGCACACAGAAGCGAGTGCTACAAGATGAGAACTAATCAGAAAGGCTTGTCTAGGGATCACACGTCCTTGATTTGCAGGGTAGGGAGGACGGGAGGAGAGGGATGAGTCTGGGAATCTCAAGTTCCCTTTTTCTGTCTCTCCTCCGCTCTGCGCTGCCCGGTGTTGAGGGGTGCGAGGCCAGAGCGACACAAGGCATAGCCAAATCCCAGGATTACATGTGTCTTCTATGTAAGAGCAGAGAAATAGTGAACAAGAGAGCAAAACAATACACAGAAGATTTACAGAGCCAAACAAGCCGTTCAAATGGTACGGAGATGCAAATGGCAGCCCACAGCTGAGAACCCAGAATTCAGTAAAACTGGCACCAACAATCCCCTACCAGTCAAATGCCCGACAGCAATAAACGCAGTAACTGATGCTCATCACGGCACTGGGCTAAATGCTGCACCAAAAACCACAGCACAGTCCCTTCCTCGGAAAGGGGATTGTCTAAACAGCTCCCCCCCCCCACGCATGTACACACGCAGACGGAGAGGAAACAGTGAGACAACCCTCGTTTGCTGGATGGGCAATACCTTCAGCGCACAAGCGATCTGACAGCGTAAGGAATGACCGTTTCCCACCGCACTCCCGTTTGCAAACGGAGAAGCGCTGCTTCTCCCCGTGGCGTCTTCGCAAACGGCTGCAGCGCTGAGCTCAGCACAACCCGGACTGGTTTCTTTTCAAAGTGAATGGGGGGGGTGGGGGGGTGGGTGGGCAGGGGGAGAGGGAAAAGGCAGTAAAAATATCCAGCCACAACAAACCCTTGCAATCGGAAACCCAAGCTCACCCATCTCCCAAATATCAGCCACACAAAGCGTTGTACAGCATCTGGTAACACTTTCCATGCCCACCAATATTCCTTTGCATCAGTGGGTGACGCTACTTAGAAGCGCAGCAAGAGGTGAAGCCTCCAGGAGGTGCAAGGTATAGAATGTTGATGAGCCCATGCGTATAAACCTCCCTCTGCCAAAGATAAAGGCATTTCTTACCTGGCCTTTCAAAAAGCAGAGACCTGTTTGTACAGGAAAATGAATCAAAGTTGGCGATTCCACGCTTTGAGCCTGCTTGGGAAGCGGATAATGCTAAACCACAGAAGGCACTCTTGATGTCTTAGTATTCACATGGGGAGCTGCTGGGAATTTAATTATTCCGCCGTCTTTTTTCAATAGCTTCTCCACATACACACTTCTTCTTATAATGTGTAGATAATTACAAATTAAAGCCATTTTCATACATGAAACAATGACAAACCAAAATCACAGCAATTCTTTTTATCTTTGTGTTTGGCACTCGGGCAATTATTGTAACAGACGGACTAGAAATGGAATAGGATGAAACAGAGTTTTCTGATTTTGTCCTTCGTCTGCAGAATCACAGAATTACAGAACGGTACAGGGTTGGAAGGGACTTCTGGAGATCATCTAGTCCAATCCCCCTGCCAAAGCAAGTCCACCCAGAGCAGGTTGCACAGGAAAAATACAGAAATACATGAACAGCAAACCACAGAGACAGCAGCCAAAGCTCAGGTCAAAGATAGGGAAGAGAGAAAAGTCCTCCAGTTAATCCATGCTCTGCACTGAACTGTATTCCTTTGTTTTGGGCTTTTTGTGTGTGTTTGTCTGTTTTTAAATAAATAAATAAACCTAGTATGGCCTCAAAGATTGTCCCATGCAGTTCAGATACAAGAATTGATTCGATTCTTCAAGGTCAGCAGAACAAGTAGTTTTTGCCTCTCAAATTTTAGCTTGAGGCCAATAATGAGTTTTAAGTATCACCTCTTGTGTTTTTTTTTTTTTGTTGTTGTTTTTTGTTTTTTGTTTTTAAAAAAAACACCAACCAAACAAAAACCAAAGGGTGAAACCCTCACCCTGCAGGGCTGGGATTCTCTTGAGTGCTGACAAAGCCTTTCCAACCTCAAGTGCTGTTAACTTTTCTAAAAGCCAGTCTGTCCCCAGCAGATAGTCACTGAAGAACCTGACAGTCCCCTAAAGAAGCAGCTGCCCTGCGGGACAGCCACAGCAGTAGCCGAAGATTTGGAAGAGATGTTATTCTTTTACCAGAACAGAGCACTTCTGCCCAGGCAGACCTGCTTCCTTTCAGCCTGGATCAACGATCAATCAAGAGAGGTGGGTACAGAACAAACAACATGAACTTTTAGCTGCTCCATGCGAAGAGACAGGGCAACACATGCTGTGAAGCGTTCAAGCTCTCAGTCAATCATCGGGGAGCTCTTCAGAGGGAAGGGAGAAAGAGCTGACTGCTGGAAAAAACAAGGAGGCACAATCTGTTCCTCCCCCCCTCCCCAACACGGACAGGAGGAATGAAGAAACAGTTTTACTAAAAATACCCCTCTGAGGGTTAAGTTAAAATTAAACATTAGTGCAGTCAAAAGAAAACAAGCAAACACAATGCAGTGACATCAGTTTCCTGTAGTTCCTGGAATTCTCCTCACCACCCAGAGCGGGGGGCTGGCCGGGGACACTTGCATGCACTCACACCCCCTTTAAAAATATTACGGAACAAAAAGACTTTTCCCTACAAACACCTGTTTGTGCTATAAAACAAAAATCCGGAGTGCAAACAGTGATGACGATTTGTTAGATACTAAAATTGCATCAATACTGGGAGATAACTTGATCCATTTTGATACTATAACCTTTTACTGAGAAAAGCACAGCCAGGTTTGCAATTTCATCCAGCTCTCGGACATCCTAACTCAGTGCTGTGATCCACGCTCACTGCCCATGCGGGCAATCTTAGCTTACAAGGAATCCAAGCTAATTTGGGTTAAGCTTGTCTGTTATGGAAGAGAGCATTCTGGAGAGGAAGCAAGTGTTTTATACCATCGAAAGACACACAGAGCACGTAAGGAAACCAGCTGCAGTTACCCACAGTCTCAATCCTGTGGCATCACGGGTTAATGATGCTCCAAGTCCCAGAGATCTTTGAGATCCACTGAGGATTCAGCATCTCAACCTGAAACACTGGCTAGAGGCAGCCATTGAGCCGCGGTTCCCCAAATACCACGCTAAGAGTCAGCCTACAACCACGTGCTGAATCACATCGATCCTTTGCAGCACATTTTCCATTTCGTACTTAACCCTTCTTCGGCTGGAAGGGCAGAAAGGTGAGGGCTGAATGCAGCGTCTGCAATATATTCACCGCGTAATGGGCAGAAAGCCTTTTAAACACAGGGCTTACTTCTGGCTATTGAGAACGTAAGAGGTTTTGTAGCATCACGATTCGCTTTCAACTCCTGCCAACAAGAATCCAGCCTCTTCGGTTCACAGCACTTTCTAGCAACAATTAAGTCTTTAAACAGCAGCTATTGGAGACGTACAACTTACTGCATTTCTGCTGGGAATGTCCGAAATCAGTTTGCTTTAACTAAAGAATCCGAGCACAAAAATAGGATGCGCCACCGTGTGCATGGTGTGTCTACACCCAGGATGCTGTCGCTCCCTCATTTCAAAACAAGAAGGATACAGCAGATCCAGAGAAGGTACTGATGGGGATAACTGGGATGATCAGAGATAGGGAATGGATTCCATACAGGAAACAAATAGCTTAAGACAGAAGCTGAGGTGGAATGTGACAGAGCCTATAAAAAAGGTAAGAGAAGGTGTTCAGCTCCTGGCCTCTTCCAATAGAGGACCTAGTGAACCCCAAATAAAAGCAAGCAGCATGTCCAAGACAAGAGAAAGTGCTTCTATGTTTGTAGTTACACCATGGAACGACACGCTGTAAGACAGGGCTGATGGTAAAAATCTATGTGAATGCAAAAGGCCATTATACAAGTTCTTGGGGAAAGGAGGAAGACAAGGAATCCATCAGGGGCTTTATTATACAGATGGTCAGGAAATCCCTGCTCTGAGGCAGCCTCTGATCCAAGAAAACAGTGGAGGCAGACTTGCACGTATGTTAGCATTACTGTATATTTTTGGTGTTCTTTTATTACTCCAAAGATACCCGTTCGAGGCAGAATACTGGGCTAGAGGGATCTGTTGCCTGAGCACATACAGCAATTCTGATGTAAAAATCTCCAGGCTTTCTCCATACCAGCCACATTTTACAGACTGGGGAAAAAAAAAATATAAAAATGAAGCAACAAGTGGTTAAATGATTTATTTATGGTCATATTACAAGTCTATGAACAAGCTGGGAACAGGAACACTCCCAAACTCCAGTGCCAATTTCCCCAGAAGGAGAGGCAGTATGAGAATGCAGGAAAGCTGCCCTATTACTTAATTTTGTTCTTTTCCGCAAGAAAGATATCTGTAGGGATCAAGCTACAGAGGCTTCATTTAATGCAAGTATACGGATAAAGCCCCTATCCTCTCTACGAGAAAGAGGAAAGATTGGTTGGGAACCCACATAAAATTGTTCACCTGACTTGGAATCTGCATTGCTAAAGAGGAAAAAACCCATTTCTTTACATTGTGGTTTAGGATACAGTATGCACACGCACAGAGCCTCTGAAAAACGCACATTTGTGAAGCAGGTACAAAAGACACAGCAGTGGTCACAGCTACAACCTCGGCAACACTGCCAATATACAGATTTCTGTCTGAGTAGGCGATTCTTTTAAGCCTGTATTGAGTACAAAAAGATAATCCCTGTTTCTTCACAAAATCTTCGCCTGCCTCCTCTTCAAATGCAAACTGGAGGTGTCTTGCCCTGCACACAAGAACTGTGGTTAGAGAAATGCCACAAACCTCAAACTACCTCTATATTTCATTTCACCAGCCTGCAAAAAGGGGCACCAAAAAATACAGGGACGCTTTTTACGTGCAATAAGCAAGAATCAGGTCAAAGTACAGCACTTTGGGCTTGCGAAACGAGCATTTCCATGATACACCAATCAGCAATAATGGGTGAGAATCCTCTGCCGCTCGCTCCTTCCCCGGCCTAGCCCCAAAAACAGAATTCAAAGAAAAGGCAAGTCCTTGCACGTTGCATGTTTCAGACAGGTTTCAGAAACAATCACAAGTGGTGAGACTGCCAAACCAAGCCAGATTTTGATGTGAAAGGAGAAATCTGAGAGCTTCCCTGCCTACTTAACGCCGAAGAAAAAACAAAGCTGTCGAACAAGCCGCAGTGAGAGAAAGTCAGCTCTCCGCAAAAGCTGAAATTCTTATTACTTGTTCCAGCAGTTCCCCACGTCAAAAGGAAGTGAGCTTACCCCAACCGTGGACTCGGTGAAGGTTTTATAGTGATCAGGGGAAGAGGAAGTGCTTGTGTAGCTGGTGACATCTGCAATCTTTCCTCCAGCACATGGCTTGGCACATTCGCCCCTAGCACATGGTCCATTATCTGAATTAAGCATGCGTAGGAACTCCCAGGCCCAGTATAGATCGTTGCTTTTCTTACACGATGTATATGCATCGCACTAGTTGGCTTGTGGTTTGGAGACAAGGGTGATTAAAAATAATCACCGGTCTGTCCAATTGTGGGAGTTACCTGAGCTGTATATTCTGCCCAAATGCAGGAAGTAATGGATAACCGAGACAATGCAAAAGAGCCTGTAAAAAACCTGCCTTGGAGCTCTTCGCCGGCTTTTCGGTTAAACAGCTAATGGTGCTATAGGAAGGAGGAAAGCCTGACTGAAATGCAGCAGGCAATATTGATGCATCCTGTTCCAGTGAGTGAATGCATCCACCGGAGTCAGGGTTCTTTCAGCTTCCCATTACATACCTTTAGAGGAAATGTGCAAGCTCAGATTAAATCCCACCTGTTCTGAAACGGTGTTGTACGGCTGTCCTAGAGCCTATTAAAAAGCACCCTCTTTTTCTAAGCCAAGTCTGAAGCAAAGCACAGCCAGCGTTTGCACATCTACTATAACACAGCTCACACACACACACTCTGCTGTCATGCTTTACGGAGTAAGAGCTCAATACATAATTTATCTACTACACGCTCTTGGATATACATGCATAAAAATCAGACAGTGAATTTAAATGACCTATTAAAGGCCACAAAACAAGTTGGTGGCTAAGCCAAGATAACTGCAGTTCCTGGAGTGCAGGCCTCTGAGTAATCCACTATCAGAGCATGCAACATGTTACTGAGCTAATTTTGCCTGGCAAAAATACTGGAAAAAAGGAAATACGGTTTAAAAAATATAGCTTCTGAATCCATGGCAATTGAGCTTACAGCTTCTGGTTTACTGATCAAGCTTATAAAACAAAAGATGCAGAAGGATCCCAGCTGATCTTTCATTATTCATATCATTAATTTCATTGTAAACAAAGTATTGACCCTTCCAGCAACGGCTGAACTCATTAAGTACTAACAATTCTCTAAAACACAAATTTGGGTCCACACACAAATACGCACCGGTTTCCCTATTAGCACACAACCTCACCAGACACTCTTCAAGCAGTGGTTCTCACAGGGCTCTAAGGGCTTTTCCTCCTACATATCAAAGAATTTTTTTACCGATAAAGACCGTGTATGTGAGCAAACTATCCATGCCCTTTCAGTGAAAAAACAAACAAGTACAAGACAAAGTGTTCAAGCCCACAGTCATTCTGGTGCAGAGATAAGCCAGAAGTAGCAGCTGTAAAATATGAATAATGATACTGACCTCCACAGTACAGCAGTTAGTATTTCTTTATTGTAGCTTTTTTTTTTTAAAAATATATATCAGTGAGAATATAATTGCTGTTTAGAACAGGGAAGCATGTAGAGAGAAATAATTTCGTTTTCATAAATACTAAAAACCCCAACCCCAAGGGGCAGTGCTGGAGCGAGATGCTACTTGGAAAATAGAGTTAAGATACTAATACAGGGTCATTAACACCAACTGGAAGACAGTAAAAGGAAAACTAAAACTCCAACTCAACATGACTTTGAGACCAGGAATAGGCTCCTACATCACACCTTGTCTCTGTGGATCTGTTTATAGTCCAAGCACAAGCCACTCTGGGGACTAGATTACAACACACACATGGAGTCACATTCATGTAGATACCATGGACTTACAGCAAAACCAGGCAAAGCTGAGTGCTTGTAGCACAGGTGAGGAACTTCATGTCACCACTAAGGATGTCACCCAAAAAGGATCCTCCAAGTGCAAGCTGCAGAACCTTAAAGCCACCTACCGAAAGACCGTCCCTCAACTCCTGAAACTGGGAATCAGTTCTATCTCCCAACAGGCAGAGCTGAATTTAACCAACCACACATGGTTTTCACACAGCTTTTCAATGCCTTGAATCCACCGAGAAAAGATTTGGTGCTGCTCTGCCCTTTCTTATGTTGTGTAAAACGGACAGGCTGCTTCTACCAATTTCTTACAACCACAGAGTCCTTTTCCTTTTTGGAACATGCAAGTCTGACTTTTTTAAAAAGGAATTTTGAACTCAAAGCAGGAAGAAATAAGCCATGCCTGTGTGTAAGCCTCACAGCATGCTGCCAACCAACATCTTCCCTTAAAGCTGTACAACAGCATTGAAAAAACAGCTACAAACGGCCCCTCCTGGAGACAAACCACCTAGCTAAGAAAACAGTGGACACATTTCTCCATAGGAGTAAGCAGGAATCTTGCTTTGCAAAGCTGCTGAGGGTGGCAGGTTTGGTTTTGTTTAACTAAAACTCATTCCCTCTCTAGGCGGTGCAGTTCACAGAGGGAAAATAAATAGGCTGGAAAAAAAAAAAACACACCAGAAGCTTGCGGGGGGGGGACGGGGACCTGCAGGGAAGCGAACTGCAATGTAAACAGGGAGGCAGAGCAGGGCTGGGGGTCAGGAGGGCAGGGCTGGAGCTGGCGGTGGGAGCCCAGGTACATACAGCCTCTGCCCCACACCGGGGTGGAGGCAGGAAAAAGAGGCCAGGAGCCACTTTCCAAAAAGGAAATTTCACCCTGCCCAGGATTTCCAAACTGCAATAATTTTCCATGGGCCAATCAGGGAGGAGCAAGACAAACGCACCAAATTAGGAAAGTAAATACTGGAAGGGGGAGAGGAAGGAGGAGGAGAGCCCAGCTCATGCAACCACCTCCCAAAGGCAGCGATGGGAGAGGGGTGTGGGTCCCATGCTGAGCCCCCCCTGCCGTCAGCCCCCCTGGACCTGCCCTTGGGAAAGGGGAGAGGACACTGTGCCAGCCTCAGCCACCACTGTGAAGCCACCAAGATAGCAGAGAGCTGCCCGGAAAGCCAGATGGCCAGAATGAATACATGCTCCCCGAAGAGCATTCCCTTTCTCAGGCAGAAACACCCAAATCACTCCCCAAAGCACAGCCCGTGGGGCACAAGAGCTACGAGACCCTGTGGAGGGAGAGGGGAAGGTTGAAGGGGCTGAGCAGGGATGTTTACAAACGTGTCAGCCCCTCCTCTGTAAGAGGAACTCGGAAACGAAAGGGGTTTGGCAAGTGAAACCTCAGATGTCTTTTGAGGTTTTCTGAAGCCTTGGCTGGATTAGCTTCTGCTCAAGACAAACGGATGCAATCATTAATCATCCTTAGTAAACACTCCGTTAGGGGCCGAGCACAATTCAACACTACTATTTCCACTTTCTCCTTATGCAAAAGAAACATTCTCGGGGAGTCAAATATCAGTTGCAGGCATATGCCAGAGTCAAAAGATACAGCCTCTGTTAGTAACACAAACCACACTGTGCTGCTTTGCGCAAGATGACTGAATGGAAACTAACTACCATATGTTGGCAGAGAAACCATCCCCCTCCCCTCCCAGCAACAAGCTTCATCTAAAAAGAGAAGGTTAAATATAAACTAAAAGCAGTGCCTGAACAGAGGACTAAAACCACAGCTCCCTCCAGCCCCTTCTTTCTAGAATATCTGCGTTGCACATCTGTGCAGCTCTGCAAGACGCGGGGAAAAACCCAAACAAGCAAGCGCCTCCGGATCTATGCAAAACCCAACTGGCTTCTCTGTGACACTGAGGCCGTTCTCAGCCATGTAAATTTGAATACTACTCACTGAATTAGTGCTAACTGTCAGATGATGTTTGGGTATTACTCCTTTTCACAAATGCACGGACAAGAAAACAAACCAAAGGCTATTACTATGACCAGGTACGCTCTTGCTGTTCTGAGGCCCATGTTTTAAAACTCTAATACATCATCCTATACCATAAGTATACTTTATTTTATAAAATATATACCTCAAGTAACAGCTTTAATGTTAAAAGAGATTACAGTGCAACTCTGTAACATCAACTCATTGCTGAGAAGAAAGAAAATATTCCAGACAGTAACTTGATGTTCAGGTTATTTCTATTGCACATTCATGAATCAGATAATTTACAAAACAGGATACTGGCAGAGATGTACGTTCAGATTGTTGTGGCCCCTCAGTACACGGTCAGCATCCTACCCCTGTTTCCTTCTATTCCCAGGAAACCACGTGCCAATGGCTACCCTTGTCCCTAACTTCAGATAACACCGGCACCACCCAGCAACAACAGAATATTAGTGAGATAAAAATAAAACAGGCAGTCCTAACATAGAAAATTTTTGCCTGCTTTCTTTTCTCCGTGCATATAGGTAGCTCTTGATAAATATTTCTAATTCCACAGCCAAAGATAGACTAGTAACTCTATAGTGTGAAACTAACATTCAAGTTCCCCCCTCAATCCTTTGAGCTCTTAAAGAAAACCCTTCAGCCCTACTTCCAGCCACCGTAACACAGTTTTTAGCAGTCTTCCATCATTCTGAACGTAGTATTTAACTAGTGATTTTTAATGGGACATTTCATGCACCAAATATACCAAACAAAACAGGGCTGACAGACTGGTGTCGGGGAACACGGAGTTTCCAGAAAGCACACTTTGTATAGTTAACATCTTACCTGATAGTGCCTGTGGGGGACGGGAGGGGACTGACCACGCTCCGGAGATCCGGCTCCGGGATGTGGATCTTCAGAGGAGATATTTGAGGGTAAAGTGGCCGGAGGGGAGGCGATGAGGCTTCCTCTTTTACTTCCTCTTTATGGTATAAAGACGTGAACTGGATTTTTATAACCGTGCTAGGGAATCGGAAAGTACATCTGTAAAGGAAAGACAGGGAAAAGTCAGTTTCACACACGGTACTAAACATGTTTAAGTGTTCTTGTATGCAATTGGTGACTCATTAATCCATTCATAGCACAGAAGTCCACCACTCTCTTGTAACATCTTTCTGCCCAGTGTCCTGGGCAGAATTATTCATCATTCATAAATCCCTGGAAATGTATCATATTGTATAACGTATCACTTAGCGATTAGATGCAAGCTGAAGGTTTGGGTAAGTCAAGTGATTTCCCCAAGGCCATGTATTCAGTCAATGACTGAACAAGATGCAGAACTATCATGACAAACTCTGGGGTTCCTGCTGTATCAAGGACTAGGAGTTATCCGTTATTAGCTCCTTGCACATAACTCAGGAAGATATAAGTTACTAGAAAATATCAAACCACAAGCAACATGGAGCAAAGAGCCAGAAAGTCCAGACAGAGCAACAAACAGCCTCCAGGTAAGACCAGTCAGCACTATTTAAAGACTGGCCTCTACATATTGTATAACTAATACCCATTTATATCTCTGCACATGATGCTAAAGGATCATCTAGCAGGTTTCAGATTAAAATACATTCATTTAGAAGTGCCTCCCTTTAGACAGCACGGGTTATAGCTAACAGGGCCCCTGCAAGCCTACAGGGCCTCATTTCTTCTCTAAATAACACTTCTTTCCAATTGTTATTTAGGGGAAAAAAAATAATCATACATCTGCAAGTGTCGCCTTCAGGAGATGCTGGGAAATTCAAAAGGAAATAAGTACTGACATTTTCCATATTTGAACAGAAAGCTCTCTAATTTATAGTGCCTACAATAGGCACAGGGCTGTAAGAGCGAGTGTTCTGCAATTCTTCTTATTGCACTTTAATTAGACAATAATGTACAATCAATACAAGCTTTCCAGGGATCATTTCACAGATAGCAAGGTTAAAGCAGCAGAAATAAAAACCAGGTTTCACCGTGGGAAAGGCCAGCAGAGCACAGTAATTGTGCTGCCTTCCAGCATCTTGCCTATAGAAGGAAACGAAGGGACTCGGGCAGCGTTGTTCCAGCGCTGGTGTAGGCTGAACATAATTCTTTTAAGCAGTGCATTATTGAATCCTGCCAGGTGGCAGGCAAGTAAATCTGTATTTGTGACCACCTTATCTTCATGCTGATACTGACAGAAATGCAGACAAACATCCCATCACAGCTCTAAAAACATAATCTCTTGCTCTCGATTCTTCTGCACAAGCTAGTTCTGCTGTAAGGTAACGTTCAGAAACCTGCCACGAAGAGTACAAAATTATCATTTGGGCATGGGAAGCTCATTCCCACCTCCCACCTCACCTCTCAAACGAGCTGGCTCAGCAATCAGCGGCTTGGACTCACAGCGGCTCTGCTACGTACAGCAGGAGTTTGCATTGCATTTAATTCACGACAGAGGTCCTGCCACCTGCACTCATTAATGCATTAAATAAGAACATCGTTGCTGGCAATGCAACCTAATTGTGTTTATCTAACCCTTCTAAACACGGTTCCCTGCAGACTCAATACAAACGCACAATTCAGAATAGCAGAGAGTCCATGCCTTGCAATGCCTGCCAGCAGCAGGCACACAGCTTACAGAGACGAACCCGACACGAGGCTGTTGAACCACTACTCTGGATTTTAAGCCTTCATACTACTACACAGATTAAAGAAAAAAAGCAGAGAACGCATAAGTTTTCAGTGAGCATCCCATGGACTGAGGATCAATACCACTACGAGCAAAGCTTCATCGTTTCTCAAGCCCCTACCAGGGAAAAACCTGAGCTTGCTTTCAGAGAGCGATGGAATTCTCTGCTGTAACGTCAGGTGCTCAGCATTTTTCAACATCTGAGTCAAGGACAAATCAGTCCTTGTTTAACAGCGTTCAGTGCAATCCCAACCTGCTGCTGATCTCAACAGGCCTGACTGCACAGAGCCCTCGGGCAGTTCTGCAGCACTGATGAGGCCAGAATAAGGTCCCTGTAGCAGCTTCACACCAGCAAGGAGCTCTGTCCGACTGCCACTCACCTCTTCCTTTTCAAAAGGACCCAGTAACGCAAGATCCACATCTCCTACATGTTATTGCTTCCAGGTGATGGCGCAACTAACTCCTCTGCTCTACTGTACTATCTGATGCTGTAACAATGAGAGATAAGAAGTTTATACCAGCACCCAAAACACCTTGAGGCAGAACCATCAGTCTGCAAGTATGGGCAATCTTAACAAAATCTGTTACTTATCCAAAATCGTGAGTCAACCCGAAAGATGAAGTCTACACTAACCCAGAAAACGTGTGCTGAAAAGGCCCGTCTAACATTGCTTTTCCTTGAGAGCCTCCCCAAAGCAGTCCCATCCAGCCATGGGACTTACCCGCAATCTCCGACTGCAACAAGGGAAGGGAATCGGAAAGGCTGGGCTGTGACTACACAAGCAAACAATTTGTTGGGTGGTGTGATTTCGTTTTTAGAAAGACAGGCTTCCCAAGCCACTGAAACAGAACCCAGGACTTACAGCTACTTTTCACACATTACACTAGACAGTACGTACACGGCCATTTCGTAAGGAGCCAGTCCCAGAAAAATCAGAGAGCGGATATATGCAAGGGAGCTCCCAGTCTGTGCTGGTTTCCGCTATTGACACAGCCCGCAAAACAAAGGTGGGGGTAGTTTATCCAAACCGATGCTTTTACTGCTGTAAAAGACCTGGGACCCAAGAAATGGAAATGCGATGGAAAACAGATGGTACATTCCTGTAGAACTCCTCCCCTCCCTCAGGGATGAGAGGGTGCCTGGGATTAAGGTTATTGTGCCCGTCCCTATCACAGCTACCACAGCAACGCACACGGTGACAACAGCACAGCCCGAGACACTGCTTCAAATCAGCGCCGATACTGGGGAACTGTGTCAACGAGAAATCAGAAAAGCATGATTTCTGATTCATCTCGTCACAGGAAGATCGCATTTCATGACACTGAACCTGAATGCAGTTTTAATGAGCTTTTCTAATTGTTCCCTTAATTAACCTCCTTCTGACCAAAAGAGGATAAATTCAAATTATATCAGGTAGTCCTATTTAGGAGTGAGGCACATTAGTGCAGGATTTAAGCATGTGAGAATTATACTTCTACAAAAGACAGGCAGCCCAAGCTGAACTGAGCATGCATTCTTTAAGGTTACTCTATATATTTCCAAGTTATTTAAACTGAGTTATACTGTTTGATCCACTTTGCATGATTCTTATCAAAGATGCACAGCAATCACTACTACTGCTTAACATTTCCATCATGAGACAAAGATCAATCTGAAAGCACAGATTAGACTCAACATAAAAAGCATAATGAAGTTAACTGGTATTTCCAAGGGTGCCCAAGAGGCAACTCTTAAGCACCTCTGAAACTTCCAGCTGATTACGTGGGGTAAATTAATGGTCTGCAAAACGTCTTGATCTTGTTACAGGCAGGAAGCAACCTGCTTCAACGCTGCAGAGTTTTACCTGATAACCTGGTACAGAGAGGTATATCCTACAATCCATGGCCATAAAACCCATATATATTGTACTTCTACACAGTTACAGTATGTCGTATACATCTCAATTCCTTGTGGGAAAGGATTCTTCTATCTCTAGGATGCCTTGCAAGACAGTGAGAATAGAAAGCTCTTTTTTTTTTTTTTTTTAGTGTTAAAACCGAAAACACAAACACACACCCCCCCCAACCTCCATAAACTGCATAGAAACAATTCTTGCCTTATGAGATTTACAGGCAGGAGAAAGCGAAAGAAAATGGATTGCTGGCTCCCCGCTGCACGCTTCAGTTCACAGCCTCCATAGCGCTCGCTCAATGTATGCTACATATACCCTGGGGACCAAGGGGAGGAGGAGGAGTGCACATGCCACACATGGTAACAGCGATATAAGAGATGTTTCTCGATTTTTTTTTTTTTTTTTTCTTGGTTGGTTAGTTTAAATAAGACAGATTTTCCAAAAGTTTCCTGGATGAGCTCCTCACTGACAGCACAGCACCCGTGCTATTAAGCACCCTTCCCTGTGGTGAACCAGTGACAGTGACCACAAGCATTTCATCTACGTAAGGTCTGCAAATAAATTGCAGGAAATAAATTGCTAGGGAAAACTAGACTTTACATAGACAGGCACCCCCAAAGCAGACTTCATTAAAAACGGTTAGGCAAAAAACCCAACAAAACGACTCCATACCCTGCATGACTATAAAAAGCAGACTATTCTCCCACTCCTCAAAGCACCTTTTAGTCACAGACGTAAAGGAAACGGAGATGCGTTTGCCAGAACACAGTACCAGGTTTAACAGAAGCTATTACAGTCACCGATTTCTTTGTGAGAGCACCCTGAGTGCTGTTCAACACCAACCGACTTCTGCTAAGATCTGCTGCGTAACAGCAAGAAAAAGCTATTTAAAGGTTTTAAAAGGAGACAGGAAACTGTGCTAGATTTATGCTTTTACATTTACACTGTGGAAAAGCACAGTGACAAAACTGGGAAGACAAATCATGAAAAAGGCAAGGTGAAACATATATAAAAACATGTATATACACACACAAAAATGTATATATAAACCTGGGACGATATTTATATATATCATGTAATATATATATAAACATAACATAAAATGTCATATGTTATGCCATATATAAACATCATTCCAGTTTATTATGCAAAAGGGAATAACCAGAAAAGTAAGTTGGAAGACTGTTACACATGAGTTGTCATCAACAAGCTGGTACTATCTTTGTCTACTTTATCTTGCCGTAATGTACGAAATCCTGTTATTCCTGAATGCTGCAAGTACAAATGCACCAGTAGCATCTGGTTTTTTACAGCACCGAGATGCAGGTTGGGCGAGGAACATTTTATGAAACGCTTCGTTAAAAATAACACTTTTCGTCATGTGAATCAGAAGAGTAACGCAGTCCCAAGGTTTTGTTCAAAAAAAACCCTAATTAGTTAAGCAGGATTGTCTCCCTGTGTTGCAAATGCTGCTTGTTTTTAAACTTTCCAGATAGTGTTCCTGCACCACTGACTCGTGGTATCTAAGTCTTTCCCTCTGCCACATGATGCGAGGGGACAGTAGCCCAGCTCTTAAGGATGAGGCAGTTATCTCTCCAATCAGTAAATTCCTTGGATTCAGCAAACGTGGACAGGCAGAGCTCTAGTTACAGCAGCACATGTTGTGATAAAACAGAACTGTGTCGCTTCTAGCTAAAGTTTGACCAAGGATGCCCATAAAAACCCTTAGAAAAGAGAAGAAAGCCCCAAACAAGCCCCACATAACTGTTCCTCTATCCCCTCTAACTTCTCTGAAACCAATTTCTTTTTTGTGTCAACTAGATATAGTTCACCCGGCAGAATACAGTATTATTCCCATGCACAAAGTTCCAAAAACATGTCGGGTTTCTCGGCTCAAGTGAGAATTTGCCATCAGTCATCTTTGTCAGGCTATTACCATTACCACTTATTTCAAGGTACTTGACACGATTTTCCCAGAGGGCAAGGTGGATACTTCTCACCCTTTCAGTCAATGTGTAGGATAAATACCAAAATTTCAGGCCACGATCAGTGTGCAGGTACTGTACGTAGTGGCCGTTACAGAGAAGTGCCCCAATTACCTCCTGTAGCTAATTTTCTTCGTCTTCTGTAATCAGCTAAGAACCACATGCCTGCACCTATGAAAATCAAGTTCCCATTAAGTCATAAATCCACTCCCTATTCCCATAATACTTTGAAGCCGTCTGAAAGGAGGTGCCTTGGACAACATAAAAGACTTACTGGGAAAATTTAGGCACCAGTGCACCCAATATCAAAATTAATTTGGTTAGAAAAAGATAAGAGTTTGCTTCACTTAACCGTATCTGAGCCCTGAAGGTCTGCCCATGGAGAGATAGGCAAACTGAGACAAGAACAACTACCTCAGATTCCCATTTCTTCAAAAACAAGGCTCTGATAATTGCCGTGGCCACTGGAAAACAGCTGAGCTGGGAACGTATATTGACCAAGATTTGTTGCTTTGTGACGCCGCGCTCTGCCCAGGGACGGCGACGCTCTTCCAAACTTCAGCTTTTCTACAGCCAGGCACTACCCAGCACAAACGAAACCACTTCAAAAAATTTAGAAGGGTTTTCCCCACATTTCTGTAACTAAAATAAGCAAATCGATTTTCTCCATCTTCACAAAAATAAACCAGACCCTCACTCCCCAGTAGGAATAATCGTCGTAAGTATTGTGCTCAAAATTATTATTTTGCTGGAACTAGAGCTGTCTGAAGCAGCAAGGCAGGGGAAAACATGAGTAGCAAAACCACCTTTCAAACACAAGTGAATTTAAATGAATATTAGTTTGAATGAATGTCATAAAACCATTACAACAAGCTCTGAAAGCTGTCTGAGCTGTCACAGGAGATTAGGTACTATTCACCCCTCCTTTATAATAAAATAATAATAATAAAATCATCCAACATTTCCTGTTCCACTCCCTACCCTAGAATTTTTTTTCCCCTAAATAACACTTTGTAAGCAATACCAATAAGAAACCAGTTATATCATCGACTTGGCTACTGCCATCTGCATTCCAAATGAAAAAGTTAATTGCACTGAGACTGCAGAAAGAGTTCAGGAGGAACGAAGACAAATCCATTTTATTCTCTTAAGTCTAAGTACACATTACAAAACAAGCATGTACCTATCACCATGGCAATTTAAGAGTCATTATAATTCTTTTCTTTACACATCTCTTTAGACTAAGGGACACAGGCAGCATAACTGCCAGGTTTTTAAGAGTGCTTGGTTCGTTTTGGAACTTACCAGTCTTAGAGTAATGAGTTTGCAGCATTTGCTATTTCCCTTTCGATTGCTCTACCGACCTCACCAGATTTAACAGAGAAATCCTACTGAAGGCCTCCCCATAAAGTCCTTTATCAAACACACACCAGAGAAATATCTGTAACGTGCCGGTCTGTAAAATCATTTGTTGCACTCAAGAAGAGATAAGCAAAGGGGTTGCAAGTAAATGGTGAAGCCCAGAATCCACAATTGTTCTTCCTGAAATGAATCAACTCAATCTAAAGACAAGGACATTGCCACAAAGCAGCAGGACAAGGAAATAAACTGCAGAGTTCCCTGCAAAACCACCTCTGGTATTATCCACTATTGCTTAATTAGAGGAAAAGCTATAAAAGTCACCATTAGTGTTTCTAACGTAACTGGAGGAAAACTAGATTTAGAAAGTACTGAGATTATCTGCAAATAAAGGAGTATAGCGATCTCTGTCGCTGCCGAAAAGGCAGAGCAACCCATTGAAACGCTTGGTCATAATTATTCTTTAAGTCACAACATCAGCTTAGATCAGGAAGACTGGTTTCCAACCTCACAGTTACCCTGAGCTCACAAACCACTTGCCTTCCATGCTTTGTAACACAATTTAATATATACTGTCACGCTTAACATTACAGATATACAAAGGAGTGCGTGGATCAGCTGGGACTGAACTAAAATTGTCTGTGTGCATATGTGAGCGAGCACAGGTTTGAAATAATTAGTTGAATCCAAGAGAGAGTGGTCGTACTTCGACTTCATGAATTTTAATTTTCTTCTGTTGAAAACTTTTTCCAGAAAAAGTACCAGCAACTATTTCCATTGCCCTGTCACGCCAGATGCAGAAGTAGCTCAACTGGAGTGCGCTGGGGTCCCTGGAATTAACAGCTTCTTAGGTATCATTCCTGTATGAGAGCTAACATAAACCTGGTTTTAGTAAAGGCCAACGCACGCTGGAATTCCTCATACCCGATCCAGTGGCATTAGTATCAACTGGCCTATAATTCCAGTTTACTGGGATTATTTTCTGTCCTTCCCCTGAAATGCATCCGAGTTAGCTGGAAATCCTCCTCTTTCCATGGTTACCCTGGACTTGCTGGGATGAGTAACTGGACAACTGGGTAAAATTCTCCAGCTCACGTGGATGGCGCACTGCTTTCTTCTGCCTTAAAAATAATCTTTTCCCCAAAGAGACATCAATTATACCACTCAATCTTATGCAGATTTATTTTAACACAATCTAAATCTCTTTCTCTGCTGTAAAAGGCATTTCCTTTATCCCGACCACCATTCCTTCCCCTCAGCCATTTCCTCCCAATGTCACCCTCCTGCCAATAGTACCATCCGACCCCGCTGCACAGCAAATCAAACCAGGGAGCTGAAATTATAATTAATTTCTTTTTTTTTTTTTTTTTGTTGGAGTAAGTTGTCAGGCAGCTCAGTTCCCTGATCTTGCCTTCCATGGCAACACAAGCACCAACAGAGAGGAGGCAGAGGGGACGAGTATGAAGGGAAGGAAAGGAGGAGGTACCAGCAGAAATGCTGCAGATTTATGACAGATTCTAAAAAAACACAGCATGTAACCACAGACTCAGATTTAAGCATCACATGATCCAAACTTCTCCTTTCAGAAAATGAAATGCAATTCATTCATTTTGAGAAATGCTCTGGTCTTTATCAGGTAAATCACATCAGCCACTGTGCTGATGCTCTGGGGCTGGAAATTTTCAAAAGTTCCTGAAACAGAAAAGTCACAATTTTCTTTGATTCAGCTGAATTATTTCAAACCCAAAGTCACTCAGCTGTATGCACGAGGACCAAACAAAGCCCAAAAATGTTTTCTGCATTCCAACAAGCGCTTCCTGCGGCCCCGTACCCATGGCAATTTTCCCATAGCAACCGGCAGGTCACGTCTGCAGGAGCAGGAGTGGGTTCGTGGATGTCTAAGATGGGATCCACAGGCTCCTCTTACTGCAAAATAAGTGCTTTTTAGTACCTTCATGCTTCCAGAGTTTATTCACTGACTGGCCTTGAAAAAAGCAAGAGCAGTAAAATGGCTGAACAAGGACAATGCTTCAGAAAAAATTAAAATTGCCATTTCTCTTTGTCACAGGCAAGAGCTTTTCCTTATGCTCCTTGCAACTGTTCAGCTGGAACCGTACACACGGTCAGGGAATTTTTGCCCTTAATGAGAAGGCACCACAGGTTACACTGGGATTTGCCTAACGCTGCATGTTACCATGTTTAAACCGAGGTTTCCAACACAGCCAGACAAGATTTCAGATGGGCAACGAGCGTGTGCAGGCAAGTATATCTATTTAAAACAAATACTACCAGCAGCATCAGGCAAAACCACAACTTATGAATAGCTATGTCTCTTAAAAGCACCAAGTAAATTAGCTGTAATGAATGTTTCTATTGAGCTCAGTTGCACAGGGCTTCCCTTTATGCCATTTCATCAAGGTTCAAACGCATTGAGAAACACTTCCACACACCGGCAGATTTTCAAGTAGGTATTTTAGTAAACTCCTTTGAAGCCAGCAATATTCACAGGAAAGTTTGGGCAAACTCTGGGATTCCTCTCCCTGCCAGCGCACTGCACACACAGACATACACACAAGTTATTTTTGTTTCTTCAGTCCCTCTGGTCTCCGCAGATGTCCCACCTCGGCCACTGCCTGGCCCGGGAAAAGGCAGGGAGTGGAACTGAGCCAAGCAGGTGGCGGACGGGGAAGAGTGTCAACACCCCTGGGCTGATGAGGAAGGCTAAAAAGGAAAAGAGATACCAGAAGCCCAACCCAAAGAACATCAAAATGCTGCTTTGGTTCATATATACCTTCTTTAAAAGCACACAGAAGGTGAGCACTTTTTTTTTTTTTAGGCTCCAACCACTAGAAGTTGAAAGCAAAACCTTAAGGAGAGTTTGCACATCGATACCATGCTGTAAAACTTCAACAGTCATTTAATTCTACACAACTTCCCGACAACTTCTTATCTAGCAAAGCTTTTAATTGCTG
Organism: Numenius arquata; assembly: GCF_964106895.1. NCBI lineage: Eukaryota > Metazoa > Chordata > Aves > Charadriiformes > Scolopacidae > Numenius > Numenius arquata. Next base: position 3,981,237 of record NC_133589.1, on the reverse strand, counting down.
TCACAGAGCAAACCAATAAATCAAGCAACACCACCGACACAAACAGCGGCAGTTAATTTTTCATGCAAGTGAGAACATTCGAGGCTGTTTCACGCTGGAGAATTAGTAGCGAAGAATCAAGAGCTGTATTTTTGTTTTCACATCCCTTACGTCTCTTTAATAGGGTTTTGATTTTACTCTTTGAAAATTATTTGAGACATCTAGCACAGCTTCACTTCTATATCCTCCCCTTTGAGGAGTAAAGCACAGTGCAGGAAAGGAAAAACCACCACCTAAGATATTGTAGTTGCCATTTTTTTTTCAGTAATGAAATACCACAACAAGGTCAAGGAATAAGTTCACGGAGTATCAAAATAGCATCTCATAGAGGAGCAGGAAAGAACATCACCGAAACTGCTGAGAAGGGCGTTTCAATCAGCTGATGGAGAGCCAGCAGGAATGGCAGGAGGTTTCCTCTGGAGTCACCACCCTGCCTGGGAAATCCATATTACGGATGGGTCTTTTCCAGATCCTACTATCCCCAGCTTTGCAAGGTGGGTCGGAGTAATCCTGCTCAGCCCGATGCCAAAAAACCTACCAGAAGCTGCTCCAGTCTCCTACAGAAAGCTATCGGAGTGCAAAGAGTCAGGAATGTGCAGTTTCAAAAACCACCTTTCTGAAACTCTTCCAGCAAAACCCACTGGCAGCCAGTTGGTAATGTCTCTTCAGTCACTTTAACGCCTGCAGAGAAAGCTGAAGGATATTTTTGAAACCCCATCATTATCACTACTTATTTACCAACTCGGTGGAACACCAGTCGATCCACACCTGACTAGGGATGAACTCGCTTATCTATTTAAAACAAAGAAAACCCCAACTATAAACATTTATATTAAAATCAATCCAGAAAAATCCTGATAATTATTTCCAGATGGATTATAAATACGTAAGATTATCTCAGAAACCAAGCCTTGGTATAATCAGAAGAATATCAATAAGTAGCTTTCATAACAAATACCTTTAAGGCAGATTTTTGGTACTTGGATCAGGGACTCTGTTAAAGCCCACCACAAAGACCACCTCATTAATTACGTATGCTAAGACAACATGGTAGTTAATTGGTGCCCACCCACCAGGCACAGAGAAACAAAGAGGTGGTGCTATAATTGTACCTCACTTAGTTTCACATTTCAAAACATTGGAGTCAGCTTCAAAATATGCCATTCACTCCGAACCAGGAGTCCTGGGCAGAGGGCTCGCTATCAGAAGACAAATTCCAATTCTCCTCCTGAGCCCTCCTATTCCTTTAAAACCACGTGAGCCACCGTTCAGCAGCGCATCGGGCAGATTACGTGGAGTCCAGCCAGTCTGAAGCATCGCAAGATCTAACTCCAGTCTGCCAACATGCTCAACATCTGAGCCTGGAAGGTCTTACCTACACCCACAAAAATCAGATGTGATTTTACATCAATATAAATTAATCTGCAGCATCACTAGCATCTATCTTTTAATCAATATTGGTTGGGGTTTTTCTTTGTCTGATTTTTTTTTTTAATTAAAGTCTCCCGAGGGTGAATTCTACGACAGCATTACAGAAGCTGCTCTGTTCTCCTGTGTAGTCCCTACTATAAACAACTTCATTTCTCTGAGCAAACTGTTCAGATACAGTGAGCTTTTTTCTGTTTTACATGGTAAGCCACGTCTTAACCAACACTACCCTGCAGTCAATTAAAGTTTGTCTCATTTTCATGCCTCTCAGTATAAGGATAATGGAGAAAAACTTTGCAGTTGCGTTCCCAGGGATGTCAAGAGCTATCTATCTGCAGACAACATTTAAAGTCTAAAATTAACCATAAAGCTGCTGTTTATTTTGAAGTCTGGGAATCGGGAGGTGTTCTGAGTGTCAGAACGAGTGGCCTGACATCAAAAACTTGATATGAAAGTTTGCCACCGACGAAGTGGGTTGGCACAAGGTGCAGATGAAGCTTTTATTTAAATGAGGTTGGCTGCCAGCGCCAGAAAGTTTCGCTATCGGCTCTGCAGACGCCTGATATCATCTCTAACACACAGCGAGCCTATTATGTTATTTTGTTGTGTGTGTGGTTGTATACATAAAAATACCGATAGTTAAGAGACTCTCTCTAACACACACCAGCCTGCGTACCACTGCTGCTCTAATCAGGTATTCTAGCCTCTAGAGGTCTAGATCCTATCTTAACCATTTCTTCACCAGCCGATAAATATTTGAGCTTCAGAGAAAATGTAAATTATGTGCAATATTTGTGTGTGCGTCTATCTCACTTTTATCATCAACTCTTATAACTCCTAAAAATCCCTTTCCATGTTAGGCTGATTGATCTGTTAATTTTCTTTAGTATATTGTCAGCATTGCATTTTTTTATTCTAAAGCCTGAAAATTACCAATATCTGTGATTTTTAAAGAAACAAACAAAACCCAGCATGCTACATACAGACTCCTTCAAAAGCTAAATAGCTATTTAACACCTCTGGTTTGCATGTAGCTAAGAGGGGTGTCCAGGAAACAAATTGGTTTAGCTTCAGAAAAGATGGGGTTTTTTTGGCTTTTTTTTTGTTGTTGTTGTTGTTGTTTTATTTTTTGTTTATTTGTTTTATGAACTTACCCTCTTTCTAACTCTGATCCTTCTGTATTTTCATTTGGATTTTCTTCCTAACTAGTGCTCACCTTCCGATCTTCCATTTTGAACACCTCCTGGCCTTCCATATACCACCACTGTCTTTTAAGGGGCATGTGTCTTTTTTTAAAAGGATCCCTGCTTAAAACTCCTGTAGGTTATAACCCTGTAGGCACGTTTCAAAGCCTGATCTCTCTCCTTGGAGCTGCGCAAACCTCTCTCACCCAGAGAAAAATAGGGGTGCCCTGCTCAAGAGCCATGGGATGGTTTCAGAACCTCAAGCTTGAGGAAGAAGCTCATCACCTACATGCGTTCCCCTGCTTGAGCTTTTACTGTACTGTAGAAAGGAAAAAAAAAAAAAAAAGACTGTGGTGACAGGTAGCGGTCCCTTACCATCGTGCTTTTGCACAGCAGCCTGTGTGACACACCACAGCCCTTGCACAGACACGTGTACAGGTTCAACACCACCACTATCAGCTGGAAGTAGACACAGATGACCAGCCAGCCGCTCCCTCCTCCCAGCCTCCTTTATGTCAATAAATCTTAACCTGGCTGTTTGAGCAATGTTTAATCATAAACAGTTTTGAACATGCTCCAGAATATAAACAAAGGTGCGTAGGAGAAAAACCGAGAGTCCAGTACTGAGAATCACTGGCCACTTGCTGCTGAGCCAGGTAACAGAGAAAAAAGAAACAAGGAACTGCTAAGGAACAGAAAACAGACACCTGGTGTTCATTTAAAACAACCACCATGAATAACATTAAAGTATCCAGAATTGTGACCACAGGAGGATTTCAAGGACTAAATGCATTAACATTCTTGGTTCTCTTAAAAACAAACGAAAAAAGAAAAAAGAAAAAATTAAATTGCTTAGAACACCCACTTAGATGCATGAAAATAAACTACCCTCATTGATCTCATCCCGCTGCCATTTCCAACGCAGTCATCTTGATTCCCTTCCGTGTTGCTAATCAAGCTAAAATTAACTCCTCTCCCCCTGCTTTACCCCACATGCTAATGCCACAAAAAATCAACACACAGGGACAGGATCAATTGTCTCTCTCCACAAGCGCAGCCCCCCTTGCTTAGGCGGTAAATGTGTATTTAGGACCTACAGGGCCTCTTGCGGGATTTTAAGCGCGTTCATCATGGGGCTGGATGGCTGTTTAGACTGGGCGACAGAATAAGGAGCTTTTACAAACCTAGTTCAAATATTTCTGAACACTTTCTAGGCATTATTGGCCCCTACGGACCTCTGTAAAATGGGCTGCATGAAAGTGGGGATTTCAGTCCTGTTAAGCCAGTGTCCACCTTAGAAGAATTAACATTGTACTTGTCACTCCTGCTTTGACAGAGAGTGAAAACGTGTCTTAAAGCTGCATTTCCACAAAGCCCTGGAGGACTCTTCATCGGCACGGCAATCAGTGAAGTTTGGGGCATATTCAAAGGACGCAGAAATTCATTTTATATGGTTGCCACACTGACAATATTGGCAAAAAAAATACATACCATATACTATTCTTCGGTTTTAAAGCAGCTCCATTTTAGATCCCAAAGTGATGTTTCAAAGGGAAAAAAGCCAAACCAAAACAAAATCCCAACCCTACCAAATAATACCCATTAAACAAAGCTAAAGTGCAGATCAAATTGGCAGAACTATGGAGTGGAGCAGAAGCTTAAAAGAAAAAAAAGCACTCTGTGGAGATAAATATTCTTCAAGTGTATGCCTGACAGCAGCCAAGGTTTTATGCTATTAAAAAAAATACAATAGACACCAGTGACAAACAAGGTTATTCCATCCACCCCCATGCTAACTTGCTGTCCCACTAAGTTAATTCAAGCGCATGGTTAAAGGCAACTTGTATGAAACAAAGTAAGATGATGCTTATTTCTCTGTTCTGCCCTCACCACCCTGGTCCTACACCTTTCCTTCATGAGGCGGTGGCAAACTCTCCGCTGTAAGACTGAAATGGCACAAGTTTTGCTCGGCCCTTGCCAAGGGCTCGGAGTTACGATGCATCTCGCCTTCTTGTAGGACTTCTCACATCCCACTTTTCCCAGTCCTAAGGGTCTACTGCCAAACTACAGCTCCCAGCCCCAGTGATGGGGATTCAGGACCCCTGGAGGGGGTCCACAGACCCCCCCTATTCGGCCAGCTCCAGGCAGTCAGTGGTCAGTCTGACATTCACTTCATTTTCCAGAGATGTCAAAGAAATGGTCAATACTCGCTCTGTGACACATTTGCCCACGGTGTTTCTGCGCCAGAAAAGGCTGCCGAGCCCCCATTCATGATGGGCTCAGTTTTTTCCTCCCTCCAAGACAAACCTTAAGAAAAGAGCCTAAGTCTGGCTTCCAATCTACCACAGCAGAGACCACAAGAAGTGACTCAGCAGAGCGTGGCCACTACCAGCATCTCTCACTCCTTCCCTGCTTCTGCGAAATTCAAGAGCCCTTCCGAGAGGCTTTGCAAGCCTCTGGTGCTCACACTGATCTCAGTTAAAACGAAAAAGGTCAATATTAACCATTTTCCTCCTCTGCTCATCTTGGCAGAAACACCCAACTAAGTACATTCCTCCCTCAATCATAAACCACAATTAACACCTACCTCAGTGCCAAGAAAAGCCCCACCTGCACCCACGCTCTGGGGAACTTCCCTGCAACAGCTTCTACAAAGAGTTCTGTTTTCAATAAGAAATTAAGCAACGCACTGAGAATTAAGCATGTAGTGAGAGCATGGAACTAACTGCAGCGCCACAGTTGGCCTCCCCAAGTACCACTGGTTATTCATTTCCATACCTAACTCAACACCAAGCATTTTAAAACTTTGCTCAACTGCTGGGGAATTTCCAACCTGCCGCAGATCCTGCCCCTTTCACCACAGAAATCTGGCCATGGCTGCCACAGGCAACACGCAACTTCGATTCTACCCCTATTTTCATCCGACCTCCCATCTTCTGGGGCAGACTCTTCCTTTATTACCACGAGCATCCAGATCCTTGGGAAATTTTTATACCCTGGAGAAGGAGTCTGTAAAGATCAGTTCATAAAATCTCCTAATAACCATGAGAAAAAGGCACTTGTTTCAGCATCTTTGTTGGATACACTAGAGCAGTTTAATTCTCATGTAAATCTCATTTGCAATGCCATCAACTTTCTTCTAATGGGCCATTCATCATTGCAGGGTTTGCTTTCAGGGAGCCAGCCCGTCTCCTTGAAAGGTCTCACCAGCCATCTAGAAGACTTTCCCTTTCAAATATAAGGCACTACCTATAAACACATTAGCAAAGGCTGTGCAAAAGAAAATAACCTCTGTAAAGCTCAGGAAGAGGCCCTAATTCCCACATACACATGCCAGAAAAAGCTCGCGTGTGGGATGTTACTAACCTTTACATTCAATCAGAGTCTCTAAGAGGGCTCTAACACGCCGAGCATGACTGTGATGTATTTTCCTTTGAGGCTGGTTCAGTTCATTTAGAAAGTGATTTGGAAGAGCTAATGTACTATTTATGTACATTATAAAAAACGATCCATATGGAGTCAGACTTTGCAAAATGTTCGCTCAAGTCCGTTCCACTCCCTCTGAAGACATTTCACAATCCATTCAATACCCAGTAGAGGAAGCCAGGATTACTGTTTTAAAAGTGGCTGTGAGGGTAATTTAAATGTTTTAAAAGCTGACATCTTCTAGACTCGGAGCCAAATAAATGTTTGGGGCAACAGAGAGCATCTCTCACACAAATGTCCACAAAGTGACATCCACCTGCAGCCTTCAAAATACTGACACTGAAAATAAAGGTTAGAAGAGAATCCCAGGCACAACCTTCCTACCTACTAAAGAAGAGAAAAAGAAAATAATTTTATTATTATTGAGGAGAATATGATGTACAGGACTGGCTCGTGAAAGATCACCTAGCAGGACACAGCTAAGATTGCAAACAACGTAAAACAATCCCAAGATTAATTAAGGTATTTTAAATCCTGCCAGCATATATGACTGTGCTGAGGGGTTTCTTCCTTGAAAGGAGTTTAACCAACTAAAGTGACAATGACTCTTGTGAAACGACAGCACATATGGAAGTTACTGCCAAAGTTCCATTATTTTTAAATCAGGAAATTTTAGAGAGTTAACTTGTCATATTACTGGCATATTCTAATGCTCCCCTTCCTTTGCTTCAGTATAGTTTACAGAATTAGGGAAACATTTTACTTTAGCAGCTGTATTTTACCTGGAAGCTACATACAAACTTCACAGTTTACAACATCAGCTTTTTTGGGGAATGGGATTCTAGCCCTTCTCTGCTACAATTTTTTTTTAGTAAGAATTCTCATACTTGCAATACTACGTGGTGGAGCACAAAGCAGGACGAAATTGAGAAGAAACTGTGAAGCACTTGGAGAAGAGGATGCACCACTTGTCACCAAGAGACCTCAGATTCTGAATCACTGTCCGTCAAAACAATTTTGTTTCCCAAGTTCATTCTGCGGCTCCGTTTGCAGTGAAGCGCTGATCTGGGACAGTCAATTGTAAACAGACCCCGTACAAGTCTAATCTACTTGATTGCGCTTCTTTCTAACAGCCAGTTTGCATATGCCTTGTTTATACACAAAATACAAAAAAAAATAAAAATGCTAGCAACATTTTTATTGAACCACTACACATTAGGAATTTTCTCCTATGAGTTCCTATGCCTAAAGAAAACTTCAGTGCTTGCTTTAATAGTCCATAAAAAAAAAAAAAAAAAAAAAAAAAGACATTAGCAGCAAAGCATGTGCCAGCCTTTGACTTCCTTTGCAGGTCTTTGCAGTGCTAGAACAGTTCCATTATGGCTTGTCTCATTAGACAGCATCTGAGGGAGACATGGTAGGAGAGATGGTAATTATACAGCTGAATGGACAAGGCAGAAGGAGGCAAAGCCACCCAATTGCCAGGCTTGTTGACAGTCAACACCCCTTTACGCACGGTGGGCAGGCAGCCAACCCAAGGTACACCACGTTACACAAGCCGTGAAACAATTAAAAAAAAGAAAAAGATCAATAAATAAATAGCAGTTGGCACATCTCCCACACCAAAAGTCTACCCTTACTAGTTTGGGCTACACCTCAAACTGAATATGAAAAGCAAAACCATTTTTGGTCTACCCATCAGGTGGAAACAAAATTTGCTTTCTGTGTCTAGTCCTTTTCTCCTCCCACGCAATCAGGATTTTGAGTGTTTAAGAGTCCATAGTTCTTATGCCCTGGAGAGAGGAAAGGCCTTAAACTGCTCAAGAGCAATTCCTTTAGCAAGTGCACAAACTGGCTCTGCAGGGAGTCCAGTCCTGCTTAGTCAAAATGTTGGTGGCTTCTGTACGTGGCCTTAAGGGAGACAGAAGATTAAAACAGTTTGTGTGGGAAGACTTCCCAAGGCTCTCTTTAAAGTGGCACGAAGCAGAAAAAAGGGGTACAGCTATAATGTTATATTTCATAGAGAAGGGGAGGGACACCCTTTTCCACAGTGCTTGGAATACCTCTGCAAGCTTTTTTGTCTCCTCGTTCCGTTGTAAAAGATGGAGTGGTTTGCACTTGCACATGAAAATAGCCTCTTACGCTAGAAGATTCCAGAGAAACAGGATAATAAGTGGTAACAATGTGCTAAAAGTTTTCTTCTGCTTATCCTCCTACCCTAATCACACAGTATATATTAACAGAACCAGACAAAGACTGTCCATCTTTGCTCCCTCAGCTAAGGCAGAGCTCCCAATTAATTTCTACGTTATTTCTCCCAAACTGTCAAGATGTCCTCAAACAACACGAAAATTACATATCTGCTACATTTAAAGGAGGGAGGAAAACCAAAGTAAATTGCGCATACATAACAAACGACAACCCAAGAAATTAAGCTCACTTTTAAATCACGAAAAATAGATTGGGTAGGGAGGGAAGGGACTATCAATCAAATCTTACTTAAGAGTTGCTGAATATTCAAAGAACAGGCTTCTAATAGAGTGCTCTCTCAAGACTGCTTGAAATTTTTATGATAAAAAATGCATGAAGACATGAAAAAAGGATCAGTAGGGTAACGAAGAGCAAAATACACAAGACAGAAGTGGATACAGAGTATTAATTAGGCCATTAAGATCCTTTAATGTTTTACCATCCAATAAAATATGTATTTCATAAAAATTAAGTGCCATGCAGAAGGAACGCACACATGCATTTTATTGAGCTGTTCCGAAGAAACTGAAGCTGTGAATTACTAGCAAAAAACATTTGTGGACAAGAGTGAATGGACATTAGTAAAATTGTCTCTCTACTATGAAAACAAAGAATATACTATTGGATAGAAATTTCTGCTCACATTTCCCTAAGTGAGAGATTCATTTGCTTTATAAGCATCTCATCAATCTGCTTTTATAAGGAGTCTGCAGTCAACTGAAATAGGGAGACTTATAAATACTTGAAAAAACCATTCAGTGATTAATACTGAATTATTGACTGAAGTGAATGCATTAAGACCACACGATAATTTGTACTCACAATTAGTCGATTAACCAAGTCTAGAAGTGCATTAAGATGTCTTTTTGTCGCCCCCATTCAGGAGACAAAAAAACTGCTTCAACTTTTTCATCTTACAGATTTGTTCCAAACGTTACTGCAAAGCCTCTGGCTCCCCATGTTTCTTGGTGTTGATCTTGCAGTCTGGTACATCAGGGTTCACCAGCCACTTCAGACACATAAATCAATGTTTAAAACCTACCTAAATTTACCAGCCAGAAAGCGCCGCACAAACTCAGTGGTCTTCTTATGGCATTCATTGCTTGTCCTAGACGTATGCAACTGTAAAACAACAAAGACCTTAACCACCCAATACACCGCGGACTAAGCTCTACACCGTATTTAGCTTTCACCTTTTTTTTTTTTTGATTGTTTTTAAGTAGTAATCCTGAAATCGATATCCTAGCCATGGGTCTGCAAACTTAGGAAACCCTCAGAAAACTGCTAGATAAATGGGGGCAGAACCAAAGGCACTAAAACAAAGCTGATATTAGGTATGGCTACATGCGAGAGAGGCTTCTGTGTTCTCGACTGCTATTAAGAAAAAGGAGAGGAAAGAATCTCTACTAAAAGCAAATGAGATAATTCCTCTCCCTTTTCATTAACGTCGCCAGCTCAAAAGCACATGATTTTTCTTTTTTTAAACCACATTTCCACTTGGCTGGGGAAGGGAAAGCTGGCTCATCCCCACCTAACCAGCAGCAGGGTGAAGCTTGGTCTGTTAAGCATTTTTGGTGGCGGTGGCCCTTGGCTCCAACTGCGGAACACCCAGCTGCTGCCCGCTCGGACAGTCATTAGAGCTAGAAGGAGCTCAAAGATCAGCACAAGTGAGAAGAACTGTTACGGAGGTGAGTGCTAGGAGAGATCCACCCCGAATAATAAAGCCAGCTGGAGGTAGCTGTCAAATCTCAGTGGTTTAACAAGCCCCTAACCAGTTACATCCCTTTTGTTACCCCCCAGTACCGAGTGCCACCCCCCAAAGCTCAGAGCTGAACACACTCCCCAAGCTCCACACCCTGCAACTGCTGCAAAAACTTCTGTCAGTAGTAGGCACTAATTACTACACATATGCCATGCAAATAAAGTCTTATTACTGGCCTAAGTAGCAAATTCAAGTAGTTTCCTGTTCTTTACCAACATCCTGTTGCCACATCTACTCCTCCAGGAAACTGCAACACCGAGCAAGAGAATTTGGCATCCCACAGAAGAGCTCTGACGCTAAATGGCTATCGAAGCACAGTTACTAAGAGCTTGCTTACAAAGAAAACAATCACATTAATCTGCTTGTCATTTATGCTTTCAGTTATTCGGTGCAAGATTGTGTGTCCTGTTTTCTGAAGGGACCAAAAAAAAAAAAAAAAAAAAAGGGGGCAAAAAACCATTATTTTGATTTGTTACCAGAAGTCAAAACATGCAGTGAGGATGCTCACACAGCTGGCACCAAAATAACTCAGATATGAATTACTACAAATTTCATCATTTTTATTCCCGTTTTTGTAAAAGCAAAAACTCTCACACTCATTCATCCCCTAGATTTATATAAAAGCAGTACCAGCTGGAAGAATTCCACAGCCAGCTAAGCATACATGTTAGGATTGGGAGTTTGTTAACACAAAGAAGTTACACCAGCACAACTTGAATCTACATTTAAGCCTTTATAGCTTAAAACCCTGCACAAGAATGTACAAGACAAGTGTGGCATGTTCTGGTTAGACTAATCTTTTCATAATCAACACATTAGCTAAACTGAACCAAGCGTGGTTTAAAAGAATATAGAAGAGAACATAGACTGAGTTTTGCATGGCGTTACTTTATATTCGCAACCTGATTTACAGCACAGCTATTTTTGAATCAACAAATCGAGCAGTAGTTTCACATAATGAGAGAAACTTTCCTTAAACGTTTAATATAACCCATGACAAATTGAGCTGCTTAGCCAAAAATTATTACTTGACATAAATTCCATAATTAAAATCAAGTGATCCTTTATCACCACCTCGCTGTGCAACAAAAAAAACCTGTTCTCAAAGACGGTCTTTGAAATCAAATAAGGGCATGAAAAAATATAAGACGAAGCACTAAGCAAATCTTTGAAGAGTTTCTAGCGAGAGTAAAACCACCATCCACAAGTTGTAGCAAAGCAAACGACGCGTTTCAAACAAAAAACAAAAAACAAACAAAAAAAAAAAGGTTGCAAATGCAGATTACGCAATATTCAAGAAGCAAAACTACAGGAGGAGTTATTGGAGGCAACATACATATGCAGCGTTTCAGAAACAACTAGTTCTGTCGTCGTGGTTATGTGGTCAAAGCATTTCCTTAGTATGTGTACGTAGGGCTTGCAGTTCCCTCCGAGATGTGAGGGCACCCGCGCTCGTGCACACCATGATGGCATTGTTCTAACCACAAGAATGGAGGCCGAGTGGTTACTGAGGTCATCACAACACTGCGATACGTCGTGTATATCTCCGTTTTTCTCAATTATGTCCATTTTCTTACTTTAATTAGTGCCTCGTACTGGCTAACAAGACTGTACAATCTCCCTTAGAAAGGGAAACGAGAAGACTGCTGGATCCAGCTCTCAATTTTCTTCTTGGTTACTAAGCCCCACTCGCAGAGACACCCTCACTACCCAAACGCTGAAGTGGATTTGTGTATTCACAATACGGGAAGATTAATGCACGCGTAAAATTCTGTGGGATCAGCACCTTGATATGTGCTCAGAGTATTGGACTATTTATTTTTGTCAAATTTATTAAGTACCTAGGAAAATCCCATTATAAATAAAGCAGCGCGCTCTTAATAAAACTTCACATGCACAGTAAGTTTTCAATTTATAATGGGGCTTATATACATACTTTTTTTTTAACTCCATGTTTTAATTTGATTTCATACATCCATATATTTACTTGCCTTGTATTTTATGCTCAAACTAAAAAAACTCCTCCATTCATTTCTTCCATTTCCTAAATGCTAGAACTGCAGCTTTAAAGACTTATTTTTATGCTTAGAAATCTGGTACTGAAGTACCCATTTACACCGAAAAACACAAACTTCAGGCTCCATTAATAGCGCTACTGCAAAAATACAAAACGGTCACAGAAGCAATAAGCAAATATCCCATGAAATATTCACAGACAAGCACCATTTTCCAATCTATTGAGCTGCCGGTTCAGAAAACTCAAGTGCTATTATTAGGCTACGCTCAATCAACATTTGCAGTTTTTAGCCAACAGAACTTTTGTACTTGGGAGCATCTGAAATCCTGACCCGTTGCTGCTTAAAATTTGGATTACAAGCTTAACTTTCAACTGTTTCAGTCCCTGCAGTTCTAGAGGGGACTAGGGGAATAAAATAAATACTTTAGTTACTGCAAGACTCCAATTTATTATTGTCACTTAACAATTGAGTCAGTTTTGAAGACAACAAAGAAAAAGTTACTAATTCAGCATTAACCTTACCCCGTAAACACCTAATTATACTGTAAATTTGAAAAAATTACTGTCTACAGCAGGAAAAAGTACTCCAGCTTACGGTTCCTGCTGTATCTTACGTTTTTGCTTGTATCAATAGTTCTAAAAATCTGGTGCATATCCCACTGATAGTCTTGAGTTTTCCCTTTTTTTACAGAAAAATACCCAATTATATATCCACAGATTTCCAGCTTCCGCTAGCACAGCTGAAAAAAGAGTTTCTAGCGATCCTTAATTTGATTTAAAGCACTTATTTTTGATGTAAGTACTTCCATAATTTCATCTTGATTTATATTTGCAGTGACTGCTGTAGCGTGGTACTCACGTTAATTAAACAGATTAAGGGGTCTTCAGCTGTACTGCGGGCCCTCCACTCTTCCACCCACTTTTGTTTCTTAACTGTCATTAACCTCTAGGAAATGCCCTCCTTGTTGGCCATTATTGTTTAATTACACTTCACAGTTATGTCATCACATCTGCGAAATATAATCTTCCATAACAACACAGCTGTGAAATACGATGCTGCCGCCCAGCAGTGAAATTCTGGTTCCAGCAGATCACACAACAGGCCTGATGTCCATGGGAGGAAGCGACGGGAAATTTTTCCAAGGCCCTTCGTTTTGACCAGTTTGATTGTGTCAGGAGGTATGTCCAGTCTGCGAGAAAGGTCCCAGAAACTCCTCCTCTGTCCTCCCTTCCCCACCCATCCTGACAAAATCCTCCGTAAACATTAGAAACAACTACTTCTAAACTTAGAAGAGGGCTTAGAGAAGTTTTATAGAGAAAATGTGAAGTGAGAAGAAACCTCAGAAATAGAATCTATGAGCCCACTATCCTTTTTTTTTAAGAAATAGTATGGATTAAATCTGAAATACACTTTTTTCCTGGAACCCTCTGCTTCCATTCACAATCTCACGATACGCAAGCATCTCATTTGCTTATACTATAACAGCAGCAGTGATTGCATGGGTCCAAAAGAAACAGGACTTTGCATATTCCTGCTATCCTTTACAGGTGAACCCCTACTCCCCCCGAAAACAAGAAAGGGGACAACCACTGCAACAAGTGGTTCTTAGAAGATTACCAGCAAGAGCTCCCCACACCACAAGGACCTCCCATCTAAATCATTGAATGGAATGGCCATTAATTCCTGAAATTTAACAGGAATTGTGCTTGGTACATGGATTAGGTGTGGCTGTATCAAACAGGCCAGCAGCGTTACCATAAAATAATCCGGAAAAAAATATAGTTTGTACTGTAAAGTCTGTGTGCTAGGACTTATCTTTACTTTGTCCTATTTTTGATGATATTAGCCGGCTAGCAGCAAGCATACAGGCGTTTCCACAGAAAAGAAATGGCACCAACCGGCGCTTTGTTCTGTTTACTGAGGGAGGGGGGAGATTTGCCTCTGCGTGTGTGGGGAGAGGGGTGACTGTGAGGGAATTGTCTGATTTTTCAAGAGTGGAGATAACAGTGGACAGGAGAACAATTTAAAGCCTCAATCAAGACTGTGTGTAACAAGCTTCGACAGGATTTTTTTTTTTTTTTTTTTCCTGGTCTGGGTTAAAAACCCTTGACTGGCCAGCAAGGAGCAAGGAGTTGTTTACCTGTTAGAAGCAAGGGGGCAAATTCCTTTAGATTGATGCAAAACATTTTCCTACTCTGGAGGTCAGAAAGGGAGGAGCATCGAGTTTATTTATGTAGCTCAAACAGCGGCCAAGCAAAGAGGATGCCTTATTGTGCCGAGTTCATAACTGTACATTAAACTCCTCCCTTTAAAGCGATGAAGAAGGAAAATTGCCAGTTCTCACTCCAGGAGTCACGAGCAAATGGAAGGGGAGAGAAATAAGCAACCAAGTCACTGCTTGAGAGAGTTTTCGAGCACAATGCTTATGATTAACCAACTGAAGAATCAGAATGACAGGGAGGAGAGAGCTCGCACAGATAAACCCAGAGCCAGAAGGAACAACAACAGAAAAGCCCTGGGCTTCGGGTGGTCTTGTTTTACAAAGCAAGATTAATTAAACAGACACTAAAGGACATCTCTTTTAGAAAATGAAACACATTACAAACCAAAACGCCTCAGAGAGCAAGCAGCTAGGGAGTTATAACTAAATTACTAAGTACAAAATGAAGCAGCCTGCAGAGGAAATGAGTAATTAAAAAACCCTCCCCTGAGCAACAGGCTGGCGAGAGAGGGATAACTCCGGGACCCTGATGCTGGAGGTAAACGGTACCAAAGCCAAAAACTGCCAGATGAAAACAGATGTTTTACACAAACAACAAAAAGCCTAGTGGAACATCATAAAAACCTCAATCTGCTGCCTTTACAGCGTGTTTTCACTCAGAGATGGCATTAGACACAGTCTGTCTGGTACGACCTGGAGAGATGCACACAGGAATTACATCACCCACCGCTACCACGCTGCCGCCCCCGGGGTGAAGTGCTGCAGTCCTTGGATAGTGCTCGGCAACCATAAACAATGCTTTCAGAGGAAGAAACACATCAACCTCTTTCTTCTTTCTGCAAGAGAGTTCACCTAAAACACGGCACAGGCAACCACCTCTCAGCTAGCCCAGAAAACCCTTTGGTAGCCCTCTCCCCTTCCTCAACAAAGCAAAGACACCTTGGGCGCCGGCTCTCCGGGGGTCCTGCTGAGCAACATCACCATCAACATCACCGTCAGGCCTGGTCTGACTCCCCCTTTTTTCCTGTTGCCCCAGAGAGACACCAAGAACAACACCCAACTTGCCGACGTTAAAATAAGCACCTTGCCAAAGTGGCCTTCCAACTTTTTCCACTAGGTCTTTTCCAGGCAAGGCAAGCCCTGGGTCTAGGAGGTTTCAGAGCACTGACAAGAGTCCTTCTTCTCTCATTTCTCTTTTGGAAACCTCGTAACGGTCACCAGTTGAACACGAGCCTGTTGGCAGGCAGGCATGGAGGACGATGACCATGGGTGACAGCCCGCTGCAGGAGTACCCTGGGGCGAGGGGCTCACACTTTTTCTCCAGACACAGCTCCCTCAGAGGGAGCAGCCCCAGCCCTGGTAAATGTCATTCCCTTTCTGTCATGGACAGCAACAAGGCCAGGAAGGTGAAGACATCCTCTGTTGATGTTGAGGTGGACCTTCTGCTTGGTCACCAGGTGGACATCTCTCACTGCCACCTTGGGACGTTCATCAGGTGTGTGTGGGTCACTCTGTTGTTGCACTGAGAGTAGCTCACCCACCTGAGCCAACTTCAAACGAGGAGCCCCTCACTGTTCCTCCAGACTCTCTGTGGTCTAGGGAGGGCCTCAAGGCCAACTTCTTCAGAGGCAGTCCTTCACCCACCTCAGTCCCCTCAGACCCACCATGGGCAGGGGGGATCCCTCCCTGTCCCCTTCATCAGAGGTGGCCCCTCACCATCACCTCAGCCCCCCTGTGAGCCGGGAGAGTCCCTCACCCTCTCCTTCGTCAGAGGTGGCCCCCTACCTCAGGCCCGTCTCCTCGCTGAGGCCGAGGGACCCCTCCTCGTCCCCTTCCTCCTCCTCGGGCCCTCTCCACCCAGCCCCACCTCCCCTCCCCGGGGCGGAGGGGTCCCTCTCCGCCCCCTCACGCCCTTCGCCGGCTCCCTCCCCGCAGGCCGCGGCCTCTCCCCCTCTCTCTCGTCCCCTCCAGGCGGAGCGGGCCCAGCCCCGCGGGCCCCCGGCCGCCTCCCCCGGGGCCACCGCCCCCGCAACCCCCGGCCCGGCCCTCGGCGGCGGCGGCACTCACTGCGGTGGGAGCTGTAGGGCCGGGCCGCCGCGGCGCTGGAAGGCGCCGTCCACGAAGACGCCGTTCTTGCCGAGGCAGCGCAGGTAGAAGTGCGGCTCCTGGAAGCTGAGCTGCAGGTGCCGCCGGGAGATGAAGCTGGAGTGCCCCATGTTGACGTCCACCGAGCCCTGCGAGGAGTTGCGGCCTATGGTGACGGCCGGCTGCCGCATGAGGAACTCGAACTCGCGGCCCTGCAGCCGCGCCAGCACCGGGCCGGCGGCGGCGGGCGGCGCGGCCGGGGGCGGCGGCCCGGGAGGGGGCGCGGCGGCGGGGCTGCAGGGCGCCGAGCGCAGCGCCAGCAGAGCCCGCGCCCCGCTGCTGTCCTCCCCGACTTCGGCCATGTTCCCAGGCAGGGAGCGAGCCAGCGTGCCGGCCTCCGGGGCGGAGCCGGCGGGGCGGGGGTGGGAGGGGATGCGGGGCGGAGCGGGAGCCGAGCCCGCCGCCGCCGCCGCCACCGCCTTCCCCGGCCTCCCCCGGCAGCAGCGGAGGCGGCGGG
Source organism: Numenius arquata (assembly GCF_964106895.1). NCBI lineage: Eukaryota > Metazoa > Chordata > Aves > Charadriiformes > Scolopacidae > Numenius > Numenius arquata. The sequence goes on along the minus strand of NC_133589.1, from coordinate 3,964,307 downwards.
CCCGGCCGCCCCGCCGCGGTGGAAGGGCTCGGCGGGGGCGCGGCGCCGCCTGCAGGCCCGGGCGGGCCAGGCCCGGGGCCCCGGACCCCGGACTCTTCCTCGGGCAGGTGCTGAAGGAGCGACCCCCTCCGAGGGGACGGGCGCCTCCTCCCCTCCGCTCCGGGCAGAGAAATGGCCTTATGCCGGGTCCGTGAGTGGAATCGCCTCAGAAACAACCTCCCCCCCCCATCCCATCTCCGGAGGGGCGCCCGCACCCCAAACCGGGGGCTTTCCGTGGGGCAGGGGCACGTCCAGCCCCCAGGGCATCGCCTGCCTGTCGGTCCGGGGGTCCCCGGTTCCCAAACCCGCTCACGCCGGGGGACACGGCGTTCCCGTGCCTCTTGGTGACATGGCACCGACACCCCACTCCAGCGTTGGGCAACGTGATTTTTAATAACCCTGGACTGCTCGCCAGGGCTTGCCGAAGGGGCAAATTCATCCCAGGCATACAAGGTGTGAGTTTAAAACACCTTAATGCACTTTTATAACCATAGAGTTTATATATATATATACACACACACACATACATATATGTATTCATACAGTGGTTTTATATAGCTTTATACTCATACAGTTTTTCATTATAAGGGAGAGTGTGTAGGTTGTTTAGCTTGCATTACATTATTTCTTACTTCAAATAACTTTTTATATTTTTTTTTCCCACAAGAGTTATTTATATTATATGTTACTTATATGAATAATAAAGTTCACGTGCTTTGCAACAACGGCACGTTATGTGGGTTATGTATACGTCTGCACTGCTTAGAATATCCAGATTAAACAGGTAAAACTTTCCTGTATAGGCGAGCCAGTGATACTTTGCAGAATCCCGAATTGTTAAGTAACCAGAAAATACAATGAATTTGAGAATCTTGGGAGCGGGAGCAGCCGTAATTGCTTATTGCTTCAGCTCATGCGGGGAACGCGGCAGCCCGTAGCGAGGCGGCTCAGCAGCTTAGAGGAGATGAGGACAAAAAAAAAAAAAAAAAAAAAAATCCCATAACTGGTCAAAAGTGTAGAGCAAATTTCAGCTACTAAGGCTGTAATTAAACGAGCTGGAATCAGTCCAGGACCACAAGGTTAACATCCAAGTTCCTGGAACATCTTCCCTGAGATGTTTAATGACTGCTGAGCAGTCGGGACCCGAGTTAGACATCTCACCCGAGACATCATCTTCAGTAAGAGTGCTCGTTGCCACTACAGTTCAATACCGACCGAGAGGAAGAAAGAAAAGCACCGTCTAACAGAACGCTGACACCACTTTCTACGCAGCAGCGTCTGCTCTCCAGTGAGACTCAGCCGAGCCAGGCACGGCAAAAGGTTGCGGTACCCAGGGCAGGAGAGGGAGGAAAGGCATCCCTGGAGGGGATGTGGGGAGGACGGAGGTGGACACAAGAAGTGGCCACTCTGGGAGGCCTAGAATTAAATCACAGCTGAAATAGCGCTCTCAGACGGCGAGGAACAAATAAGTGGGGTCACGGCACACATAACCTGGACCCCGGTGGGGAGCTGCTCTGCTCGCACTCGCCTGCCTGAGCTCCTCTCCTGCCCCAAATCGCTCAGCATCAGCAAACAAACGCTTGTGGCCAGAATGTAAAATGTGGCCATCTGGTAGGCGAGAGCTGGGGTCGGAGGCCAGCTGACGGGAGAGTTAGCTCATGCCTTCTGCCCGCTCACACCGGGGTGAGAGTGCTGTTAAGTGCCCTTAAAAGGGACCGGTGGTGGTAGGCATGAGTGTGGGAGGCAGCAAGGTGAGACCTTGTATCAGAGCAGCGTTAAAAAAAAAGAGAAAAGAGATTTTAGTTCACGTCTAAGGCTTTTCTAAAACCCCAAGTCACATCGTCTGACCAGAAGGGCCCCCAAAAGGATCAGAAATTGGGTGAGGCTGTTACCAGCTGTTATCGGTGAGTGTTTCCACGGCTGCATGGGAAAACGGGTAAGGCAGGAGCCCAACCTCGCATGGGCAGGAGCGGGGCGGTGGTGCTAACACAGGCGTTGCAGGCAGCCCCGTGGCCCCGTCTGATGTTGGGCCAAGAGGTGTGTCGCTGCCAGGGCTGGGTCCCATTACCTCTCCCACATTGGATACAGGCTACGGATTTCTGCAGCTCCAGCTGGGGAATAACCCCAGGGCTGGCACGTGAGGCCGGCTGGAAGATCCTCCTGCTGCTCGGAGGCTTCCCGGGCGCCCGCGGCGGACCTGGTGTAGCCTCGCTGCTCCAGGGCTGCGGAGTTGGGGATGCTGACGGGCACGTCCACACACGTCACGGTCACCCTGCAGCCACCGAGAGACTCCCGTCCTACCAATCGGTGAGATTCTTTTCTAACAAGTCTTTTTCTTTCTGCCTGGAAATTTCTTCTGAGTGGAATTTGCTGCTTAAGCCGGCACCGCCGCTGAGATAAATCCCAGCTTCATGCAAAATGTGATCAAGCGATGTACAGAAACAGGATTCCTCCGAGCTGCCTGATGGGCTGTGCTTAGCATCGTGTCTCACCAGCCCCTCCGCCTGCGGCATCCCTTCCCTAAGCTCCTTGTGCTGTGAGGAACAGAGGGCTCTGCTTGCCTCTAATCCACCCCGCAACAGCATCCCACCAAGGGCCCTTCAGACAGGGAAATGCTTTGCCCTCCTCCAGTCGACTAATCCTGCTTAAAGTCAAGCCGGCTGCCCCGGTGTAAACGCCTGATGTAAATGCACTCAAAAATGTTTGAATTAAATTAATCTCATCCCATATGGCTGGATTGACTTTCAAGTGGTTTGTTTTCCTCGGCAGGGTTCTGGAGGGATGTGTCTGCAGGTGTGGCCAAACTTCCTGACTCTACAAGTTGCCTCCCAAAATATTCGGATGGCTGGGAGCTGCCAGCCAGGAACCACGAGCAGAGGGGAGCCGAGGTGGGGAGCAGTCCTGGTGGGAGCTGGGGCTGGGGAGGGGGACAGCGTGGTCATTGTGCCACCCCTGTGATGTGCGCAGGCACCTTGGCCATCCCCGGCCATCCAAACTGGGCAGCTGTGGGCTCGCTCCAGCTGGAAACATGCTCAGGCACCGGGATGGGGTGACACTGAGCCTCTGTCCAAGCACGACTGCCTGGGCACATGCAGAAATAATCCCTCCTGGCACTGCATGGAGACACCTTGAGCCATTTCGAGATGCTTCCCCTACTCCACCACAATAAAGCGATGTGAACTGGGAGGAGAAATTAAAAATCCAAACAAAGCCTCTGGGAAGGGGAGAGGGAGAGCAGACAGTAGGTGGGATAGAGTCGGCGTTACTCGGAGAGCGGTGCAAAACCTGACTGTCCTTTGTCAAATATTTGTTTGGCAGTGTGTCATCGCTGATGGTCTCAATACAGCAATACAGGGCAGGAATCTGTTTTGCATTATCAGTTGTGGGCAAATGAATGTAATGGGTTGTTATGGTCACCCAGATACCACCGCACTGGGCAAACACAAATCTTGCAAAAACAGTGATAAAAGGGTACGTTTCTGCATTTATCTGCTGACTGGCATCTGCTTAAAAACCCTTAAATTCTGTAAGCGGAATGCTGCGTTTCTATAGCACTTCATACGGCTCTTGCTCGCTATTCTGATGCATGACACTGAATACATATTTATCAAGCCCCAATTCAGCAAAGAAGCTGCCCGGCTTCGGCACCGCAGGAAATCTGTTCTACCCCCCAGACCAAAGCCTAATTGAAAAGCAGCTTCGACAGAAAGGAGCGATGTGAGCTGCACGCTGGGCCTGAGCCACTTGATGTATTTACCCAGCAGCTAGACAACACATTGATGCTCACAATGAAAGCTCGCCTCACGCGCGCAGCCCTGACCTGGGGAGCGAGGAGGAGAAGAGTGAAGGAAAGCAATTACTCTAAGGAAAAGAGACTGCTGGCTCTATGTTATACTGGTCCAGCATTTCTCCTGAGCACAATGCCAATCTGATGGGGTTAAGGGCGATAGGGCTTCCACTGATGTAAAGTGTGCACCACTAGCAAGCGAGCAGGAGACTTCAGGACCTGTACCACACAAATACTTAGATAAAATACAAAAAAAAAAAAAAAAAAAGGACAGTGTTCCCTCAAATTCCTGCCCAGCTCCCCGCAACCCTTTTCCCTTTCTCTTCCTTCCGCCAGCAAGTAGGTTTTAAACACTGTTGTGGTTTTTGTCCAAACTCATTTGAAGCAATGTAAGCGATGCACGATGTGCCCTGTATCTGTCTGAGCGACTCTCCCCAACGCACCTGCGTTCAGGAGCAGCATCGCTTCTTTCTCCAGCTGGGTGGGTTTTAATTCTGCTTTCTGTCTCGGGGAAATCACAGCGCTGTGACACAGGAGCAAAAAAGGGTTTGCACTTATACGCGTCTGGTAGGATTTTCTTCCTAACCAAGCGGCTGCAAGAAGCTAAATAAAAATTCATTGTTTTGAAACATAGTCAGGCCCATGATAGTATCTGACACACACCACACACTTGCACAGTGTCTAACCCAGCATCCCATGGGTTTTCTACCTGTTTTCTCAATTCTGTTGCATGATCTGTGCTTTTAAACCTGGTCCTTACGTCTCTGCAGTGACAACCCTTGGCCCTGATCTGGGACAATCTGCCAGCCTGCAGAGGCTGCATCCGTGACATGGACCTCTGACCAGGAGAGAACCTGGGATGCTTACAGCGGCATCGAGGATGTGACCAGCCGCTGAGGATCTGGGGAGCCCAGCAGAACCCTCTGGGACACCCATAAATACCCCCCCTCCTCAATCAGAACAGCTTTACAAATCTTTCACAGCGGTTCTGAGTCAGGTTTTAATCCAGATAGCCTGATAAGAAAGGGTTTGCCTGTGGAGGAGGTGATACATTGATAGAGGGATTCCTTCTTTTCCCGCACAGCTTTTAATCAGCAGAAGGTTGAAGGAAACACCACCAGTGAGTCAGAAGTGTGGTGGGAGCGCTCATGGTCCTGAAAACTCACAAAGGATGAAAATCCACCATTTTTTTTTCCTGGTGCCAACAGGGTGCTATGCCGAAGGGAGCGGTATCGGAGACAGAAAAAGGCACGCAGTGAGAGGGACCTGTCGCGAGGTGGCCATCGCTTAAACCTTGCTCGGGCAGGGCTGCCTCCTGCAAGGTGCTGGGTGCTTCGTGCCGGGTGCTGAGCAGCAGCCTCGCTGCCTGGCGAGATGGGGCTAAACGAGATGCTGCATCTGTCAGCTCCCTCCCAAGAGCAGCACATCCTGGGAAGATTGTTCTTTCTATAGTAATGAATTTTTTTTTTTCATTTTAAAATCAGCTGTGATCCTGTTTACTGTAAACTCCAGTATGCTGGAAATGTTTCTGTCACAGTTTATTTAGGTTTCACAGGGATTTTTTTTTCGAATCACACTTATCAAGGATATATTTTCACAGCAAGTTCTCTGAAATACAATAAAGACCTAGGAACATCTGATGCCCAGACTCTGCCATTCCCTAAGATATTATATGATCTGCTCATTCCCCATGCAGAAATGCTGTCGCTTTTCTAGAATCCATGCCAGGGACTGTCTGATGTATGATAGCCCATTTTGGAAAGCCTTGAACAAGACCATTTGTTGTTGAGATAATGTTACAAAAGCAATACCATTTCATGGGTTGCAGTTAAAATAATTCGTAAAATTTACACTGGTGTGTGCGCTTCGAGCTTTAAACCCGCTCAGCTAACTTTCTTTCAATTTGGCTTGAAACTTAGACCTCAGTGAAATACATAACACAAGCCAGCTCTGCATTAGTTGCTTTAGTCATTTTTGAATGATCTCATTTTCTCACTTTCCATCGATGCAAACAGAGAAAAAAACACCCTCACACACTTTTCAACAGCTCAACTGAACCAATAAGTATAAAATCTCATATCAAACATGAAGCATTTCAGCCCAAAAGGAATATGGCTTTGGACTTTTATGAGGGACTGTAGCATATACTGCCTGTCGCTGCTGAAAACAAGCTCCATGTGTCGTCTGGAGGGTTGGAAGCAGCTGATCTTAAATATCTTGCTTTACAACCTGCCTGAGAAGCTAGAGGAGCCGGGAAAGCTCCAGAATTTGCCCTGTATTATTACGAAACATTTAAAGAAAAACCACAGGACTTGCAGGTTTACTGTCCCAAACCTTATACCATGATTCACACCTACGCTGAGATATCTATCATGATATACATCCAGCATAACATGCTGCCAAAGCCACAGTGGTCACACCTGATCCCAACTTCCTTCCTGTATTTTCACAGGCAGAAACAACACAGGGAAGGTCAGAGCAATCTGGAATCAGATCCAAAACCCAGGGATTATGTGTGTAAACGGCCTCCTTGCTATGTCACCTCTATGTCACGACCATCCGACCCAGAAGCTTGGACCCTGCATTACCCCGGGAACTGGGGATGGCTGCGTTGAAGTACTTCTTCAACAAATTCCCCCTCCAGAAATGAACAACCTCCTTTTCTCTTTTAACCAGCTATCACCTATCAACCTGCTGGATACCAAAAGCTTTCCTTCCCAGTGGGAAAAGAACCCCAGTGGGCCCAACCGTACCAGGGAAAAGGAGAAGGTTAGGATTCAGCCTTTCTCACCCTGCCCAGGTCTCCTGGTGCAGAGCATCCCAGGGATGCATGTACACATTGGGCACCCTCCTGGCTTGGGTTAGACCTAGAAGGATGATGTGGTGGGTGGTCTTCATGTGGCTTTGGTTTTTCTCAAATAAGGGACAGGGGACCCAGGTGAAGAGTGCAGTGCCCCAACACGGGTCCAACCAAGGTCCACATGAGAACAGCCCTGGACTTCAGCTGCTGCGTAGAATCCCAGTAGAAGAAATCTGAAGTTTCTGCGACCCGTTCTTGGGTTTGGCTGTCTACAGATTATCCGTGAAGTAGGGACTAGCAAAGGCACTTGTAAACCATATTTGCTTTCAGTGGGTCCTGAGCATCCTTTGGGATTGCTGGAGCACCTCATCAGGGAGCAGACGCTGGGGGAGGGACCCTCCTGCAAATGTCCCGCTGTTTTGCAGACACCTCTAAAGCACTCAACAAACCTAACCTTTGATTGTATTTCCAGAACTGATGCTGGTTCCCAGTAAAAATCTGGATTAAGTGTGAAACTCTCCTTTTCCCACCCAGCATTCCCTTCTCAGTTGGCTGCGTCGGTTAGATACGTTAGTGTGATAAGGGCGTTTGCTGTGAATGCTGGAAAACCCTGGATTTACAATCATCATGTGTCACTTTAAGGGCACACTGTCAGCTTTAGAAAAACACCTGCTATAAACAGTTTTACTTACTTACATTACTAATAATACCATACAGTATTAAAAGTGAAAGGATTTCAAAAATTCAATTTACTTGTCCTTCAGCTTGGCCAGTGAAAAAAAAAAATCAATAAAACGGGTCTAAACTTTTGTTTAGAGTAATTTTCACTTACCAGTTCCCTCACGTTAATGCTCTCGCTTTACAGACAGGAGGGGACATGTTTATCTGCATAGAAAAAAACCTGCACAGCCTGGAAATTGAAAAAAAGTAAAACTCCTCCATAAACAGGGAAAGAGAAATAAGAAGGCATGAGACCACGTCTGTTGATTTTTTTTTTTGGAAATACATGTTTTACAGAAATGAAACAGTTTCTGAATTTAACTAAAGGTCATTCTTCATCACAAAATAATAATTGTATAAGAGTTTAATGGTTGAATTGAATTCAGTTGATGTTAGTGAGATTACTATTATGGAGTAATCTTTGATAAAATTAAGGGTCTTATTTTTCTTTCTAAAGATAGGATTTAAAAACCCCAACCATTAGAAGTAATGTATCGAAAGTTGGGTCTTGGACAAAGCTTGTATTAACCAAACTAAGAGAGAAAAACAGGAGCTCTGTAGCCTTCAGAAGCATTGACTCTCACCCCAAGGTCTTGTTTATGCCTGGGTCATAGGTTTGTTTGGGGCTAGAGAGGGAGAATCCAAGAGAATGTGATTTGAAATAGATTGATGCATTTTGGTACCTTTATTTTCCTGTGGCTCAGAGTGGAAAGTAATTCGGTGGATGTCATCTCGCCCCAGCCTCCTCCCACCCACCCACCGCTCCACCAGCAGACCTCTCCCCATCCCATCCCCGCTCAGCAGCTGACATTTGGCGGGGGGCAGAGAATCCACCCACCCACCCACCCAGGGGGGACTCTGCTGTCACCAGTCAGTGCCACGGCCCATCTGGGATGACTTTTCCCACTGGTGTCCTATCCAGGTCATGCTGGTTTAGTGCATCAGCTCGCCAAGCGCAGACCTGGGCTCTGCCGCTGCAGGAACCAGGAGCACACAACCCTGAAGCTGTGGATTTCAGGGTGACCAGTCCAGGCAGTGGTGGACCAGTGGTCGCAGGTCCCCCCATGCTGGAGCCCAGCATCTCTTCAGCCCATTTAATTCCCAGCATCAGTCACTCTAGGGCACAACCCCGGGTGATGGAGGCAGGTTTCCCTGGAGGTGCCCAACATTAGGATGGCAACGGTTGGTTGTACCAAATCCCTTCTGTCGCGTTCAGCCAGAAGTTGCTTTCCCTCATCACTTCTTTCCATCAGATGTTTGCTTGGAAACCTGCAGTGGGCACGCTGGCCTCTGGCAGCCAGTTCCTTTTGGAGGTGCCCATTTGGAGCCTCAGCACATTCCCAGATACAGGATAGTGTTGCTACAACTGGCTGATGGCACAGAGACCACCCCTGACAGTGCACTGGCTGACAGGGTACAACGCAAAAGCTTATTGCTAAATGACCATCATGATAATTTGGTATTTTATTTTTTTCCCCTGTATCCCAGTTGTAATAAATTGGAGTGGTGCTACCTCAACCCTCCTCCGTGCTTCTCCAGGAGCTTCTAGCTAAAATTTGGCATTAGCAAAATGTGCCTCTGGAATAAGGCCTCATAAAATATTGTTAGGATTGCTAGGCAACCTGGAGGCATGTTGGGAGCTGAAAGGAGCCTAAGTGGGCGTAGCGAGCCTGCGCTGGAGTCGCAGATGAAAAAGAGAGGGTATTCTTTGTGTCTCCGTGCTAGCAACACTGTGCCTTTGATTTCCTTTTGGAAAGAGGGTGAGATACACCGCTTCCACGTGCACAAAGGTACATGTCTATGTAATTGTTGGTGCAGTGGCCTCTAACCTCAGATTAATCAGCTGGATGAGAAATACACCTATGCAGGGCTTTTCAATGGCAATAAAAGTAAAATGGAGTTTTTATGGTCATGAAAATACCCATATTCCAGCTGCTCGCATCTTCCAAGGGCTCCTTTTGCGAGAAAGAGGGGCCATGTTCAATAATAACTTGTTTTATGTGGCCACCAAGGCATTGCCTCAACCCCTTCTGCAAGCTGCAGCGGTACTTAATGCAAACCGACTCCGGAAGGAAGGGAAACAAATAAAAAACATACAATTTATTGGCAGGGTCTAACACGAGTAATCGGTTATTTGCAGATACATGCACAAGAATAAAAAGAAAATTGAACTGGGCTTGCAGGAACAAGGGGAGGAATTACTGTAGGTGTAAACAGGGGAGGTTCACTGCTGATTTCGTTAGCTAAGATGCTAAAGGGAGTCTCTGGTTTAGCCCTTCTTGCCTTCAGCTCAAGAGCAGGAGATGCTGCCCCTTTATGAGGACACATGAATCTGGGCCTCATCCCTCCAGGAACACCTTGGCTGGCTCAAAGGGCTTTAGCCAAGCAGGCTCCAGCCCTTCCCTGGGCAAGCCCTCTGCTTTGCTCCCCCCCAAGCCCAGCCTCCAGCTGGCAGCCCCATACACTTTCCTTAGTGGGAAACCAGGAAAAATACACACACTTTGGCAGGAAACCCTTTGGCAGCAAACCCTTTTGCCCTTGAGACCCCGGTTTTTGCTCTGGCCACCCAGCATTGCTAAAGGCAAATCCCGGCAGCAGGTCCCATGGGAGGTGGATGTGCCTCCATTGAGAAAAGCTGTCTGTGCCAGCCAAGCTGAGTGTGCAATTTGTTTCCCAGTGCTTGATTTAGCATAAAATTTTTTGTTAAAACAGCTAGTGGCCAAGCTGACTGATGCATCCATCTTCACAGAGCCTGTCCGGCTCCTCCGTGCGAAGGGCTGCTCTCACCAAATCCTTAAGAGTGGTCACACATGGCTCCCCCTCAATCTCCAGCGCTCTTAGTTGTCCGAAATCCCTTATTCGGACACCAGAGAAGCCCAACCTACTTTCCTCCCATACCTACACAGTCATCTGCTCCGTACTCTGTCTGGGAGTACGCAAGACATTTCATCAGCACAAACGGAGGTCACTGAAAATTCAGACTGAGGGCAGGAGCTGATGATTTTGGCCCATCCTTTGTCAATGAAAACATTTCCCAAGATTCCAATGCTCCTAGATATTCCCATACAATACAGAAATGGACTGTAAGAAGCTAGGTATGCATTTACCTAGAGTATTAATGAATATTACCATGAGGCTATTGTTGGGATCAGACATCCTGCACGGCCTTTCTGTTGGAAGCTTCTCGTGATAAACAGAGAACCGATGGGAACAAACCTTAGATTTATGGAGTATTACAAGGTTTCTTAGGTAACTACATGTATATGTATATGATATAACTACACCTTTTATTTCTCATATCCCTTTCTGCCTAGATTTAGGTCAGGAAAGCTGCCTGTGAGGTATTTATCCGTTCCTGCTGGTAGACTGGCTGTGCCATTTTTCTGCTCTGGTAGCATCACGGGTCTCAAGAGACATATTTCAATACCAAATGGCCCAGGCCAAAGCACTCAATACTGCCTCACCATCCCTCTGCCCCTCCTGCCAAAGGATGCTGGTGGGCCATGAGGAGCACAGGGGATTCCTCCTGATTTAGAGCTCCCCAGTTCCTGTGATTTCCATCTCCTTCCACAATTTCACAGGGAAATTTTGGAAGCACATGAAATTGGGCCAAACCAGGGCTTTCTCTTCGTTTTCTCAGCAAAACTCCCTCTTCCAACTGCACCAGAGATCATAGAGTCATAGAATGGTTTAGGTTGAAAGGGACCTAAAAGATCACCTAGTTCCAACCCCCTGCCCTGGGCAGGGACACCTCCCACCAGACCAGGTTGCTCCAAGCCCCATCCAACCTGGCCTTGAACCCCTGCAGGGATGGGGCAGCCACAGCTTCTCTGGGCAACCTGGGCCAATGTTTCACCACCCTCAGAGTGAAAAATTTCTTCCTAATATCTAATCTAAATCTCCCCTCTTCCAGTTTGAAGCCATTACCCCTTGTCCTATCACTACATGCCCTTGTAAAAAGTCCCTCTCCAGCTTTCTTGTGGGCCCCCTTCAGATACTGGAAAGCTGATATAAGTTGTGCTGGTTCTCAGAGTTATTTTAGCAGTTATTTTAATAAAAAATGTGGCAGCTGGAAGTGTAAGAAGGATGGGAGCCAGGCACCTTAAGAAATGATAATTGCAGACTTGGAGCAGTGCTAAGAGTTAACAGAGAGACATTTAATCTAATTCTCAGCTTCTATTTTAGGATCCTTTTAACTTTCCAAATCAAAAAAAAGGAAGGGGGGGGGGGGGGGGAAATCTCCATCACAGTGCAATTTCTTAAGCTTGTTCGCAGCCCAAGGTGAATTTTTCTGCGTGTGAGGAGTTTGAAGAAAATCCATTCAACTGTTTCAGAGGTTTCAGAGCATGAAAGCAACATCTGGTTTAAAAATCAAAAATAAAGAGAAATTCCCTTTGCTCATCAGAGCCAAAATGGGTTTTGGTTTCACGCCTCTGATTTAGTATATCTTGAGCTGTCCCCTGGAGAAAGCTGGCCATTTCTGTATTGATTTGGAGAGGATGAAATTGTGCTGCAAGCCCCCAAAAAATTAGGGACAGCCAACCAGGAGGGCAGGCAGGACTCTACTCCAAGCTCCTCCACTCCTGTCCAGTCCAACACAACATGGGCCATGGGCTCTAAATTGCCAATTTAATCCATTGCACTAAGGTTTCTCACAACCTGCTGCCTCAGTTGGGTGGGGTTTTTTTTGGGTTGATTTATGGCTTGATTTTTGCAGAGCTGTTTGCTGTGCTCAGCGCTGCGCTATAGATGGCAGTGCAGGATGGAAATTGCAGAGCCCTTTGCTCTTTAATAGCAAACCTGGGCTCCTGCGATGGCTCCTGCAGCTTGTCCTGGGTCGCTATTTTCTGCAGATCTGCCTGCAAATCTCACTCAGATTTTTACCTGATTATTACCAACATCACAAATGCGATCCCCAGAATTTACAGCGGGTAAAAGTGACAAGAAAGGTCTCTGCAAATTAACTGCTGCATCTAAGAAAACACACAAATGCTGAAAAATCCACTGGCAAATCTGGCCATGACGTTGCAACACAAGAATATTTTGCATTTCAAAGGGAGCAGTTGATTTCTCTGTATGTTTATCAGTGCAAGATCACATCTATGAAAAGACTCTGCTCGTACCAGCGTTCCACTGCTGTAAATGAAAGTGTGCACCCTCTCAGTGTTCCATCGGTATTTACAGGACACTAAAATCTACCCTAATGTAACCATTTGCAACATTCTTTTTCCCATTTTGTTCTCCCTTTCTACAGTTTCCTGGAGTTCTGGGACTAAAAGTAAGAAAAGAAGCAAAATCCAACTCGGTTCTGCAGTAGGAGATGCAATGCTGGCAGGAATAGGGATGCTACCAAAGCTATCATGATGGGAAGTGAAGAATATCATAAACAATTACAGCAAGATGCTTTTGAAAAATCCCCCCAGGTACCCAACTGCATCTGTCGATGCTTAAACACCTTCAGAAATCTGGCCACCAGCCCACTGCTCAAGATGTTTAAAAAAAGAAAAAAAATCAGAACGGAGAAGTGTAAAAGGCATAAGAAAGACAAATTCCTTTTGCCATTGGCAAGATGAAAGGAAAACCCCAACTTTTTGAATTATTGGGGTGGAGAAAACCGCAAACAATAAATGCTGTCACAATTGTCATTCTCTTTCATTGGAAAATGGAGCTGGATCGGGATTAGGTACCTGCAGACTTTTTTGTTTCACCTTCAATGAATGGTCCAACAAAGAGCTTCCCTCCACCTGCACTGTCCCGGGGCTGGATGGATGAACCAGTGCAGTATTCTCTGATGAGGAGATATGCAGCACTTTTCTCTTACGGGATTTTAATGTGTTCTTACACATCAAGAGGATTCAAATGACAAGAAAGAATGGCAGTCGCCAACCTCATGGCTTGATATTCTGATGAAACGATGCCCTGGTGCATCCATCACAGTGTTCTGCTGTCAAGAGAACTCCCAACTCTGGAAGATGAGTGTGTTTTTCTTTTGCAGTGTTAAAAAAAAGAGCAGGGCAGGGGGGAAAAAAGCATCTGTCCTCAAGTCTAACTACTACATAAATGTAGCTTTGAGATACGACAAAGCCAGATGCACGGGATCAGCTCCAAACAGGGAGGACAACTAAAGGCGGCTCCATCTGAAGGCAAGTGCGTGGGGTGAAGGCCACAGCGCGCGCAAGCAGAGAGCTGGGGCTTTGCAGAGCACAGCAGGCGAGACAAGCCGAAAGACTGAAGGAAGATTCATTTCTTGCCAGCGGCATATGTAGCCTTCTCGTGCCAACCCCTGTACGCTCACCTTGGAGAAGCAGACAGGGACGCGAGCAAGGGGGAGCAAGGTGTAAGTCTGAGCGCGGACGGAAGCACCACAGTGAGGACATTTCCTGGGCTGGGGAGATGCGAGGATGCAGATGCTGATGTTGCCCAGGCAATGCTCACTTTTGCAAGGTGCCCCTTTGCCTCTCGTGATTTTTAACTATGGTGTCTCACTCTAAAATGCAAGTTCTCCAAGCTGCCAGTAAGACTTATTATATCTTAATGCTCTTTCCCTGTATCTTTTCAAAGCTTGTTACTACCAGCACTGCTCATGGGTAGGTAACACAGGAAATTAAGAGTGGCTCCACAGCTGTGGCTTGCACAGGGTGGGAGAGGAGATCTCCAGAGAGAAGATGTGGTGTCTGGGGTGGTGGGTGCAGGACACCCCGAGCTGCATTGCCCACCCTGCTGAGCAAACGCACCGGCTGAGACCAGGATTCAGCGAAAGGACGAGCCTTTACAAAAAGCCTCAAGTTCATCCTGCATAAAGTCCTTATTCCAACTTTCAGAGCCTCCGATAAAGTTGTGTACCGTGTTGCTGCTATTGCTCTGCGCTGGCTACAAGGCTTCAACTGAGAGCATAAAGTTTAGTGCTGCACTTTCACGGGCTAAATTTGTGTGCAATAACCAGCATTTGCCTCCTCCAGACTGCTCTGAAACCACAGGGTTGATGTCTCTCAGGAAGCATTGGGGACAGTCAGTGTTTTCCCACCGTGTCTCATTTCCCAGGACCTAGCACCGTGGTTCGCGCTAATTACGAGACGCTGATCCCATAATTATGGAGCAAAATTACCAAGTGCTGGAAAGAGCACAACAAAAAACGGCGGAGTGGTAAACTTGAAATGAGGTGGAAGTAATATCTGCTGTGCACGGGAGGCCTAGATTTGCTAATTGGACATTGCTGAGGTCAGTAAGGTGGAGTGAGGAAAGGAAGACATCGTGAGTGGGATGAAATTCCCCTTCCACATGAAAGCGCAGGCAGGAAGTATATGGGAGAAATTGTCTCTCTGCACCTCCCAGCCAGAAAACGGGATTCAAATGCAGCGAGAGAGAAATTGCAGCAAGAAAGAGACCTCTTCTCCAAGCGTGGAGGTGGCACAGAAAGAAGTGGGGCAGCTGGAGAGATGTATTTGCATTTGAAGGAGGGGGGAAGGAGGAGTGCAGAGCAAAGGCAGGAGCTGTGCTCCCTTGCGTACAGCCCCTAAATGCCCTCTTTGCCCTGGCCAAGCTGGCTGCCACCGTCCCCATGTCCCCAACAGCCCTCGCAGGCAACGTGACCTGCCCCGAGCGTGGGGCAGAGCAGGCAGCAGCCAACTCCTTTTCATTGTTACGTAGCATTTGGTCGCCCTATTTTGCTGCTTTCCCTTTGATGCAACGAGTCTGTGGGGAATAAAGCTCAGCGGGAGGTTGCTTACGTGGTTTCTAACCCATTAGTTTCTTTTATTGGCTGTTGCCTCAATAAAAAAAAAAAAAAAAAAGAAAAAAGAAAGAAGAAAACCAAGGAAAAGTAGTTCAAGGTGTGAAGAATTCAGATGGCAGGAAAATATATAAAATGTTATTGGCTCTGTCCCCCTTGGCTCCAACCTCAACCGTCTCACCATGCTGTGCATTTATCCTTCTATTATTACACATAATGACAGGGAAACTTTAGCCAGCCCTATGCAAAATTCAGCCTGCTCCTCTCCCCTCCCCAACAAGAACCATCCTGGCTTGAGCTCCCATCGCTTGGCATCTGATTTCAGCCTAGCAGGGTGTTTCAATACCAATAAACATCTTGTTTTCATGTGAAGAGCTGTTTCAGCTACATTCTTTCCCATCTTTTGTGAGCATCCAAGGCTCCGTGTAAAACTTTTTATTGATCACATAAATAGCAGCTCTGCTTCCCTACAGGCCCCGACTTCACAAAGTGTTTTGATATCTGGAGAATGAAAGGTTCAATAGAAAACTAATTCCCTCAGCTTCCCAGGACTGTGAACCCAGAGCTGCTGGTTTCTCCTCTCCTTGGCAGAGTGTGGTCCAGGGAGGAGAGCGATGGAGATGAATTTTTGTCGTGTCCCAGGTGCGTTTAAGGCAGTTTATACACAGGCAGGCAGCTCGTCTGCAACAAAGGCAGAAGCGAAGCCGCTGCGCAAAGAGCTGAGAGGTGATCATTAAAGATTTAATTGGTCTGAAAGCTTCCTGAGATACTGAGGAGAGACCTAAACCACACGATTTTCAGCGGGAAGCCTCCCAGGCTGGAAAGCACAGGTGGCTTTGCTGCTTATGGACACCAGTAGTGGTGCAACTGGCAGTCATTTGCACCGCTGTCATGCTAAGAAGTTCTCGGGGGACAGGGTGCCCCAGCCCCACTGGTGAGAAGCACCTCCCTTCAGCCCTGGAGAACCTGTCCCACGAGCACGGTGCAAGACCTCTCCCTGCGGCTGCATGTCTCCAAGGCACAGCAAAGAACTGCTGTGAAATCCCCAGCCTGAAACTCAGAGGAGATCCTTCCCCTCTGTGTCCTGGCTGTCAGACCTGTTGCACTGTCACCTTTTGTGCAAATAAGCGAGAGCAAACACAAAACCTCTTCAACTGCAGCCAAGCGGAACTCGCAGGGAAGAAGATTAATGGGAGCTACCGGGGAGCGTCATCAGTCCTCATTCAGGAATCAGAAATCCCAATCGAAACCTGCCATGACTCATAGCTATGTGCTGGCACACATTCAACCTCGTTTGGATAACGAAGGGCAGGTCCTGTTCTGAGCTGCGTTATAAAACCTTTGTGACCGTGTGTTTATCACAGCAGGCTAAAAGGACACAAGAAACTTTCCTGACCTTGCTGCTTGCAAATGGCAGAGCGTGATGGCCCTGGAGCTGACGGGGCTGTGGCGGTGGCTCTTGGAGGAGATGTGATGGCAGAGGCAATGCCTGAAGCTCTCTGTGGCTGGAGGGTCCCAGCCCAGGTCACCTGCCTTGTGCTGAGCCACCAACAGATGCCTCAAACCAGCACAGCCCTTGGGCAAAATAAAGCTGCCTTCCTCCGTCCAAAGATCTGGCCCGTGGTGGTGGTGGCAACAGAGAGCACGAGAGGAATGATGGTAAGTTCCCCAAGAGAAGGAAGAAAGTATCCTTTGCAAGTATAAAGTCTCCCCTCATCTCAGATGCTTGACACTCAATTAATGAGAGCCATTTGAACAGCAGTAACTACTTAAGACCTACATGCCTTGGGAGAAGGCAAATTTGAGGTATCTGTGTTCAGCTCTTTGGGCCAAAGAACCCACTCGTCGCTATCTCTCAAGGTCCTACCCAGGTCCTCTGTGTGGACCTACTATTAAACTGTCCCTGGCCATGGAGAAAAAGATACAGAAGAATTCGCAAGCTGGAATTTGGTGGCCAAGCCAAAAATCCAACACCTGTTTCACCTCAAGTACCGGATCCTGTGTACCCAGACAACCGCTTTTTACAGCCTCACCTACAGGAGGTGACAATGGTGGGTTATGTGTTTGGTTTGGTTTGTTTTGCATTAGTAATTTTTGAGATTTTCAATAGTTTTTCTTATGAGGAAAATCCACTTGCAAACGTGAGCCTGCGTGCACAACAATGTTTTCCCTTCACTGCTTCTCATACAACTTTATTTTTAGGTTGGTGATAATGAGAACTCCACTGCTATTGATTTTTAAAAGAACTTATATAACTTTGAAACAGTGTAGATATTGCATGGACTTTGGAAAAAGATAAGAAGAGGTAATCACATTCGCAGCCTCTGCAGCTCTTTAATTAATCTGGACAGCAAACTCTAGCTGTAGTCCTAGAACAGACCGACTACCTCTCCTGAATATTCCCATTTTCTACAGAAATTCGTAGATACTGGAGGTAAAGCAGCACCCCACGGCACCCCACCTGACACAATATTTTTATAGCAGACAGGAGAATTGATGTGGCCCTTTGATTCTTTGAGATCTACTGCTGCACAGCTCTGTGGAACGGGCTGGAAAACAGAAATACTGGCTTAACTTCTAAAATTGCGAACCATCTCCCTTTCTCGGTACAACCTTAAGATGGAGCAAAACAGTTAAGCTGTAAGAATTTACTGCAGAGGGAGAAGAATAGAAATCAGAAAATGAGGGGGTTATGGTCCAGCTTCCCAGTGACCTGATTTAGGGAAAAATCTTTTCTTCTGGAAGAGGCTCATCCCTGTGCCTTGGTCCTGGGGTTTGCACAAACCCCCAGATCCCCCTGTCATCTCCTGGGGATGGTGCAGGGAGGATGAGGAGGTCGGGCCAAGCCGGTGCCCTGAGCTGTGGTCTGCAGAGCCCCACCGCTGCCTTCCTCCTCACCCTTAGCTCCAGTGGAATCAATGGGATTAAATGAGCACAAATGAGATGGGAGCTGGCTCCTTCGCTGCTGCGGTAAGTCAGCGTGGAAGCTGCCCTCGATACATCTATCTAAAGCTCTGTATTGAATCTCAGCTGACAGCTCCAATAATGATAATAGATAGGGCCAAAGCTGCTTCGTATTTTCTTTGGAGGAGGCCAGGTTCTTCCTCCCTGCTCACAGACAGGCTGACCGTGCTGCCAGCTCTCCTCTCTCAGGCACTTTGAGGGTTCGATAAGCAAACCGCGCTCCTCACGCTGCCAAAACCCAAAGGGACGACGAAGAATGACCTATCTACCCTGCAGAGTTAACCCAAGCCCTTATGGGGTTTTGGAGGAATTTCTCTGGGTTCAGAACCTTGCCAGCACGCAGAGGAATCCCAGGCTTCACCTCTAATTTAATCTGAAACTTCCCTGGCTTGGTGTAACTAAAGAAACGGTGCCACTGGGATGCCACAAATGCATCCCACGAAAACTCTTCTTCTCCAGGAGAAGGCTGCTCTGCAGCTCCCAGCCTGCAAAGCCAAGGACAGGAGCACCAAGGACACGGCCTGGGTACAAGGACACAGAATCACAGAATCTTCATGGTTGGAAGGGACCTTTGAGATTATCAAGTCTAACCACCAAAAAAAAAAAAAAATCCACACCAAAAAACCCCACAAACAGACACGAACCAACCATCTCGGGCACTAGAGCATGCCCTGAAGTGCCACGTCTACACGTTTCTTAAGTACCTCCAGGGACGGCGACTCCACCACCTCCCTGGGCAGGCTGTTCCAGGGCCTGACCACTCCCTCAGTAAAGTAATTCTTCCTAATATCTAATCTAAACCTCCCCTGCTGCAACTTCATACCATTTCCTCTGGTCCTGTCATTATTCCCTTGGGAGAAGAGGCCAACACCCACCTCTCTACAACCTCCTTTCAGGTAGTTGTAGAGGGCAATGAGGTCTCCCCTCAGCCTCCTCTTCTCCAAAGTAAACATGCCCAGTTCCCTCAGCCTCTCCTCGTATGACTTGTTCTCTAGACCCCTCACGGTGTGGGCACGGCTATGTCAGCACGCAAAGCCAGGCTAAACCAACCCAAATCTCAACAACATAAAGTCAAGCCACATCAACACGAACGGCCTCAAGAAAAAAACCAAACCAACGAAACCATGCAGGAAAGTTAAAGTGTCTGGACTTCGTTATGGCATTATCCATGCACACACGCTGCAAATCACTTCCGACACTTCTCCTCCGCAGCAGCCCCTGCCAAGTCGCCTGTGCCCGAGCGCTTGGCAAGGCTCAGGTTCTACCCCGTCTCGCAGCCCCTGCGGAGCTGGGCTCCAGCGGGGACGTGTTGCTGAGCAAGCCGGGTCAGGCAGCAATCCAGTAGCTCAGGGATGTTTATAAAGTCATGGGGGAGATGAACCCTAAAGGAGAGGGCATCCCGTGCGCCCGGGGAGCTAAGTCAGCAGGGAATAAATTGGGCTGCCTGAAAATAAGTGATGCTTCAGGGAGGCATAAAGCGGGGAAGCGGCTGGGGCACGGGCGGCCATCCCCCCGCAGGGGCTCCGGCACGTTCTGTCTTCCCTGTGTTTACGCTGGTGACTGCCAGCTCTCCAGAGCATCATCAGGTTTTATGGCGTGTACGCATTATTAGTGCTTCACAAGTAAATAATGTCATATTTCACTGTTTATTGCTGAAAACGCACAGTAAAAGGCTAAAGCCTGAAAAGTGCAGGAAATAATTTATGTGGGAGGAATGAATTTCCCATCATGTCAAACCGCTGCCAGAATTTATCACGGTGCCCTTCAATTTGGGTCTCTGTCCAACATTTTAAAGGTCTGTCTTTGTCATACGTATAGGCTCAGGGAAGCTGAAGGTTATTGGGAAGAGTGGGAATTGCTGCTGGTGCTGGAGTGAGAGAGAGGAAAGTGTGTGGTGGGGGCTTCGGGAGGTCCTTCCCTCAGTTAACATGGAAAATTAACAGCATGGTGGCCACCGGGAACCATCCTGGTGAAGGATGCTGAACTTCACGTTATTTCTGCAATTCTTCTTGAACCGCATAAATCAGCATGGAGGTGGATGAGGGCCCGTGGCTGAAGTATTTGTAATGATCAATATCTCTTAATTAGGTTCCAATTCTCACTCTTCACTCAGACACTGAGCACCGGTAACTCAGATCACAGATGTAAGGATTTCTCGGGTGTATAAGGGTTACAGGGTGAGGCCACAAAACTCCAGAAAAAGGTTTTGAAACCGCTTTTCCTACCTCTGCTTTTTTCTTGAGAACCTGCCATGCTGCTGGGCAGGAGCATCAACCTAAAGGAATAATTGTGTTTTAAAGCTGCTATTTCTGTCCTTGCCATTTATACGTGTCTTGTCAGATTTGCACCTGAATTCACCTCCGAGGCATCGGTACCAGCCAGCGTGGAACTACAGCCGGAGTTCGCCGATGAGAGCATGCTGAGCTATTTTCCAAAATACACTTCTCTCTGAATGAAAAGAGCAGCAGGAACAGCCTACAAAGCTGGGGGCAGCGCAAGCGTCCTTGCTGCGGAGATAAGCTCTCCGCTCCTCAAAGCGCCCAAAAGATTTGAGGCTTCAGGGCTGGAGATGCCCTCATCGGCCAAACCAAGCATTTCTGCATTCAGCCAAGGTGTCTCCTGCCAGGGAGGGGGAGCTGGTGTGTATACGTCAAAAGTGAGAGGGGCACAAAATTGCATAAAAGCACAGAAAGCTCAAATAAATGTCCCCTGGTTTGGAAAAACGAGATGCCTAGTTTCTTGGGACTGGTGGAAATTTTTTCTGGTGGGACCCATCCTTTCCCACACCTCCGATAGGGATTTCCAGGCTCAGCGATTTGAAATACAGTCACACAGACTAGTAACTGGTTAAATATTCACCAAGGTAAGCTGCATGGGCAAACCGGGCAGAGAGAGATGCTTTTACACACAGAGCTGAGATCAGAAATTGTGACATCCCGAAGGACTTATTTATATGACCCCCTGAGTTCAGATAACGCAATTCCAGGGACTCTTTGGCCAGGGTCCATGCTACTGGTATGTAAAACTCATTTCACTTATTAGACTGATTTCCAACCTGCAATAGAGATGACACAACTCTTTTTTTTTCTTTTTTTACAGCATAACTATCTTAACACAAACGCGTACTAAAAAGGATTTATCACAGAGTGATTCAAACAACAGGCTGTAATAGCTGAGATGACCTAAAATGCCCATGCATGTTGCTCACATAAGATAATTTTAGGGGCTGGTTCTCAGAATAATCTCATTTACTTTTAACAAAATAAAAAAAGGCCTGGCTTAAAGCTGAAACTTTAGACCCTGAGGAAATGCTACTTAGAAAACAGAAGAGGAAAAGGATATATCAGGATGTACTGACACGCGATATGAAAATAACCTCGAGATAATCCTTTTCTAGCATTACAGGTCTCTGGGAGCAGATCAGCAGCTGACCAGAGGGAGTGGGGATGAGGGAACAGCAATTTGGAAACATTCATCTTCAGGTGAAATGCACTAAAAAAACCCAACCGTCTTTGTTATTGCATACAGCCCTTTCCAAGAACCTCTATGCACAACAGCCCTGACATCAACAGTTTATACACATCTTCATCAAGAGAGGTGGCCTCATCTATCCTGGTCCACCAAAGAACAATGAAGAAAACAAACCCCCCCGGTCAGAGGATGGAAAGGCAAGTGATCTGTGGTCTAAAAGCACACTGAGAAAGGATTCTGGTCTCTTTTATTACAAATACTCGAGTTTCATGATCATTACTAACTAGCATAACTACAATCATGGTGGAGCTGAACCTGCTGAGGTGCCGTCAGAGCAGGTGACCCCATGGAAAGCTGCAGTGGCGGCAGGGACAATGACTGAAGACATTATGCTATTCCTGCTTTAGGCACAATCTCAGGCAGTGCTTTGCATAACAAAATCCTTGTACTCCGGATGAACAATTTGATTTGTCACCCTTTAAAAGACCCATCTCTCCCAATGAGTCAAGTGCACTGACTTCACCAGGACGTGAGACGCCAAAGCAGGAGTCTGCTTGGGCAACGACGTGCGCAGACACTTCTTGGAAGGACTTTGCTAAAATTATGGCGTAACAAAGCAGCTCTTACACACAGCTGCCCCATCAAGGTATCCTCCCTAAAATATCCAGGAAAGAACATGATCTTACATCTTGTACCGGAAATACATCTCTTCCAGTTTATGCTTGTCCAGGATTATTGTTGCTGCTCCCTTATGGGACGTAACCCCGTCTGTCGTGGCACTGCAGGTAAAAAGTCATGTGCAGAGCTAGCAGGATACTCTATTTTTTCTGACTCACTTTATAAGGTTAAAATGAGAGAATCTCCAACAGGCATTTGTACTGGATTGGGCAAAAGAATACAGTGCCCCGAGTTAATTAGCTATCCAGATATCATACAGCTTTCGTAGCTGTCATTTCTTAGACTGAAAAGGAATATAATGATATATTGTAAAGATTATGAGGGAAGATTGGTATGTATCAGGGATATTACTTTAACTGAAAAAACATCAGAAAAATGTCCTAGTTTCTGTGTAGTTCCAAAGCTCAGTATATGGAACAAAACATCCAGGGGAATTAATTACTTTTTTGTTGAGGTTTTTTGTGCGCTTTTTAAATCCCAAGGAAATCTATGTGCAGGAGGGTATCCTTCATCTATACACAGAACTACATAAAGTATCATTAGAGACCCCTCCAAATACATTGATTTTTTTTTATCCAGGAGTAGCGTATCAATATTTTAACCACTGACAACAAAATGTAGCCTTCATTATGAAGTATTTTCCTGTGGGTAACTAAACCACTGCGTATCAGGAAAAATAAATAGTTACCTCCCCACATCTTCTGCCTATGCAGAAAGTGAACTCCTCACACTGCTCTGGCAGAAGAGCGTTGGTAAATTTAACGTATTTCCCTCTCCTCCCACCAGCAGCTGTCTTATCTATCCCTGTTTTACATTATCTGAGCTTTTTTGATTTCTTTTAACCCCATGATGGGAAGACTCCTGCGCTTTCCAGGCCAAGGCTGTGCTCGTTTCCAGCCTGGCATTTATTCGTGGCTGGGTCGTACCCATTTGTCTCTGTGCCAACATCATAATTTGATTAAACAGCTCTTCTACCTGGCATTTATCTCATAGCAACCACCGTTCCAGCCCAGCTATCATTTAGCTAGACTAAATAAACAAAGGTTTTGGGGGCACATCTCCAAGGGGGCGAGAAGTGCCACTGATATACTGGGCCCCACTAATTGGACCCCAGTGAGCCAGTACGTCCAAGCGCTGGGCTGCTCCGAATGGGGCACAGAAAAGAGCTCCTACCCCAGAAGATCTTATAGCCAGAGCACATAATAGCATACCTTGAACTACAAAATAATTATTTGGGGTTTTTTTCTCCACCTCCTACCTGCTTAGTTTATCCCAAGCATCCTTTTTAATGTAGCTGTTCAGCCAGTTGGGTGTAAAGTCTGTTCCTACAAGACTCTCGGCGCACAACTGGCTGATGAGATGGGATTTTGTGTGTGTGGCTGGACTTGATGATCTCAAAGGTCCCTTCCAACCATGAAGATTCTGTGATTCTATGATACTAGCACCATTGACTGAAAAAGGAGATTAGACACAGTCTGTGTTGAAGGCCCTGAGATCTTCCACCGGTGTTTCATTAATTTGTTCTCTTGAAAAACAGAGCCTTAGTTATAACCTTATTTTTTTTATACCTCCACTTAACGTTAAACTGAATGAATGTGTTTTGTTTGGCCCAAGATAATTTTACTCTTAACTGTTCTTCTAGAATGTCTTAAATTACTTATCAACGCCAAAGCTAAATCAGTTCCACTGCTTGCCAGTTTGGTGTTTCTCCAGCGCAGAAATCTGCTGTCTGCCATACAGAGATTATCTGAGCTCTGCCTGATTAGTGGCATTTTTTACGATCTGTATCTAGAGAGTTTAAAGTATTCTATAATGATACAACTCCCCCGTAATATTTATATCCCAATGATACAACTCCCCAGCAATATTTATATCCCAAGGAGCACTGCAGAGTCTCTACTGCAACCGGTCCAGCCCTGGGAATGTAAAACAAGTTCCCCAAAGTAGCTCAGGAGAACCTCTTTCACGATCATACTCAAAAGTGAGTTAGACCTAAAGATTCAGGCTTATCCAGCCTGGCTCTTGTGCCCGCGCAGTCCTTTCATCATGAACACAAAATCTTACCTACTGTGGCTTTTTTCTTTTTTTTTTCCCAATAGCTCTTTCTCTTCTGAACCGCTCTTTCTTCTCCACACCTGTGGCCCAGTCATAATTGCTGTTCCACAGTGTTTTTCTTACCCTACATCATTTGGATTCACAGCTTGTGGAAGAAATACGTGTTCTTCCATTTTACTGCCCAGCCCCCGGTCATTATTATACAAGAAATCCCTCCTTCCATCACACCTTGTTCACAACCTGGATTAGGAGCACTCCTTTCATTACACTGCAAATAACAACCCAGTGTTATTTTACTTTCCTGAAAGCCATTAATCCATTAATCTGAGCTACTTAGGGGCATTAGAAATGGAAAAGCAGCTCAGTTCTCGTCTGAATTTGCTGCAAATTTTGGCTTTTTAAACCTCTCAGCCTGTGGCCATCCTGGAAGCATGGTGGCAACACGGGAGTTACCGAACGGTGCAGCAGCCTAAATGATGAGGGTCAAGCATTGCGTATCCACCATGCACCACATGTCGTGTGTGACATTGTCACCCACGGATGGGACTAGCTATGTCACTAGTGGGGGTTCCCACAGGTATAATTGCACCTCCACCTGGGCTTGCACCTCCTCATGCCTCTGCTGCAGACACCTGGGGTGGTGCACTCACCAAAACCCATGGTGGGATGCGGCACACTTCAAAATGTCCAGGAGAAGCAGAGGATGGGCCTAAAAGCCCATGATGCTAAGGGATAAGACACATCTAAAGGACTTGGATAGGGTGAAGGGACAATCAAGATGGTTCAGTGCAGCTGCACCCAGACAGGCAGAGACCTCAGCTGGGAAGGGTGAGGGTAGGCTGGGGCTTGGCCCTGGGGTTCTCCTCCTTCCCACCATTTCTGTGAGGTGTGGTTCAGCCTTGGCTGAAGATAATGCCAAAGAGTTTCTCCTCCCTCCCAGAGACAGAGCGCAGGAGGAAAAGCCTTCCCCAGGCTACCCTCTGAAGGTGCCCAAGTCACATCTCAAACATGACCTCCCATCTAGCAGTTTAGGGGGCACCACAGCCTAAAGTTGGGGTTTACGGGTTTAACATAGGGTAAATTAGGATATAAACCCAGCTCTGAGCTGGGCTTACACGTGAAGTGAAAATTGATCATTTGTTTCTCGGTCATTGACCTTCCTCTGGCATGGATTAATCACGGGAGAGGGTTTTTTTTTGTTTGTTTATTTATCAGCTTTCTCAAGGGGATGGTGGGTTTCCGTTTGTCTGAAATCAATAGGCACAGTCCATTTACCAGAGATCATAAGACCCCAAAGCAAAACCAACAACAAAACTGTATACATATCTGTTTTCTTTAACAAGTTTTTCAAGAGGCTATTCTTACCCTTAAAAATGACCCAAAGGGGACAAGGATTGAGGCTTATTGTTACTGGAGATGGCGAACCCTAGAGCAATCCTATTTCATGAACAAACTGTATTAACCTGTTTCCAAACATGGTGAGTCAGGAACATTTGGTGCCTGATAAATTCAAATTTCAAGGCTATGTCAAAATGCACAAAGGGGAACCCTGGAAAAACAGTCACTGCTGTGACAAGCTCCTGAACGGGGAGGCGTCTATTTAATCACATGCTCCTTCAACATCTCTGAATCAAACAAGGCAGGACCCGATGTACAGCTTATATAACCGTGTCATAAACTTGCCTGTTCGTGTCAAACTAGACTGTGTTTATTACAAAATAACCTGCAGCTGAGCTATCTCCGAAGGTCAGAGCAAAGGCCAGGCGAAGGTGAAACGAGACACAAATGCTGCTAAGTCAGACGATGACTCGGAACCCACCTCGTGTCACCCTGTGGCCTGTGTCCACTTATCAGGCAACCCAGCGTCAATCACAGCAACACCCTCGGAGACACCAGGCGTTTGATATGCTAAATATTTACAACACCCAGTTGCTTGCACCCAGTAAAGTCCCTTTTAAAGACAGCAGCTCTGCCAACAGGAAGGGAATCGCTCATTTTAGACTGTGAATGAAGCCCTAAAGATGCTGTAGCACACATTTATGCCAATCATACAGCCTCCTGCCCTAACATTATGGCCACTAACAAACACCATCCAAACAGTCCAGCTTTCACCACCTTCATAATCTTCTCCAACCACGTCCGTAGCTCTAGGACGCTATTCCTTTTCTGCACCATCCTTACAGGAGAACCATTACAATATCTGTTTTCTCCCTTTGCTTGCATCTTTTTGCCAACTGCAGCAGAAGGGTGGATGTGGCTTTCATTCATGAGCTGGTGTTTTGGAAATGATGATACTTTAGCTGCTTACAGTTACAAAATTGTATTACAAGTTACATATTACAAAATGCCTGGCTACAAGCCATCAAACACGGTGGACTTCTAAAGCCTTTATAGGGGGCAAATTCCTGCCTTCGTTAGAAGCTGCTTCTGACCCACCGCAGACAGAAGCGGGCAGCGCTTGTTCTTGGCAACACAGAAAGATATTTTAAAATCTTAAATTCTGCCAAAGTTCATTCATCTGCCAGAAAAGATCTTGTCATACAATATACGAATAAACTTTTCACTTCTCTTTCCCTTTGCAAATCAACTCTGACGCCTGCTTTGGGATTTACCTTTTCATTGTAACTTGTTTTTATTTATTTTGGTGTAGGAGCCCAGGAGCATTGCTCAGTAAGAAGTCAGTTATTACTTTCTATTACAACAGAGACACTAGCTGGAATCCTGGAAACACATGTATTAAATAATTCGAACCTTAGAGAGTTCAGCCAGGTGTTTACCTATCCTATGAATTGCGTTTTTCAGTTTGGCATACTTTGCTACCTTTGCCTTCCACTCCTCCTCCTTCATGACAGAAGGACAGCCCCTAAATCATATGATTGGACACATAAGATTGCGCACCACCGTAAAACACTCCTGCTTCCCACTGACCTGGGACAAACACACTCAGACAGAACTCAAAGCCAACCAGGGAAGAACCAAAATGAACCTTCTTCCCTCCTTCTCTGTGGAGACATGGGCCCTTTTGCTTGTTTTCATAGCCCTCCTGGTAGCGTAAGTAAGATATTCTTTATTGGTTCTTTGCTCATGCCATTTTCTTGTTCTTGCTATTTGTTCATTTTCACACAGCTAGGCAGCAAACAGGTAGGTGTGATTTCCAGATTTCCAGCCTCTAACGAAGCTCTGGGAAGGAGAAGAGGAATCTAAAGACCATGCAGATGGGTGACCTTGCTCCAGTGTTTGGAGTCTTCCTGTGCACTGTTACGATCTTGCTTGCCAAGCACCAAAACAATAATCAAATAATAATGGTGCCAGGCATTTGTTATCAGCAGGGTGCTGGCTCTAGTGAGGATTGTGATCTGTTATTTTCCACGGAAACAGGGTCTAAGGAAGGCTGTGCCTCCCTGACTGAGGTTGCGCTGTGGAGGGGAGCAGGCAGTAGATGATGCTACTGCATGGCCTGTAAAGGTGGAGAGCAGCAGAAAGGCACCAGAAAAAGAGCATTCACAGGATCAGTTCTCTCTCTTCCTGACTCCTTCCATGGTGCCCAGGTAAGATGCTCCACGCACGGGCACCTGGACCAGGAGGAACACTTTGCAGAAGTCAGATTTGCCACACGCCTGCAGGGACAACATCCCGTCCCACAGCCCACCCTTGCTGGGGGAAGAAACAAAGCCCGGAGCAAGGTCATCTCTCGGCTCCTGGCTTTTCAGGCAGACTCCATCAGACAGAAGTGTATCCTGCTGCTTCAGAGGAGCCATGCTAGTGAGAAAATGCTTTCGTCCTCTTTGCTGATGCTGTTGGGCGCTGCAGCGTAGCAGAGCTGGCTGAAAACCCCCTTCTGCTGGGACATACAGCATCTCTGCTGGCAGCCCCTGCCAACAAGGCTGGACTGACAAACTTTGTAGTGTTGACGAGCCCTTAGGCAGAGGACAGCATGTTGCTAGCCATAAACCTTAATGATTAATGTGGTGCGCACGAGCACAATCCATTTGTCTGCCCTGGCAAGGCTCCAGCCATGGCAGTTCAGTAAGCTCTGAAACTCTTAGCCTTGTTTTTCAGACCCTTTGCCGTGATTTGGATCACTCAAAAGCCTGTCTGGGGCAGATTCTTCAAAACAAAACCCCCACCCTCATTATTGACCCAGACCCTCATATTTCAATAACTCTCTGGCCATGGAAGGTTGCTGGTTACCAGACTCCCGCCTCCTGCAGCCGCTTGCAATTTTGCTGTGGCAAAAGGGACAAAGCCCAGATCTTTTTGCTCTGATTTCTGAGCTAAAATAGGAATTTCACTGCCTGTTAGCACAGGGAGATTGTTCAGATTCTTCTTGTCCATCTGGGGCAACCCTCTTCTAGTTCACACATGAAGGAAGATCAGGCATTTCTGGTTCACATCCATGGTAAGAGGAAGTCATGATTATTCCCTAGCTTTACCCTGAATGGTCCTTCTCCACCTGCAGAAAACCATGTCACCTTTTAGTCGTAAGAGCATTAGGCTGTGTTTTCTTGGCCATGTTTCAAATGGATTAAGCCTAGCCTACGTTCCTATAGTGTTTCTGGGCTTTGTAACCAGCCCAGCCTGGCGTTTCCTGATCCTCCCACAGCCCCAGCTGCCCATAAACATTACAAATAAGAATCCACAAGTATTTTATACTCGGTACTGAATTAACCTTTTCCAGGAGAGGTTAAACATCGACAAACTGAACTCTATGAAACCTTTCTTCACCTACGAACACCCCAGTCCCCAGTTTTTACCTGCTGTTTTTGAACCAGAAGATGGGGTCTGCTTTTGTGCTCTGGCAGAATATGTGCTGGGGTGACTGATCTCATTTGGGGTCCTCCAGATTTAGAAAAATATTACTACTTGCAAGGGAAACACCCCCCTAAGTCTCAGCCTCGACTCTGGCTTTTCAGGACAGCATCCCCAAGATGCTGGCTGAGCCATGGAGCCCAAAAAGGATCTCTGATAACATCCCTCTGTCAAACCTTTGCAGTTTTGCATCCCTTCTGCAACGAACCACTCACTTGGGAAGCTGCAGCTACTGACTAAAAACAAATATTTTGAGGAGCTCTTTCAACACAGCCAAAGACAAGCTTCAAAGGGCTGCAGCCCAGGCCCTTGTTGAGAAACAGAAGGCCCCGAGGTAGAAGTAATAACTTTACAGCTGCCAAAAAGGGTGCTTCAGAGGAAAGAAATCTGCAAAGCTGTCAATAAAATCTAAAGAGAAAACCATCAAGACAAGACTTCCTGACGCACCACTGAGCTAATGCCGGGCTAAGGGGAGGGAGAACAATAAATGAAATTAAAATACAGATTGACAAAAGCCCTGTTTGGGACATCACTTCTGGCAATGCTTTGATTTCCCTTCCATAAAAACATGTAAACTTGGTGTTCCTTCTTCCAGCTCCCCTTTCTGCCTCTCCTTTGGTTGGCAATGAGCTCCTCCTTGACTTTGCTAAAGGCTTTAAGGTCCTATATCCACCAGGGCACCTATGGCTTTAGGAAACAGCTGCTTTGACATCAAAGTGATCTCCGTGTGGCATCACCGAGTCTTGCCATGTTTATTAAGTATTTTTTACGGGGCTATTTTCTTTTGGGCCACTTTTTTCCAGCTCCTGGACCAACCTCCAGTAGAGGTTGGTCCCTTAGAGCCAAAGGGATGTTGCTGCAGTCTCTGGGTTTAGGAGGTCTTGCAGCCCCAATACCGCGGTGACGTAGTGCTTATCTTTTCTGTCCCACAGATATGGAACTTGGCCATTTGGTTTGTTCAAGAAGTTGGGTATTCCAGGGCCAAGACCTCTGCCTTTCTTTGGGACGTGCCTGGAATATCGCAAAGTAAGTGGCTGAAGCCTTCCGGGCCCCAGAAATACCTGCTTTTGCTCATACAGCTGTAGCTAAACTGATACACGGTGATGATAAGTTATCTCCAAATGCCAAGCTCCGCTCCAGAGCACAGGTTGTGCAAAGGCTGGTGCAGGATAAGGGCTCAGGAAGTGACCATGGGGCTGTGCTTCCAAATGAGCACTCATGGGTGACCGATTTACAGCTGCCCTTTGCCAGCAGCCTGGCAAAACAGCTCATTCACAAGCACGGTGTATGTTTATGCTGTCCTTCATGATGCTTCTGGAGAGGAGGAGAACTCAGAAGGCAGCTGTGAACACCAGTTCACAGATCTTCCTCCCAATCCACCGCCTCCACCATCATCCCCTCCGCTGCATCCTCTCCAAGATAATTTTAAAATTGCTTTCCACAGGGTTTCTTGGAGTTTGACAATGCATGTTACCAGAAATATGGGAAAGTCTGGGGGTGAGTATGAACTGCTGATCTCTTCTTAAGGTAAAAGCAGAATCCACCACAAAGGGGTGGAAAAAGTTAATTAGGAAAGCTCCCTTGTCTCTACCTGCACCCCTGACAGTCCCAGCATGACAAGCACAGTGACGATAGGGTACTTGTGGTGGTTTACGTGAAAGCCTGATGATTGCAGGGCTGTGCTGCTGTCATGCTATATGGAAATTGCTTTGACCTATATTACAAAAGCTGTTTTAGAGCTGATAACAAAAGGCCCTCAGCAACTCCTAGCAAAATCAGCAGCAAAACTACTATTTATTTAAGGGAGAATCTGGAACCGGGAGGTCGAGTTCCTCTGGTTTGCCAACAGCAGAGGAATGCGAGTGAACTCCCAATACAGAGAGAAGCAGGAGATTCAAGGTCTGCTGACTTCCTCGTGCTGCTCACCCTCACCTGCTACCATGGGAGCTGCGGCAGCTATTGTTGCTCTGCTCTGGACCTCTCCTATGGCTTTTAATCACTGCCAAAACATCTTGGTCTACAAACTTGCATATCCTCTATAATGCATCCATTGATCCCTGTAGAAGCTTTTTTCAAAAAAAAAAAAATGGAGTCAAGAAAAGATATCTTTACTTAAGTGAGGAAAGTGCGTAAATCTGCTTAATCTACATCTGTTCCAGGAAAGCTTTCAGAATCGCCAGATTAAAAAGACCAAAAACAAGGATCGAGTTTCATCTCCAAGGATATTTCAGTGCTGTCAGCCCAAGTCTCTAGACACCCAATTCAACAGCCTGAAAGGGGTCAAACAAGTTTCTTTCTAATACTTTGATGTGTTTAAGTGCCTGGAAAAACACAGAGTCAGGGGAGAAAGTGAAGACACTTGCTTCATTTAGTATCTGGTCCTTTGAGGGCCTGAGCCCTACTCATTTCCCAGCAAATGTGGAAGGTGTTTAGCCCCCTTTATCATTTACAAAACCAGGTGCGAGAAGGCCTGTGAGTCCTTTTACATCTCTAATTTTTACAGTTCCATACTTAGGCATCTGCAGGACAGCAAGGCTGGTGATGAACAAACATTTATTTAACACATTTTGTTTCATGGGCATCAACCAAGCCTTGCACTTCAACTCTCCGGGGTTCTTTATCTGTCTCCTCTTTTCCCCCCGCCAGGATTTACGATGGCAGGCAACCCGTGGTGGCTGTCATGGACCCCCAGATCATTAAAACCGTGCTGGTTAAAGAGTGTTACTCCACCTTTACCAACCGGAGGGTAAGAATATAAGCATCAAGACAGACCCCAGAGTCCAAAAAACCAAGCACGGGAGACAAGCATGTAGCAGGGTCCCCCATAGGGCCACTATAGGGATTACTGTAAATGGCCACTGTATGTCACTGTTCCCCTGCCTTACAGCCTGGGGACTGCAGACGAAGCTGTTTGCCTGCACATCAGAGCGATTCTGCTCTCTCACCTAGATAGACAGGGATGAATTTGAGTCTGTGTGAGCATACAGGAGTCTGTAAGGGTCCAGCTAGCACAGGTGCCACCAACTGGGATGCAGGCAGTGGGTGACACGACTGTGTGTGGGATAACACCTATACGGGTGTTGGGCTCGTTGGGTTATTTGTTCTGGATATGGAAACGGCATCTCACAGCTGGTTTACTGCAGGAAAGGGGATTATTTATGTATATGTGTCTTGAGAGAGGTTGTTTGTAAGGCCTGCTGCCAGCAGTAATGCCTCTGAAACAGCCTGGGCAGGGGCTTGAGTGCTGCACTCCCATCCTTGCCAGGAAACCACTATCTTTTCCGGGGTTAACACCTTGCCTTTCCCCCCCTCCAGCCTTTTGATCTAGCAGGGGTGTTAAAAGACGCTATCTCATTAGCTGAAGACGAACAGTGGAAAAGGATTCGTACTGTGCTTTCTCCAACCTTCACCAGCGGGAAACTAAAGGAGGTAAAAAACACAGAGGAGCAGGTACAAACTAAATCAGAAAGTCAGTAGACGGTGATTCCAGGCTGAGATTGTCACAGGGGTCTGATTTCTTTAGTTGGAGCTTGGCAACTAAGCTGGCTTGTTTAATTTATGCCTAATTTAAAATGAAAAAGGCTTAAAATAAAAACTTAGCAGAAAGATCTTATTTGTAAATATTCATGAAACTCCCTGTAGTCTTTGTAAGCCTGTCTTAAAGGAGTAAAATGCAGTATACTAAGTGACCATCTCTGGTTTGTGTTACAGATGTTCCCTATAATAAAGCACTATGGGGAAGTTTTGGTGAAAAATGTTCAAAAGCGAGTGGAAAAGGACAACGCGCTCTCTGTAAAGGAGTAAGTAGCAGCTAAGAGCAGCAGGCTAAGTGGCAAACCTTGTTAGCAAGTGCTGTGGTTCATTCGTTACTCACAACACAGATCACTCGCTGGGTAAACCAGACCTCTGAAATGAGGAACAGGGTTAGCTGAAAGCCTGGCTGGAAATTTGAAAGAGAAAATTTAAGTTGATATTAGTGAAACTTCCTAGAGGCAGAGATCCACAGAGAAGCCTTCTAAAGGGAACTGGGAGGAAAAAAAAAGCTCCAGTGCAGATCCAAGAATCCACAGATCCAAGATAACCTCAAATGCACCAGGGAAACACATTTTTCCCTGCATATATTCAAGATCTCTGTGCACTACCATCTTATACCACAGGATGCTGGGTTTGCTGGCCTCCCAGCCCCACGCACAGCACTGCAGGATGCTCATTCATCACTTGCCCCCATTGCTGGAGGATGTGGGACAGGAGGCCATCCAGTGTGGCCCTGGGTGCGTGGTCCTTGTCTTTGCCCTCCATATGGGCTCTGGAACAAAACCGCTGTATTTCATCCTCAATTTCAAACCACAGATGCATATAGGGCAGCTGCACAGCAGCAGTCACACACCAGCAAAGCTCTCCCCTATCAAAAACCCCATAAGGAGAGGGTTTGGACAGTTTGTACCATTATGGGTACCTGTTCCAGGTGGAACAAGACCATTTTCATAGCATGTTTGAAGCAGAGTGTGTTACCACCCCTCCCCAAGAAGCTGAAGTGCTCAAGAGCCTCATGCTGTCTTAGCACCAACTTGCTCATGTAGCTACACGCTGTTTTAAAATCAGAAAAGCTGTCCAATTTCAAAACCCATGCAGGCTTGAAACCAAAGCTCTCTAAAATTCTATCCCTTTTACTATAAGTGCTTTTCAGTTACCATATGTCCAATTTCCTTTTCAAAACCAGGGCAGGAGGTCTTATGAGACTTTATATTTGAATGTCACAGAGGCATTAAGAAAAAATACATTCACTTGGTCCAAATGTTTAACCACAGTATCTTTTCCACCTTTTCCCAGCATCTTTGGAAGCTACAGCATGGACGTTGTCACCAGCACGTCATTCGGTGTGAACATCGACTCCATGAACAACCCCAAAGACCCCTTTGTCAGAGAGATGCGGAAGCTGGTCAAGTTTGACTTTTTCGACCCAATCTTCATCCTGACATGTAAATGATTATTTTTTTTGTTGTTGAAAACTTCATTCAGGTGTCAGAGTACTATTGATGTGATACTTTAGCAAGCATATCAGAGACTGGTGCATCCTATACATTAATCAATCAACTATTGCTTAGATGACTTCACCACTGGGATGTAAGTCCTAATGGCTCTTGGCTTGTTCTTGAAACTCTGGAAGAGAGATGGGTGAAATCTTCCTCCACCTTTGACATTCACAATGCAAGAAACATGTGAACATCCCAGCCAATATCCAAAGAAGTGTGGCTGGAAAAAAAAAAAATCATTCTAAGTTTGAAAAGCAAGTTCAGTTGTAAGGCTTGAGGAGAGGGGTCTATCTGAAATGCATTTACTGGAAGAGAGTGCTAAGCGGGGACTGCAATTAGATGCAATTTCCTAGCAGTGCAATAGCTTAGCAGTGATGGTGATGGACCTCAAATCACTTGTGGCCTCAAATCAAGATCAGATACCTTGCTAAAAAAAAAAAAAAAAATGGGTAAAGTTTTGATCTGTGCATGGAGGAGGTTCTGGTGCTGTAGATTTTATGAATCTATACCAAACTCCAAATTGAGTTTCTGTAACGCAGGAAATGCTCTGAAGTGGACTTGAAAATGTTTGTATGAGCATAGCACGGCAGTGAATAACTCAGCCTGAAAAAGAGAGTTCAGAATTTGCGGTATTTCTTTTGAGCCACATTCCTGTTGTAGTGCTGTGCAATGCACAGAAGTAACCTATCCTTAGAAAAAGGTGGCATGTACTTTGCTCATCTCTTAGAGCAATTATTATACCCAGCTCACTCGTGCCCAGTTGACAGGAACTTGGGGGATGGTTGCATAAGACAAACTATCTCAAGATAGAGGTGAAAAATGCAAACCCCAGGCTGTGCCCAGGTAAAGAAATCAAGAGAGGAAATAATTTCTCAGTAGCATCATTACTTCCTCAGTAACATCCATAGCTATCTTACATGAGGTGGAGTTTGTTTACAGCATGAGATTTTATTCTCAATTTGTTTTTCAGTTGTATTCCCATTTCTAATTCCTATTTTGGCCAAGATGAATGTAAGCTTCTTCCCCAAAGATGCTGTAGATTTCTTCATGAGATCCATTGCGAAAATTAGGGAGGATCGTCAAAAGGAGCCTCACAAGGTAAGTGAGCATGAATTCACTAGCAATTATGGCAGAAAATACACTTAAGTGAAATTATAATTAGGGTAATGATATCAAAGGTGAAGCCAAAGTACAATAACACAAGAAAACCCTGAATCTAGTTAAGTGTAAACACTTGATTTTACTTCTGTCAGAAAAGCCTCACCTGACCAGTTCTGGCAGAGAAGCAAGTGGGCTTTGTACATCTGTGATCTGAAGCTAAATCCAGATGAAGGCTTGGTAGAACTGCATTAAGCTCGAGTTTGCAGAACTTGTGATAAGTCAACAGAGTAAGAGACTCCCTGAAGAAGATTAGGCAGTGGATAAGCGAGCAGAGTAAGCAGTGCAGGAGCAGCAATACCACCTTCCAGGCTTGCGCCTTCCCCTCTCACTTTTCAATAATTGAAGCTGTTTCCTGGCAAAATTCTCCCTCTTGGAGTTTGGATCCCTTTCCCGAAATTCATTCAAGACACCAATCTCCCACCCAATGCCTTCATGAAAAGGACAGATAGGTTTTCAAAATAAAATGCAAGTGTTGTGTTTTACAACGAGGAAGCCATGTGCATTTTGGGGATGTTTTCAGTTTAAGAATTGTGCTTAGGCAATGAAAACTGCTTATCTGAGCCCTCCCTGAGGGACCTGTCACCAAAGAAACCCTCCTGCTTTTCTTCTCAGGGCAGAGTAGATTTTCTGCAGCTGATGATCGAATCCCAGAACTCAACCAGTCATGGGAGCGGTGAAAATCACTCCTATAAAGGTAATAACACCCAAATATTCATCACAGTAGCAGAGGCTGTGGGAACGAGGAGAACATGGGAAGCTGTTTCCCAGAGAAAGGCTCAATGGGTCACCACCATCTCCACTGACCAGCTCCAGGCAGCAATCTCTGTCCCTTGTTGCCAGCACTGATCCTAAGTGGAATCGCCCAGGTCCTTTTCCGGGGGTAGGTCTGCCACATCAACCATCTATAGCCAGGAAATCATCTGGCTCCTCTATCAAATGACTTCTTACAGACAGATCACAGAGTAGCTATAAATGTGTTATCAGACCATAACCACAACAAACCTGCCTCAACTCCATCCATTGCTACCTCTTCCTTGCTGAGACCATCTGGTTTGCTCATCTCCCCGCGTCCTCTCTCCCCACAGCCCTGACCGACACCGAGATCCTGTCGCAAGCATTCATCTTTATATTTGCTGGGTACGAGGCCACCAGCAACACACTTTGCTACGCGGCCTATGAACTGGCCACGCATCCCGACGTGCAGCAAAAACTGCTGGAGGAAATCGACACCGTTTTACCCAACAAGGTAAGGGGACACCAAGTGATGGTGAAAAACCCTCTGACCCTGCTGTCTTCCTTGTTCAGTCAAGACAATGAGAAGTCTTTAGCTCCTAAACAACCTCCTCCTGGGATCTTCCAAGAGTTCCAAGAGACACAGACTGAGACAATTCAACCTTGTAGCAATTTTCTTTTGGCAGCTGAAACCTCACAGGCCACCCCACTGCGCAAACCCATCTGCCATATTCTGCATCCATGCACAAGTGGATGTGCATTTCCAGGCATTTCCATCACTGAGGGGTGGAAAATGAAAGCAATTACCCCATTCCTGCCTTGCATTTTGTTCTTCAGTGAGTCTGAGTCATGGTTGAGGCAGCAGGGGCTGGGGACACTCTGATCTCAGCAGTCATTGTGGGACAACGCAATCAGTCCTCACGCCAACATACCTGGTCACCTTTCTCCTGTTGTCCTACAGGCTCCTCTCACATACGAGGCGGTGATGCAATTGGAGTATCTTGACATGACACTGAATGAAACCCTCCGGCTCTACCCCCTTGGAGGACGGCTTGAGCGAGCCTGCAAGAGAGACGTGGAAATAAATGGAGTGACCATTCCCAAAGGAACCATTGTTATAATCCCACCCTATACCCTGCACCGCGACCCCGAGTACTGGCCAAACCCAGAGGAGTTCAGACCAGAAAGGTATAAAAAAAAACTTAATGAAAGGAAAGAAGCATCATGCTGCTTTTTCCTCACATAGTAATTAAGTTATTAATCTCCGATTAGCTTCCTAATGGCGTTCTTCCTATCTTTTTACAAACAATACCAATGAGAAATTGCAGGCTCATGGGAATGTCATTTTAAGAAGAAAATGAGCTTTGCACTTAAAGCATAATCCTATTGGGAGAATAACATCGATACCCCACAACATCTCGTACACAGGTTTTTAGGCTTGCTGACAGCGTGGGTAGGTGGTGAGGTTTTTGAACTGCTAGCCATCTTTTTGTATAATCTTCATTCCTGAACCCATTTCCTTCACACAGGCTTTGCTACAAAATATAGCAGAGTTGATCCTTCTAGAGTTGCCTTCCCTCTTTGCTTTCAAGGAAGCGATAAGTTTTCCCTAGTTGGCTTTATTTTTTTGTTTTTAAATATATTATAATTGGTATCTACCTCTCATTCCCAGCAATACTGAAGCCATAGGCTGCTCCTAAAAAAGATGTCTCCTGGTTTCTCTCTCACTAAATACAATAGATAGGAAATAGCAGTCATTTATTTTGGGAGAGTGTGTAGATTTTCACATTGCTCCCAACTTCTACTAGTCTGGATAGGCAGAATTAAACTCAAAATCCTGTCCAGAATGAGGGGTCTGACACATCACTCAGTTGCTGGGGTATGCTGAGATACCTGAGCAAAAGAACCAACAATTCTGTAGGGTACCAGCAAGAGATCTCTGGATAAATAATACAAATATGTAGCTTTTGGGGATTTTGCTGCCTTCATTTTTTTTTTGCCATGTCGTTATCCAGGTTCAGTAAGGAAAACAAAGAGTCCATAGACCCGTACACGTACCTCCCATTCGGGGCTGGTCCCAGGAACTGCATTGGGATGCGGTTTGCTCTCCTGACTCTGAAAGTTGCCATCACTGCCCTACTGCAGCATTTCACCTTCCAGACCTGCAAAGAAACTCAGGTGAGGAGCACATCACGTTTTGAAACTCACACAGGAGAAGCTGTGTGCCTGGTTTCTCACTGGGGGTGCCAATACCAGACTCTTGTGCTTTCACAGGAGATACACTTTCAGGCACTACACATCAAATTATGTCCAAACCATGGCCAAGTCTCTTTCCTTTAATCTCTACTTATTTAATTTGTCTATCGCCAAGTATGTTTTTTTTTCCTCTTGTTGCAGGTCCCTCTCAAGCTGAAATCGCAGGGACTCTTAACACCAGAGAAACCGATTATTCTGAAGTTTGTTCCCCGGACCAACACCGCACGTGCAGAGGCGTAAAACCCAGCCGTGTCTGCGACAATTCCCCGGTGTCTAACGAGCGCCGTGCTAACAAAGGGATATCACATCGCAGGAAATCTCTCCTACATGTACAGACACAGAAGAGCAGCTCTAGTTAATTCTGGAAGCAATTACTACATATTTACTAATAAACATAGCTGTCAGAAATGTAATGTGGATCACTGGGCAGTGACAATATACAGTCCCCTTAATTTTGATTGCAGAAAACAAGAAATAAATCGAAATGAGAAAGCTGATCATCCACTCACTTCTAAGGGGACTTCTCCATCTGGAGAGAAGGAATTACTGTGGCATCCAAGAGAAACAAGGTGTGATGGAAATTCAAATTGCCAGACCTTGCTGGGCAGGGACTGGTGACGTTCTTCTCAGTGTATTGATGCTTGAAATTTCATGTGTTATAATTGAGCTGACTGGTGTGAGACTATATCCTAGTTACGAAACCTCTCTTGTGCCATGTGTTAATTAAACTAAAGTGTGTACAAATACTGTCATTAAAAATGTTTGAGAGCTGCTCTGTGTTGTGTATAGCGGCTGATCACTTCCTATTTAAAAACCGTATTCAGCCTCAACCCTTGAAATTATCCATGTACATTGCTTTCCACTTAATTTAATGAATCTGATCCTTCATTTAATGCGATCAAACCCTCCCATTTGTACAGTATTTTACAAACACTATAACTCCCACCTCTTAGTTTGATTAAGAGGTTGCCTTCAGTTCAGTCCTGGCCAACCCTCTTGTGCACTGGCGCGACAGAGGAGGGGTTGCAGAGAGCAGCTCTCTCAGGAGGTGGTGACAGCACTGCAGGTGAACCACTGCTCCTGGAGAACTTGTCTGGACATGGATTGTAGCTGAGCCTCACATCCCAGAGCCAGGGATGGGGTACACGCATTGCCTGTGGTGGGACATTAACCTGCTGCGAGCTGCTTTGCTCTTGAACTGCTCCAGAGAGGTCTACAGCTTGGGCCCTACAGGCTGGTCCTGCCAACCGCGTGACACTTTGACCAAAGGACTCATGCCATCCCTGACCATATAAACAAGGAAAATCAAAAAGCAGGTGGGAGGTTCTCCTGGATCTGAATTCCACATGCCAGTCAACCCCAGTATATTGTGCTGGTCCTGACACCTGCAAACCAAGAAGGACACTAATAAAACAGGAAAGGTTTTTAGAAGAGCTGCCAACCAGATCAAGTCACCCATTAACTTTCTCCTGGCATCCTTCACTCCAGGGGAAGTGAAGGGGTTTTCCTAATCTTGGTCTATAATTTCCTCCCATGCCACATGCTTTCCCCTTTAGACAAAACTGCAACATGAACCAAAAAGTACAATCCAACATAGTATAAATTTATTCAAGAATTCATGTCCATTCTTTAACAACAATGGCAATTAAGGTGTTTGGGAGTGCTCAGCCAACGGTGCAGTGGATTCCTGATCACAGGAAATCCCCAAATCAAAGCTGTCCATTTTTCAGGAAGATACAGCAACGTTCACCAGGCTCTAATTCAAGAGTTAGCAGCTTGCGCTGTCCCAAAAGGCAGATAAAACAATTATAGTGCTCCCTTCTGATTCATCATCTGTGAAAAATCGTTTGGGTTTTGCTATGTACACAGAAAGGCACAGTTAGAAGTGCTGCCAGCAAGGCCCTTCCTCAGTTTAAACTGTTGCTCATCTCTTAACAGGGGTTAAAGACCTTCAGTGGAAGAGTTGGACCTGTCTTACGGTTGCAACGATGCAGCAGCCAGTTCTGATGGGGAGACAACAATGCCCCTGCATGGACAGACTAGTTAAAAAAAAAATAAAACATTTTCCCCATAGAAAAATAGTGCTAGGCAAAACTGACTCCCAATTCAAGGAAGGGGAAACCAGCAAGTCACAGGCCAAACAGCTGCCTTGACTTAAAGAAAAGTCATTTTGGTACCTCATGAACAGAATCAAGCACCTCCGCATGATACTCAGAACCAGAAAGGGTTAATCCAGCTGTACCCCAAGACCGGCAGTCCCTGCCCAGCACATGGCATCTCCCGGAATGAAATCATTAGTGTAACTGTACAGATCATTCTTCCAAATGTGAAAAATGTGACTAATTCTACAGCTTCAGCCAATTATGACCTGCCAGGACTATCATAACAGCCCATAAATAATGTGTAACAAAATCATGGTAATGAGTCTTCTAGAAGAAAATTAGATCCTCTGTGTTTTAACTCCATAAAATTACTTTGCTTATAAGGGCTGCCTCCGTCATTCCTAGCTCTTTCCATTGCTTTGGTGGCCATCCCTCAGGAATGGATGTGACTCGGCCAGGAGTCTGCTGGTCCCGGTCATTGTACATGCATCAGGTTCATTTTCACTGGTTTGGCTGTTTCCTCTTTAAACCAGACATACCACTGTTTAACTCTACTTTTGAATATTTTCACTGATAAAACCTATTTGCTTTATCTAGACCTTGCTGATTCCTTTAACTGTTTCAACACATCTTTGGCAGGCCTGGGACATTTCATTGTCCCAAGATAGCTGGGTCTTTGTCAAAGGAAAGAGCTTCCAAGCACAGTACAAGGTAGAAATTAATTTGGGGGAGAATTCCGTTTCACTTCCTCCACTAAAACCTCCCAAAGTGTAAGAAGGAAAAATAGAAGGATGAAAAAAAATAAATCAATGTTACATCAACATTATAAAAAAAATATACTTTTCTCAAAGATTTTTCAACCCTGTCTCATCAGAAACGTTCCTTTCACAGTGCTAACCTTCATCACTGTGCGAGCGTAACGGACTCACCCCCTGGTGAAACACCAGCATCAGCCCATCACTCAGGAAGGCTTCCATGAGTATGCAGAAATATATTCCCCTTAATACAGAAAGTCTTGCCAGGAACTTTTCAAAAGAGACATATAACCCATGATATGAGA
This sequence comes from Numenius arquata, assembly GCF_964106895.1. Classification (NCBI taxonomy): domain Eukaryota; kingdom Metazoa; phylum Chordata; class Aves; order Charadriiformes; family Scolopacidae; genus Numenius; species Numenius arquata. The sequence goes on along the minus strand of NC_133589.1, from coordinate 3,922,911 downwards.
ACTGTTATTGTATCAGTCCCGACAAAAGACAAAAGCGGTTATAAGTGGGGAGATTTGTTTTCTGCTCCTCAGTTAACTCTAACCATCAGTGTTGCAGTAACTTGCCTAAATGATGTAATACTTCCAGTTGATTGCAATGATCAAATGGATTTTATGAAAGACAGGTTTGCTGCTTACAGCAGAGGAATATTTCATGTGCTTCACCAAGTCAGTTATGAGGTGTTTCAATACCAGGCTGAGCCCTGACAGATAGAAGAATGGCCTGACTATTACCAAACTAAGTGTCCCTAAAGTATTAAAGTCTTTTGCAATCGCACCTTGCCTTTAAAGTGAAAAATGAAACATTTTCAAGCATATTTCACCTGAAAGGAGGACCAGGCAGCGTTGCTCCTTCTGCTTTACCCTCTACTGAGGCACGGTGTCTTTATTGACACCCTGGCATCAGTTGCCCACAAGTTAGAAGGCGCAGGAATGAAAAAGCCAGCATACAGAATTTGTTTAGTTCTCAGTCCCTCCTTCTCTCCGTCTCCCTCTTCGAAGTAACAAGCCAGTGTGGGGAATTACCAGGGTATGACAGATAGCTTGGAAACTGGGAAACCTGTAGCTGAATTTATGCACTGACATCACCTTTATCTGCTGTAATGGGGAGAATTAGGCGTATTGAATCGCTCACCATACAGATATGGAATTTTGAAAACCCTTACTATTGCACAAATGTTGACAGGGTATTTTATTTACTGCATCATTAAAGGTTAAAGAGACTCATTCTCCAGAGGATTCATTTTTTCAATGCTTAATATCAATTAAAGATAATTTCAGCTCTACCCTAATGATTAACATAAAATATGGAAAAAGCTCTAACTGAGCATTTCTGCTCATTACTCCAATTCTCTTGTATTGCTAGGGCACTTTATAGGTACTGATGCAGCTTTATATCATCCATGACACAGTTAATTTTCCCCTCAGAGCTTTTTTTTTTTTTGTTAGTGAACACTTGAAGATGTTGCAAAGCAGCACAAAATACTTCTGATGATACAGATCAAAGTTTTTATTTAACCAGTCCATAGTTGACGGTCGGTGATGTTCTCTATGGGCTTTCCTACATGGCTGGGTACAACGTCTAGATACAAATTTATTTCATTACACTGCCTACAGCTTCCATATCGTGTATATATAATGTATAAGCGTACTTTGATATATCTGCGCAGCCAGAAGTTTGCAAACGGAGTGGGGAGGACAATGTAACTGTTCAAGAGAAAATGAAAAACCTTGCCTGCCACTTATGAACTGAAGCCTGTCCAGTCCAGCTGGATGCATTTACCCGTCTTTGCTTGGCAAAATACTAGTTCCATCTACACACCACAGAGCGCCCAGAAAAAAGTTATAGTCCACCCCCTGGGTTATTATCAGGGCTCTGTGCAACCCAGCTGAGAAGACAGAGGTGCCACCCCACTTCCTCCATCCTGGGGCTTGTCAGCCAGTTTTGCTCTGGAATCATAGGTAATAGGACTGGAAAAGTCTTTTGGAAAACAGACCACACAGCCCAACTGCCAGCGCGGTGAGCAGGGTCTAGCACTAGCTTGCCCCAAGCTCACCTAACCTTTTCAGAACTTGTCTACTTGTGTCCTAATTTTAGGGTATTTATTGTTAACAAACACTAATCTGGGATCGATCTGTATCCAAAGGTCACAACAAAAGCCAGAGGGAAGGTGCAGAGCAATAGAGATGCTCCTAAGAAGGTCAGCTGCTGCCACTCAGGCTGCTCTCTGGTGGTAACCACACATCAATCAGCCCACCAGTAGCCCTAGCAACATCCATGGGAGCAAGCAGATGCCTGATGCTCCCAGTAATTCTAACCGACTCCAGTAGAAATCCACAGGATGTAGAAGTGAGGGACAGGCATTTGCAAATTCCCCTTGCCAAGAAATGAAGTGTTTCCCATGCTGGCTGTTGTGCTCTCATGTCCTCTCACATATAGCTCTGGCCCAGGACTCTATACTGAGGTATGTGCATCTTCTCAGACAGGCCACTGAACCCACCACTCTTGTTTTTCTTCATCTTTTCAAGACTGCAGGTGGCTCTCTGCTTCCCCCTCCTAAATCCTCATGTTTAGCTTTCAATGACTGGGGTTCATTTGGCTGGGAGCAAGCGAAGCAGCTCTCTTAAGTGGAAGAGCTACCTAATAAAGTTTTAATGGAAGATATTATTTCTGTTCTTTACATTACATTAAAAGCCAGTCAGGAACTGAAAGCCCAGGAGGGTTAGACGTGTTGGAAACTCAGCAAGATAGTCTTTTCTTCAGGGAATTCACAGTCTAAATGTTGCCCTGAGAAACAGAACGTGCAGCAAACACCGACAGCTTGTGCTATTACAGGCTTAGCAAGCACGTGTAGATACAGATACACACACATATGTATGCATATATACACAAAGGGCAGAAGGTATCTGTTTTTGTCTTTGGAGGGATTCTCCAAATCAGGTCTGATTCCACCTGGGGAGTGCCTGGGGTGAGGACCTCAGTGCCTAGACCATGCCATAGTGCATTTACCTGCTCTGCGCCACCGAGGTATACACCTGCTCTTTACCAGCAACATTTAAATACCAAACCCACTGCTGTCTTAGAGGGTTTTTGTGTGATTTAAATAGAATTGCTCGATTTGGGCTTTTCGCTAACCCACAACCTTAATTTAAAAAACTTTACCACCTCTTCTGAGCTGTTATTTTTCTGCTGTGCAAAACCTGCTGTGCAACACCAGCACGAGCAGATACAGAAATCCGTTTTCTGGAAGAATAGCAGAACTGAGCAGTTCCCAGCCTCCCCATAGAGTGGCAGAGACATTCAAGCACATATCAAGAAAGAGAATTAAAATGGATCAAAAAAGTATGATAAATTTTGGAACACTGACCTTTGAGCTTATAAAGTCTACCTTTCAAGTTTTGGTTGGCTGAGGGGTACCACATTCAGTTACTGATGTTTAAGATAGGAAAAAAATTGCTTTATACCAACTTAAAAATAAAAGATCACTAAGATGGAAAGCAGGGATCTATACTGTCATCAACAGTGAGAACTGAAAGTCCTAGAACTTCAAAGTCTCACCTCCGGGCGAGGTGTACCCAAGTAAATTCAGTTCTTGGATCTAGGCTGTTGGAAATCCCACCCTTACACACACATCCCTGAGCAAATGTCGCTCACCCTGAAGAGATGGCTCTTGACATATCCAGGTAGATATTGGGTGCCAGCATTGTCCTTAGGTCTTGTCCCAGGACCTGCCACAGTCCTCAGGGTGTCAGATGGGTGAACACTACACAGATATTCATAAATGGCTTTCACAGCTTCAGGTGTCAGCTTTTACCAGCAGTTCAGTTTATGTGGAGAGTGTCATCAAGAAGTCATCCCTGACAGAAGTCCCCCGTCCTCTTTAGTGTCCAGTGCAAGAAGTTTTTTGCTACCATTTCTCTTACAAAGGTCTTGATCTGAAGCGAGATGAGGGGGGACAGAGGTCCAGCCCTGGAAGTTAGTAATCACCACCCCAAGTCAAACATTTTTCAAAAGCTGTTTTAAGCTAGCAAAAGGCAAACTTCAAAAAGCCAGAGCATAAATCTTCAGAGGGACCCAGCAAGCCCTGAGGTGGAAGCACTGAAGTTCACGCAGTGCTTCAAAAGACAGAAATCTGCAACGGTACCAATGGTGTCCAACAAGAAGCCATCCCAGGGAAGTGGTCGGACCCACTGCTGTGCTAACCCAGCGCTAAGGACAGCAAGAACAATAAGAAATTAAAATGCACGGTCACAAAGCCCAGCGCACAACAACTTCTGGCACCGGTTTGGTTTATTATAAAGCTCCCTCAGCTTTGTGTTGGGTTTTCTGCCTTCTCTCTGCTTGCTGGCAGCAGCTCTGCCGAAGATCTTTGGCATTTTGCTAAAAGTTTCAGATATTGGTTTCCTTTGGAGCACCTGCTCCCTTCTGAGGCGATAGAAGCTACTTCCAGGCTCCCTCCCTGAATATATGCCGCAGCTGCACTGCTTATTATTCACTACGTTTACTTAATAATCTCCAAAATGCTTGGGGTTGAGACCTTGTTGCCTCTGCCCGTCTCTGTATTGGCTCTCAGGCAGACTTTGAGACCCAGCAGCCAGCTCCGCTGGGCTGTTTGGCCCCGGGGGAACGTTCCCATTCTCTAATTCACCCCTGCGGCCACAAACGAGGAAAATAAGCCCATCGATCAGCCTCTCCTTTCCTCACTCCTCATATTCATAGCAAAAAGAGCGATGCAGGAAAGAACATCAGTCTGAACACGCGTCTGAGTGCAGCCCGCACGTGCCTCTGTCCCAGGGCAGTAATTGCCCGGGCAGACTAATCTCCAAAGTCCTAAGCTATTCCTGACAAATAGCTGCTGAAATTGTTGTCCATTTGAGTATTCATCTTTCATTTGTAATTTCATTTTAAATCCATTTTTGCAGGGTTTGCTGGACTTCAACCAAAATTGCTTTCAGAAATATGGGAAATCCGAGGGTGACTATTTTTCCCCGGCAAGCCTTATCTCACCGCAGCCTCTAAAGCCGAGCCAACCATCTAAGTCAGAGGGTGTGATCCCCGGGAAGGACCCATCAGAAGGAGCAATCTCAAAAGCGCATTATGTACTTGTTAACCTGGCCTGCCAGGCGAGAACCTCAACTAGTTCACTTTTGATGGCTTCCACTTAAAATCAGTAATAATAATAAATAAAAAAAAACCACACCACACCCTGGTTTTGAGATAAGCGAGATCCGAAAGTATTTATAACTCAGGTGGTTTCTCAGCTAACGTTTTGTGGAAGAGGGTGTTCACAGCCACCGCTGTGCTGAGACGCGGGGGAGAGGGACAGCAAGGCAGCTAAGCTGGCTAGAAAGGATCTGCAGCTTCAAACACATCGCAGGCAGTAGGTGGGCTTTTTGAGTAAGGAGAAAATTCATTAACTCGATGTCAAAGATCGCACAGAATTTAACGAAATCCTTAAGTAAAAGATGCTAAGTGTTTCTTAGGCCTCCTGGATCTTCCCTTTAAGATCTGCAAAGAAATGTGAAGGAACTGCTCCACTTTTAGTACCACGCTGCGAGATTAGATGCCATCCTGCCATACATTCTTTTTTTATAGCCCACTTTCTATTTTTATTCCTGTTCTACTGTGGAAGTGTTTGCTAATAATGTATGATAGGATGCTTTGTCATGAAAAAACCTTGTATCATTTATCTGTTTCTGAAAAGAAATTCTCAGTACAAATCTAATAAGGAAAAAAAAAAATCCTATTCTAGCTCCTGTTGGAGGAAAAGGATTGATTTATGGAGAGAGATGAAAAGCACTAAGTATGTATTGCTTGGCAAAATGAGGAATTGTAGAGAACTGTCTTTATGCATTTGAAGGGTGTAAACATCAAAGAGGCAGAGGAGCTATTTAGAGCATTAGGAGGAGGCACATCTAGGAGACAAGAGCTGAAATTAAATGAACATCGTTAACTTAAAAATCATACTTCTGCCTGCAAATCTATTTCCTGGTATTATTACTTGTAGCACTCTGATGAGTATAAATGAAGCTTACAGAAAAAATATCTAATCTATTTTTCATATCTGATCATCAGACCTTACTGTAAAGTTTATAAAGTCCAGATCCTGCAGCTATTCCTGAAAATTTGGGAGAAGAGCATCCTTTAAATCTCCGCCCCCTCCACTTTTCTATTGCCAAGGAGGGTTGATCAGTGTAATGAGTTACTTCTCCCCCCAGCCGTGCTCTCTGCAGCCTGTGTTGGCTATCTGGGATCTGACTCATTGAAGCTGTGTGGGTGCAACAGCTTTTACCCCAGCAGGTGGATAAGTTCCCAACCATTAATAACCCTTCTGAAGTAACAATAGCATCCTTGCTATTCCCCGCAGGAAACCCATGCCCGCTCCTACAGGATGCCCAAACTGGCCTGCCTGGGATTCAGCTAATTGCCCGCTGCCCTAAGCTAAAGCATCAGCAGGGGAAAAAGCGCCGTAGGATTCAGATCTTTGCTCTCATGGAGGCTTTGGACCGCCCTTCAAAAAGCTGCTGAACATCACGCAGCCCGAGGGCGTACAGAGAGCTCAAGGACAAAGTTTTTGCTCTCCGTTAACTCAGGCTTTGGGAGCTGCCCGTGCCCATGTGGGGAGCGGGACGGCGGCAGAACCACGCCGGGCTCTGTCTCGGATGGGCCACGCGGAAGCGCAGAGCACGCCAGCACCACCGGGGTCTGCGCATCCATATGTATGTGCTTGGATAATTGGAAGCGCCATGCAGCTGGAGGCTCGCAGACGAAAAATATCATTTGGTTACACACCTCCCTTCTGCTTCCTACCAGACAGCCCGGGATAACGAGACCTGCCCCTTTTCTGTGCCTTCTTTTCTCAAGAAGCATTTCACAGCTGACCAATGCTGACAGTGATGGGGAGGACAGCACGGGGGGGACTCCCCCCGTTCAGCCTCCCCAGAGAAAGCGTCAAATCCTTCTAGAATTACAGATTCCTTTTATGTTGGTTTTTTTCCCCCCAGATTTTTAAGTCTAAGGGGGATACTAGACTCTACTGTCATATTAGCCATGAAAAAGAAGTAGAGAAGAGGCTTTCTGTGCTCCCTCCCTACCTTCACCAGCAGGAAAAGAGGTAAAACCCAGGGGAACAGAGGCAACTAAATTGCTAAGTCAGAGCACAGCAGCCATGCAGGCTGCAACTTTGCAAACAGCCTGATCCCTTCAGTCAGAAACCCATTCATCATTAAACACAGTATTTCATATGTGTAAATAAAAAAGGAAGGAAATGACTGCAATAAGCTTCTGATAATAGCCAAGATTCACAGCTAACTATGTGATATTTTAACAGAAAGCATACATTAATGTATAATAATGTGATGCCTGTGAATGACAAGCTCTGATTTATATTCCTGGTGTTTCCAGCCCTAAAGCACCATAAGAACATTGTAGTGAAAAATGTTCAGAAGTAAATAGGAGAGGATGAGCCTCTGTGTGCAAGAAGGGAATTACACTGCTGCCCGTGCCCCTGCCCGGGGCACCAGGGTCCCGCACTTGTTCACATCCAAAACCATCAGATCCTAAAGGAATCTGGTTTCTGTTGTATTCACAGCTCTGTGCAAAGGCAGCGCAGCAGCCTGAAAAAAGATTATCTATGCCACAGACCAGCAGATACAACGTTCAAGCACAGGGCTGTGGCTGGGAAGGGGACACAGATGGATGGGGCAGGGTTGTCCCCATCCTTACCTGGACGCCACCAACATCAGCACCCTGCTCCCCCTCTGCAGCCCTTGCAGCAAGCTCACACCAACAGAGCACGAGTCACACAACCACCAGTTTCAATCCTTAAGCAAAGCAAGGCCTGAGAGTGCTGGCGTTAGGTGGAAAGGCTACCTTCTTCGGATGGATGATGGTCCATGGTCATGGCTGTGACTGAGCTGGAGATCCACACTCCTTCAACTGAGCTGAGGGAAAGGACAGCTGGTGCCAGGCTGAGCTTAAATAGTCTCTTGGCCCATTGGTGGTGGTGGAGAGCCCAGGTGAGGCTGGTCAGGGTCGTTAAGACCTGTGAGTGCCTGGGCAGGTTCATGCTCTGCAACTCGGTCCACACTGAGAATGCAGGAGATTCTCTTCCACCCTCAGCAGGAGGAAAGCTCTGCCTGACAATTTAGGGCCTGTCTAGTTGAGGTTTGCGTGTCCCTGAGCTTGGTGCACGGGTAGGAAGCAGGAGATTATAAAATCTCATTTCAGGCCTTAAACACTAACACTTTGTTATCTTTTCTACCCTTTTTTCCCCCAGTGCGTTTGGATCTCACAGCCTGGATGTGGCACTAGTACTTCAGAGTGGGCTCCGAGAAAACGAGCAACCCCTTTGTCAGGGTAAGGAGTAACTAACTAGTTAATTTTGAAGTTATTTTTCCTTTTTTTCTCTTAGCAGCAAGAGGAAAAAAAAAAACATTTTAAAGCAATACTTCAGCTTTCAGGTGACTGGGAGGGACTTTTGATGATCAAATTCTGTGATCATCCATACCCGGGCTGCTCTTGCCGCTTGCTTTTAGCTAGGGAAGAGATCAGCTTGAGTAGTCAGCAGAGTGGAATCAGTGCATGTCAGATCAAAACCGGGTCCATCTAATAGATAGCAGGTAGTAAAGACCATAACAGAGCAGCGGTTTGGCGGCGGCTCCTACAGCATGGGATGTGAGAGACATAGGAAAATTCAAGACGGTCAAACAAAGGGAAGGAGACCGTCCAACACGGAGTACTTTCACGCTGGGCTTCCTCTGTCCTTTCGCCTCCCCTTAACAGGAGTACAACGTTTTCACTGCAGGCTCTCATAAACTGTGGCAATAAGTGGAGCAGAAAGGCAGCAACCCCTACGAGGCTCGGTGCGTAGCCGCATCGCCCGCGGGAGAGCTGAGGAAGAAATCAGCCTGCTGTGCGGTTCCCGATGCTGCAGGCTACCGCAGAAGATGCACCATGCCAGGGCATGTGGCTTTGTAAGTGAGAGATGAGTCCATTTATTTCAGGAGTGAATTTGGCCTGAGGCTGGTGCTATTTAGAATAAAGTTGGACGCTGTGACCTGTGGAAAGCACTTGTTCAGCACCTGGTTCGGTTAAGAGCCCAATTTGCAAACAGTAAAATCTGGATGCTCTACCAACCAGAACATGTCCAAACGCTGTCAGAGTTTACTGTGGAGGTTAGAATTTTCCTGTCTCTTAATGAAATGGACTTTTGTTCCCAGGGCATTGTATCCATTTCACTGTCTTTTAAACCCTTCCTTAGCCCTTCCCTCAAAAGGGTGAATGTGAACGTCCTCCCCAAAATCTCTGAAGCTCTTCCTGTGGTCACTTATTAAAGCAAAGACACAGGAAAGATGCTCAGAGGTGAGGAGATCACAGCGAAGCAGGGAAACTCTGGGTGTAGAAGCACCCAGCAGAGAAGAGGAGCTGGAAGAAGAAGAGGTGAAAGACTGCCTTGTGTTGATGTACTAGGAGGTCATAGACATCACAGCACATCGCATGCAGGGCCACCCAGACTAAAAAACCCACAGCACACACTAAAATACAGCCAAAACAAAGGGCAGACTGATGAAGGAAGCCATTATAGATAAAGAGGGACAAAGGCACAAAGCAAGGGAGTTGAAGTGTTGTTTAATGACTCGTGTGGGCTTGCAGGAGAAGATGGAGAGACAAAACATCCCAATCCTTGTCAGCTCCTAATGGGTACAAGATATTCATCCAAAACCCACCAGAAGGTCGCTGGCCACAGAAGAGCGCAAGGAGAAGCTGGCAGCCAGCACCCCTTGTCCTCTGCATCACCACAACTAACCCTGAACCACCACATCTTGGTGCTTGTGAGCGCATGGGGCTGTCAACGAGCGAAAACTGCTTTGTTTTACAAATTTACCTTCCTCCACTGCACTGTCCTGAGCTGAGGTTTACTGCATCACCTGGGCCACGCTGCAGCATGAATTACTACCCAGGAAACCTATGATGGGGATTTTGGAAAGTCACTCATCTCTGTTAACTGTGAGACTGGGGGTTGGGGATGTGTGGTAGGACTCTCCAGGATGGCTTTGCTCTCCAACAGCTACGCTCAGAAATCCTTGCAGGCAATCAGTCTGTGGTGCTGCCATGGGTGGCTGCTGCCTTTCTCTGCCCAGGGGGAAGCTTCTTGCAGTTGACAATAAACTCTACGGGCTCATACATGAGTCAGGAAAGTAAGAAGCTGGGTTCTCATCTAAAGGCAGCATCACAAAAGGCTTCATCACCACCAGGCTCCTGGAGGGAGGGCAGCAGATCTGCAATTGTTCTCCCAGCTTAAGTGCAGAGAGGCTGTTCCTTTGCAATGTGTGCATACTTTTGCATGAGAAATTCTTATAAAAGGAGTAATTATAGAAAAACCCACCTCCTAACTAAAAGAAAAGGAAAGAGAAGAATAAGCACATATGACACCACCTGGGGTACATCAATCAGAGCAGACCAGTGAAAGATAACAGCCTGGGTAAACCCTTCATAGGAGCTGCCAGCTATTTATCTAAATTGCATTTCTCAGTACCGTTGAGAAACACTCCATCTTCTTTTAAAGGACAGATGAAAGCGGGACTCCTGTGATGTCCTTCCCTTCCCACACCTCCCCACCCACCCGGGAACAACACTCTGCTTCAGGAGCCCAGCAGCTGCCTCTTCACCAACCCACCTGGCACAAAGCCTCAGGACCAAGTTTACCGGTTTGGTAATATTGGCAAGGATGGACTAATTCGAGATCCAACCACAACTGTTTGCCTTTTTAACCCCATTCCAGTCTTGCACTGGACTTACACTGCTTTGGGGATAGGAGGATATGGGGAATATGCTCTCCGCACCCTCCTCTTCATCGGGTGGCAGAGCTGTGCTGCATTCATCCACCCCTTAGACCAAGAATGTTTCACCAACTGATTTAATTACATGAAGTTTATGCAGGAGTTACAGAAGGATTATCTGGGTTTTATCATGGTTATTATAGAAAATTATTATATTGTTACTATTACAGAGTTACAAAAAGTAAAGAGGAATCACAGGAAACTTGGCAAGAGCTCATTAGCAGTGTGGTGCAGTCTGCAGGAGCTAATTAAAAATGCCCATACCTCATAATAACCATTTATCTCATCACAGCCCTCCATTCCCTACATATTTTGCTCTGGGTAGAGTGAGAGGGAATGATCTCTTCTCACCGGTGGTATGCGTATGCAGCAATACAGATCGAGTACAGCGTAATACGTACTCTTTTCTTTCAGGATATGAGGCCACCAGCTCTGTCCTTGCTTGCCTGAGCTGTGGCCTGACTGTCCTCATCTTGCACACGAGGCCACATTACATGCTCAAGAACTTCCTAGAGTCACTTCAAGAAGTATCTCAGCCAACCGTGCCAGGCTGAACACAAGAAGATGGAGACTGTAACCCAGGAGGAGGTGCTGGTTGGGAGACACAAAAAAAGTATTAAAACAGCATAATAACACAAGCATTTACATTTATTGTGCTCAAAGTCTTACAGAAGTCGCTGGTACCTCTGGGGTATCTGTTATCTCTTTCCAGCAATACATTACCCTGAATTATTTACCAGGAGGGCAGGATTTTCTCAGACAACATCCGAATTTCTTCTGTAGGATTGCTCCTTCTGCATGCTTTCAAAGCAAACAAACAAAAAAAAAGACACAGCTCCCAGTTAATCTGCGTTATCTAGAAAGATGAAATCAAGGTGAAATTCAGTCTGTCAACAGGCGTGTGAACGCTGACAGGAGATGGAGGGGAACAGGAGAAAACTGGCTGCAGTGTTGCCCGACAAACCATTTCCCACACGCACAAACCCTGGATGCAGATGAATATTCTTGAGATGACATTTGATGAACTTGTTTTCTTTTGGAGTTTGAATTGAAGGGTCTGTAGGAAAAGCAGAGAAATATATCCTAATAATAAATCCTAAAAGCCAGTGATACCATTTTCTGTTCTGCTCGGTGGCACTGGCCAGCCTGGAGGAGACTGGAGCCGAGAGGCACAGCCAGCCTCCCTCACTCTTCAGGGAAAGGAGGGTACTTATATTTCTTAATCCATTCCAAAATATCAGTGTCTTGGAAACAAATTCCCTGTCATCTTTAATCTTTGCACGCATTTTCGATAAAGCAGATGGAGTGGATGCTGAACAACAAAATCCTCGAGCCTGCACCAGCTGAAGTCAGATGTAAAATCAACAGCGCTGAGATTATGCTTCTCGTGACAGCAAGGACCAAGTCTGAGGTCCATTGACCTCCAACACAACCTGGCTGATCCTCAGTCCTCCAGACACTGCTCCTCTTACAGTCTCTTGGCCAACTAAGAGCTCTCCCCGTTCCCATCCCTTTTTTTGACACCAGTTGACCATGGTTTTACTGTGGTCCTTTGGCCAGAGAGACTTCATGCCCATAACCTCAGGTAGAAGCAGAACTATTTTGCCCCAAAACCATGTATTTTTTTATTGTTCCATCCTATAGAGAACCTCTGTTAGCTCTTCTATTACTATTATTATTATTATTATTGTTATTATTACTACTACATGTGAACACAGATGATCAGCTGAGTAGTGCCTGCTCTTAACCAGCATATACAGCCTGGCCTCCTTGGCAACTGGGAACACTTTTACTCAAAACCAATCAATTAAACCTCACCGCTATGCCTGTTGGGCAGGCCTGTCTGACACTCGGAAAAGAAAAGCACGGACTGAAAATCCTGGCACTTCCCCCAGAAATGTCACCCTCCTCCTGAAAACAATGCTAGAAACAGCAGGATTTTGTTCCTGCAACTTCTGCTCACTTTCCCCTTTCCAGCTTTCCCTGCCAAACCCCATCCTCCGCTGCATTCCTGCCTGGAACTGTGCTGTATCAGCCGGTCTCCCAGACGTCCTCTGCTGTCACAGGCAGTTTCAGCCGCACACAGCAGCCCAGCTGTTGCCCCAGATGGGGAAGTCTCTTTTTTTTTGCAACAGCAGCAGTCGGTAAAGGTCTTGGTGGATGAAGCAACTCGTGACTCACTTCCACGGCTTTTCCAGGAGGTGCTGGAGACAGGGGCAGGACATTGAACTTAACTGAGATTTCCCAACACAGAAGAGAGTCGGAGAGCTGTTGTACTGTTTGGGTGGCCAAACATGAGTCATTTCTAAACCTAGAGCATGCTTTCCTCCCCCCAAAATCAGCTCGCCTGCTAAACCAAACCAAAACAAGTATTCCTGATGAAATCAAGCTGGGTCAGCTCTCCTGAAATGAGGACAGTTATGAGGAGCGTGAATTTATCTCCCCTTGGAGTTTATCTGTCCTTGTACCTGGGACCAGACTGAGAAAAGAGACTGGAGACAGTGTACATCCCATCAGTCCCCATCCTCTGAGAATGGCCCTGGGAACCCAACAGGATGCAACGCTGCAAAATCCCACCTGGAAAACCCTGAAAGTCTGATGAGAAATCTCATTTTTCTGATGGTAAAGTACTAAAACAGAGATTAAATTAACTCTATCAATTGTTTCAGAGTTAGCAGAGATTAACACAGTGGTATTACCTGTAATACAGGCTAAGAAAGGCGACAGTGCAATCTGCAGGATTTTACATGTATTCAGTGCATGTAGCATGAAGTATCTTGACATACACGTACAGTGGGAATCAGCTGAAAGGAAGAAAGAGCTCCCAGGGGTGAGAAATTAGGAGACAGAAAGAGGGAGGGGGATTAATCAGCATTAGTGCTGCTTTCAATCACTGGGTTCCCTATAGAAATTAAATGGCTTGACTCGTACCAAGTTACCCGTTATCAATACATGCCGTTGTTTCATTCCTCATTTTCCTGGGCAAATGGCAGCCACGTCCTTGGCTACAGCGTAAAGGGGTTAATTTTCTCTCACTCCCCATCTCTTTAAATATAAGTCATAAATTTGATTGTTTGCTTGTTTTTATTACAATAGCTGTATCTCTGCTGGAGAAAATACACCTCGCACCAATACGCAGCAGTTTTCCAAAGTGAAGTTTAAGCCTCTTTCAGCAAATGTAATGGTCGCAGGTTTTAAACCTTACGATGAGGGCAATAAGCTATTATTGGCCACAGCACAAAAGCAAAATACAAGCCCTCACAACCCTGAGCCTGCAGCTCAAAAATATGGATGTAACATGATAAACATATATATGTACATAACTCTTTTTATTTCTGCCATAGACACGTTTGTTACATACATATGGTACATGCATAGATATAAATATGGACACATATGTACATATACATATAGTTGAAGTGGCCACAAATGATATCTGAGAAAAACAAGACTCTGCTTTTCATTACCACCTGTAATTCTGCCTGGGCTCTTTACTACTTTTGCTGAACGAATAAAGCAATAACTTTTTGCTTGAACGAATAAAGCAATAACTCGCCCTAAAAGTTGTGCTGTGTATTGCACTGCTGGAACAGCAGCCTGGTGCATCAATGGAGCGCTGGGACGGGCATCAGGAGTGGTTAGATCCAGATATAAGAGCTGAACGTTCCTCTCTACTCCAAACGAAGAAGAAACCCAGCAGCTTTGGGAGATTTACGTTTATTTTCGTGCTGTAAACCAGACCCAGCTGGAGCTGGGGAGAGGCTGCGAGCATCTGGAGATCTTCGTGAAGCCAGCGCTCAGCACGAGTTGGAAACTTGGCTTTGTGTCCCTGAATCATCCAAAAATAGTTTGTCCACGGGGACTAACTGACCTCCGTGCTCCCTTTCTAACTGTGTATTTTATCTGATGGGCTTCCAGGGATTTCCTACGATTATTGCAGATGCCTCTGGAGATACATTCAAAAGGATCCTGAATGCCTGTAAAACCTCTCCCTGTGAAGGCAGCCCATGGAGAAACCTCACGGAGGAGATGTAAATCTTGGGAGGTTTTTTAACAGCTCCTCCAACATCTGTAATTCCTGTATCAGCAAACAGTTTACACGTTGCTCTGGGAGAGGGATGTAGAGAAGGGAGAGTTATTTCAGAAAGCAACTACTTAATATCTGCAGCTCTACATAACAGCCAAAAAAATGTAATCCCAAATAGCTTTCCTAATTCAGACTGTATTAAAATGTGTATATATATATAAAGCAAGAGCATTTTGCTCACACGGTCGTTTTCCAGTGGCTGGTCATGGATAAACTCTCAATCACATCCAGATCCTGCTGCGCTACCATGAATACTGGAATAGTTAAAGAGCTAAATATTCCTGCTGACCCTCTTCTAGGGGTTTTCCTTCCTAAAAAAAGGAAAACTATTGTCCCATTCTGAATTCGAAGGAGGCGGTTGGGTTAAGAGCAGAGCTGCACGTGGAGTTTTACTGGGTGGTAACAGAGGCAGCAGAACGTGGATGAAAAATGAGGGAGCGGGAAGAGGGCTTTGGTGCCTGTTGGCATTTTGATAGCACACCTCGTTTTGGCCAGAATAAAAAATCAGACTGCTTTAGTTGCAGCCAGGTGATGGGTTTGTAGCCTACCCTACAAAACCCAAATGTGCTTTGTATAAAGCATGCTGTAGCAATGAGAGGAATCAATGCAGAGATGCCTCTGTGTGTGTATGTTTTATATTAAGACTTAGTTGATGACTTCTCGTCATTTGAAAGAAATGTTCAGCCTCAGTGCTTGAAATTATCCAGCTGCAGCATTTTCTACTCAATCCAATCTCCAGTTAATTTGATCCTTCATTTATCTTGAACAAAGCCTCCTAATAAAAACATTTGTATTACAAATGATACACTTGATCAATGGGATTGCTTTAGGCAAGTATTTGATAATTTGAACACTAGCTATAAAAAGTTCTCATTTAATCAATGTAGCTGGCCAAAATTTGGAGTGAGAGAAAGGCCCAAACCTGTACATCACTAAACAAGCCAGATTATAATTAAATACCAGGTTATTTAGATGTTCTGACCAACATTATTGTTAGAACCGGCTAGTGTAATCTGTGTGATATTAGCCCTAATTATTTTCCATAACACGATTAATTATTTAGTTCACTCAAAGTGACAAGAATGGAATGAATCAAAATAAGAAGCTGGCTGGGCAAGGAACTATTAATTTTCTTTCAATCCTGTAATTCCTTTGGTCAAATCAATGAGATAAATACGCAGATGGAAAAAGCCAATGAATGTGCACGTGAGCAGTATCCAGATCCCGTGCAGGTCAGAAGATAATATTAGACCCTTTAAAGGGGCTGGGAAGCCACCCTCGGGAGTATTTGGGTCTGTTGCATCTCTGAGATGGCTTTTCAGACACACGAGCACTTCAAGGTCGCGGGCTGCTCTGCTGTGGGTGGTATGTTCTCCCCCACCCAAAGCTTGGGCCTGGAGTAGGAAACATTATCCCTTGGCAGCCAAAGTGGATATCTGCTTTATTGCAACTGTTGCTATCCCTGGATGGCTTTGAGAAGCAATCACAGTGCTTGGAATTTTAGCCTGTGCTTACTTTCATTAATGGTGGTATTAATCAACATTTTCCTCCAGTCTCCACAGACCACTCAGGGATGCTCTTGGGAAACAAAGACAAATTCCAGGTCAGGACTCCTGTTTGCTGTTATTGTATGTGAAAAGTGATATCATTCCTCCTTTTGCTCAGATTTGTGCATGAACATGGGGAAAAGCTTCTAGTAGCTCCAGAATCCCTCCTGCACCTTGGTCGAAGAGCTTTATTTTGACATGGCTACCAGCAGATGTAGTACGAAAAAAATTCAGGTCTAAAAAATGGTCACAGCGTACATCAGGCTGTTTTATTTTTGTTTCTTCAGCCCTTTTAAATCAGCGTTTTTAGGACTTCATTTAAAATGGAAGCCCAGGAAGCAGCGCGGTGAGTACTCTCTTCTGTCACATTGTGCGCCAAGTGGTACAACACAACAGCCTCAAATCTCTTTCAATCCATCACTTATTTCCCTCTAGAAACTTTTTTTTTGGTTTGTTTTTTTTTATTTTTTTTATTTTTTTTTTCCTCTCTTCCCCGCCGTATTGTCTTTGACTGTTATTTATTTATTTGGTTAGTTGACTTCAAGGGACATTTCTCCTGGCTGGATAAAGACATTTTACAAACAAATGCATGGAAACATTTTTGATAACGCTGCAGAAAGCAGGCAGCGCGGCGGGTCCCCGTGGGCAGGTAATGCTTTGTGTCATTCAGCAGCCACCGCTCGGCTCGATTAAGGAGCAGCATTTTTCACAGCCGGCGCGGCTGCTACAACAACAGGCCCCAAGCAGCGGCGAGGACCAAAGCGGGAGGAATTAAAGGGCTGCTCGAGGTTCCACAGGGCTCTAAGGACTCCCCCGGGGAGGATAAAAAAGAATTAGAAAGGGCTTTTATTGACGAGGATATGTTGCTTGTGCTTTGATACACACACAAAGGAGAGTAATTGTAAGCACGAGGAGGAAGGTTCTCCATGGCTGAAACTATCATTTATACCCTGTGGAGAGTTAAAAAACTCCTCAGCTGAGAACTTGGGTAGACACTCTACCTCTTGCAGTGTTTTACAAGCCACCCCAAAAGGCCCAAGGCCCAAACAAGGGTTACTAAATAGGCAGAAAGGATTTCTAATGCAGCGATAGATAACAAATATTTTTTTCCCCTGGTTGCAAAGAGCTCCACGTCTCCCTGGCACCCTGAGACAACGAGAGGGAAAGATGCGCATCACCATCAGCAAAACCTGCTCTGCAAAAAAAAACCACCTTCGGGCGAGTCTGCAGCTGCTGAAGGAGAGGCAAACGCGGCGGAGGCACCCGTTCAGCATCTGGAGAGGAGAGCATCTGCTTCGAGACACCCCGACGCTTACTTTGAGCGAGAAATCATCGCTCGAGCTGTAATACTTCACGAGCGAGACGTATCAAGTGAATGGAATCCACACAAATGAGGTCGTTAGCATAACCGAATACGCTCTTCATTCCTTCAAGAATGAAAAATATGAGTAATTCCCTGGCAAGGCCCAATTACAGCCTGCCAGCGCTAGCACATGGGTTATATCTATTATGAAATAATAAGATAACATTAATAAGAATCCCAGAAAGACCATTAGACAGCCAAGCTCCCAAATGCGTACAACCGGTCTAACTATTCAGGCTGTCTCCTGCCTGCGTAGCTCGACACTCGCCAGGTCTTTCTTGTCATCTTCAGTGGGAAAAGTTCAGGTCTACCAGCTTTTAAGCAGGAGGCTCCGAATGGGAAAGAGGGTGAGAGCTCTGGGAGGGCTGAGAAATGCTGGGTAGCTGTTCTCTTTTAAGGCGTTTGAGTATCAGACATAAATGTGAGAGCTACGGCAAACAATCATACCGCTCGTGAAATGTTACTGTAGATACAGAGCGATGCTGGCAGCTGTATATTGGGTCGTTAACCTGAGAGCACAGGCACGGCTCAGACACGTGCCGGCGACGCTTCCAGCCTCTCACTCCAAGAGTGGCTGAATAATTCTTTTTTTAGACCGTTCCCTTGTGTCCTGAGGCTCACAACCCTGCGTGCACACACGCACACAGCATCCAGACCTGTTTCGTGGGTTTATCAGCACAGGCGAGGAACTGGGCTTGTGTGGTCTTTCAACCCCACTTCCTGAGACACCTACGGAGGTAAACTTCGGGGAAAAAAATAGACAAAAAGACATCTGTATATGGAGTGTAACATCTCATGTTGCTCAGAAGCCTGGTAGGACAGGAGGCAGCTGTGATCTCCATCACTGTAATTTAGCAAGATGCATCTCAGACACTGGCAAGGAGCATCCAGCTCTCCAGGACCAAGGACACGTTGATACGTGCAGTCAGATACCGTGGTTTTGGCAGGTGGCTAAATTGGCTCCACAGCCTCACCGGCCCTTGTTGGGGAAGGGAAGATGCCGAGTCTCAGCACAGAGGGCTGTAATGAGGATTAATAAGGCGTGTGAAGACGCTCTATAATTGTCCGGCTGGCTGTTTCCTTTGCACCTTATGTTATCATTTATGCTCCTGCAAAGTGGCTGTAAACGCTCCAGGTCTGATTCAATATAACTCTGCAGACTCTTCGTACAGGTGTAAATTGCTCTGTGACATTCAGAGCAATGTCTAAATGCAAAATAATCTGATCACCTCTGTTGTCTTTTTTTTTTTTTCCTCTGTACAATCCTCTGCAGCCAATCGAACATTTTAATGCCCAATAAGCTGCACAATATCAGGTATTTCATCCATAAACTTATTCCCCAGAAACAGAATTTGCAGTGACCCAAGGAGGGCTGGAGTTGCATTAAGATGCTGTGGCTGGGCCGCCAGCACTGTAGTCCTGTGTGTTGGCCGCTGCCCACAGGCATAAGACCAAGCAGAGGAACATTCACATCATAAACCTCGGAGGCTGGAGCACGGACGGCGAGTCTGAACCCAGGAGAAGCCGTGAAAAATGAGGTAACAACATAATTTTGGAGGGAATGGGCAAAAAACAATGCCTGACCTTGCCCAGACACAGGAAAAAAAACAACTGCAAACCTACAACAGCTGTAAAATGAGCCTGAACTAAAACATATGAGCTGATATTACAGGGAATAACCCTTAAGAGGTGGAAGGCTTTGATAGACGCACTCCTACAGGTAGCTTCAATCCCTGGCAGCTGCAAGGCTTCAGTAATGAATGTCAGACTGCTGGCCAGCTGTGAGGGGAATAAACATCTATTTGCCTTTGGTGGAAGTAGCATCAGTCTGACATATGACATTCAAATGATATGAAATTTGAAAGAGTGGTTAAATGACTGCTGTTTGACTTGAAACCTTGAATCCACCAAAGCAGCTTCGCCGCCGTTTACCTTAGCTCTGCGGGGGATTGAATTGCTGGGCTTAAAAATGAAAGATCAAAGTGCTTCTGCAAATTCAGTCCAGGGTATGTATGTGCCCAGCTGACAGCGAGCGTGTGCCTGAGCGATTAGAGGGGTGAAGCAACAGGGTCCTCCCGTTGCTGTGTCCTTTGACGCTGCAGATGGCTGCTGCTGGCACACAAGAAACAGGGGAGCCACAGAGGTGTCTCTGGGTGACAGACAGGTGGGGAGAGGCTGGGAGGGACAAAATTTGGGGCCATAGGATGCAATGGAGTGAGGAAGCGGGGGTCATTCCACCTAGTCCCGTCCCATGATCCAGAACCACTTCTCCTGGCATCCTCTACCTTCTCCATGCTGGTGGACTCCTCTTCGAGGCCCCTCTCCAAGGCTTTTCTGCACTTTCATAGAATCACAGAATCTTCATGGTTGGAAGGGACCTTTGAGATCATCGAGTCCAACCACAAAAAAAACCCCCAAAAAAACCCCAAAACAAAACACCATCACATCCACCCACAAACAGACACAAAACAACAATCTCAGGCACTAGAGCATGCCCTTAAGTGCCACGTCTACACGTTTCTTAAATACCTCCAGGGACGGCGACTCCACCACCTCCCTGGGCAGGCTGTGCCAGGGCCTGACCACTCCCTCAGTAAAGTAATTCTTCCTAATATCTAATCTAAACCTCCCCTGCCGCAACTTCATACCATTTCCTCTGGTCCTGTCATTATTCCCTTGGGAGAAGAGGCCAACACCCACCTCTCTACACCCTCCTTTCAGGGAGTTGTAGAGGGCAATGAGGTCCCCCCTCAGCCTCCTCTTCTCCAAACTAAACATGCCCAGTTCCCTCAGCCTCTCCTCGTATGACTTGCTCTCCAGACCCCTCACCAGCTTGGTGGCTCTCCTCTGGACACGCTCCAGCAGCTCGATTTTGCCTTGCAGCACACCAGCCCAGCCTGCGCCATGTCCATCCCCAGCTTGTCCACCTCCAGAATTTACCTCTCTATTGTAGGAGACCTCGTTATGCACTTGTTAACATTAGCCTGTCAGCTTAATACCAGCAGTCCTAACACTTTTATAACCTGCCTGCTGAAGTGTTTTCGCTTGCAATCCTCACACTAGAACAAGAGCTCAGGACCAAAGCTGCTGTAGGAAAAAAAATCGCTGCTTCCTGACCTTTGGGCAGACTCTGCGGGCTGATTATTCCATCGATTTTAACCAAATCAAGCATTCAATAAGAGTGTCTGGGGTCCTGTCTCTCTTCAGCAGCGGGTCCAGTACAGCACCAGCAGCAATAATAGGGACAACCTCTATGCAAGCCTGGGTCAGGGTCAGGAAAGCTCTAAGTGTCTTGCAAATTGTGGCGGGCACGACCACCCTACCTGGGACCGGCTCGGGGACCTTCTGCAGCAATGGGAGAGGTTGCGAGCTAAGGAGTTGGTGCTGAGGGCCCTATATTCATCCTATGTATTTTTCAGGGGGTGTGGATGACTTGCTTCCAGCTGTCAGCATGCTATAGAATCATAGAATTGTCTGGTTTGGAAGGAACCTCTAAGATCACCGAGTCCAAACGTTAACCTAACACTGACAAAACCACTAAAGCATGTCCCTCAGCACCACATCTACCCATCTTTTAAATACCTCCAGGGATGGCAATTCAACCACTTCCCTGGACAGCCCGTTCCAGTGTTAGATAAGCTCCTGAAGCACTTCTGCTTTAGTGTCATCCAAAGGGAAACCCATTTGCCCCCTCTGCGACCTTGCTGTGGTCTGAATCAAAGCATGGCATAAGGTGGACGCATGCCAAAGTTCACGATGGCCTGACTGTAAATAATTTTTTAAAAAGTTTTACATGTAGGTAAACTGAGGCACGCGGCTGTCAAAGAACACAGCTTTATTTCCCTCTGGCTACGGGAAGGCAGCAGTGCCCTGCTCATTACCTCTGGAAATCAGCCCAGGAGGGGTTGACACAGAACATCCCCCAGATAGCTGCTGGGGAATAAGGCCAAGAAGCAGCGTCCTATGTACTAGGCTTGCTGGAAAAACTCCCAGCCTCCGAGCAACTCCCCACCGCAAGATCCCCCCAAAGCCACTCCACGAAGCCAAAATTTGATGGCAAGCCTCCCTCTAAGACGAGTGGGAGCCGGCGAAGGTGTGCAATTCAGCAAAATGAAGATGAGACGTGGCACGGCTCGACATCGCTTTGTCCCTCGCCAGGATCCCACGCAGGTGCCAGGAGATGGAGCTGTGCCGTGCCTTTGCCGGTCCGTCTCCCAGTGGGTACATCGGTGTTGCCGGTCGCAGCCCCCTTCTCACCCTTCATCGGCACAGGGTGCCAGTGGATGAAGATGCCTTTGAAGAGAGATGAGAGAGGCTGAAATCCTTTGACACCTGCAAGTGAACTGTACATTACCAAAATGCTAAGCGGCTTTGTGAGAGAGATTATCCTGAAGGATGTTTTCCGTAGTGTTGACATTCGTATGTGAGTGATTAATTCCAACACAGGCGTGGAGCCAGGAGGCAAAACCCTTCCCTCGTTGCCACCAGGCAAGCTACGGCCTTTGGTCCAGCAAAGTTATTAATTCATCCCTGACCTGCGACACTGTGTGTGACTTTGTCACCCTCATCTTCTCGGTCACCTCTCAAGGCAGAGACCTGAGGATTTTCCCTGCCCCTTTTTGCGAACCGCTGTGAGGGTGCAGGCACTTTTCGGCTGTTTGCTCTCCAGGGCTCTGTCTGCTTCTATATTTTGTCGTTCTCCCCTGAGATGTGCCATCACAGTTAAACACAGTGCCACGGCTTTAAAAAAAGGGGACGGTAACAGCTGAAAACGAAGATGAATTGTCGCTTTTGTACATTGGTGGCAGAAGGGAGCTGCACTGCTGCGGGTTACCAAGGCAGAAGGGGAAGCCGTGGCTGCCTGAGCTGCTGGGAATTTTCTAACCCTCTCACCCAGCTCATGGGTGACCCTCTAGAGAAGCAGCCTGACTCTTCCCCTACGCTTCCAGTCAAGGCTGTCTTTCACTGGGGAATTTAATCTGCTGCAGAAAGGTTATTACATCTCTTTGGGGGTTTTCTACTCGACTCCTAAAAGATATAGAAAGAAAATGTAAAAATAATATATAATAATCTACCTATCTATAAGAATATAAAAGAAATATAAAAACTG
The DNA here is from genome assembly GCF_964106895.1 of Numenius arquata. Taxonomy (NCBI): domain Eukaryota; kingdom Metazoa; phylum Chordata; class Aves; order Charadriiformes; family Scolopacidae; genus Numenius; species Numenius arquata. The sequence goes on along the minus strand of NC_133589.1, from coordinate 3,900,424 downwards.
CTGTGTAGTGACTAAAGCTGCTAAGCCCAATTTTGCAATGTTAACCACTTCACACCACCCATGGCTCTGCTCAGCCATTTATTTTGGACGGGAGTACCTCAAACCCCACATCTCCAGATGCAGCTCTTACTTCTGATGATACACACCAGGTAGTGGCTTGGATTCATTCAAGATACAGTGAGTTTTCATCCTCAGGAATGCAAGCAGCGCTATACATGTTAGTGACTGGGTTAGATGTATATGCACATGCAAGTGTGTCACCCAGCGCTGAAATTTGACAGCTTGGAAGCAGAAGACATCCTCCTGTGGAAGGGTGCGCCGAAGAAGAGGCACAAGATGTTTAGGAGAGAGCATGGAGAGCACTTTGAACCCAGAATGAGGTCAGCTGGTTTGCAGCACGGAGCAGCCGCTGGAATCAATCCCCTCTCCTTTCACAGAAAGACAAATGCTTGGCTGAGACTGGCAAGACCAAACCCTCAGTAATTTGTGGTGCCACAAGGCCAGTGGAAGAATTAATTGCAAAAGAGAACTATCTCCACTCCATGGCACTGATTTTTGAGGCAGAGGGACTTCCTCCGAGGTTCCCACCAAAGAAGCCCAGCCCAGCTGGGAGATGTGATGAGACCACATCATTTTCTGCCCAATGGCTTACAAGACACACAGGTGGATTGACTTGTGTACCGAGGAAAGAACAGAATCAGAGACTGGCACCAGTTGGTTGGTTACAGAAGAGGTAAGGGAGCTTTTTATTGCAGTTAGCCCTCCAGCAGCAGTTTCTGGAGGAATAATATGAAACGTGAGCATACAGTTCTTCCAGAATCTGCAAAAATGGCAAAGTTAAGCAAGACTTTCCAGCTCACAATAGCCAAAGGCAACACCTTTCTTCCAGACTAGGGATCTCCAGGATATCTGAAGGCTCTCAGTGCTGCACTCTGCATCATTATTAATTCAGTTAAGTCGGTGTTACAGGGGCCTAATAGAAATCAGAGACTAAAAGGTGTCATGACAGCAGCATAGATGGTGCCCGTGTTGACAATCCCTGCTATGGGAGATGGCTGCACGCCCGAGGTAAAATAAGCAAACAATCAAGAAACACATGTGGGGCACTTTTCTCCCACTCTGCCCATCTCCAGTCATTAGGGGTAACTGCTTGTCTCTGGGCTCCTCCAGTTAACTCATCTGGAACCTGCACCAGGCAAAAGCCAAACTAAAATCATAAGAAAATCTTAATAAATCAGCATCAGAAAATTTGCCACAGGTGTTTGTTCCTGCAAGGATGTGACCACTTTAACACTTGTCAGAGTCATAGCACACAGCTGAGGAAATAGCCCTGGACAACTCTGCATTCCCAGGAGAATAAAAACCAGAAGACGTACAGAGTCACCCAGCAGGCAGTAGGAACAGGAGCAATGGTAGCATTACTTAACTATGTGCAATTTGCTCTCCCTATCTTGATTTAAATTACACTGCCAGAAGAGACTGACAGTGTCTGGAATCAAATTGCTTAGAAAAGTGCTTCTTCAGAAGGAGAGAAAAAAAGTGCCCGAATAACTTGAGTGCAAATGGTCTTGCAAAATGCCTATTGTGATCGGGGACAACGGGATCTGGGGCTAATTTTCATTAGGATAATGCTCATGTAATTATCCTGGGCCAAACCCCTAACACCCTGTTGTGAAATGGGGGTTGGCACCGCGGACATTCCTACAGCACACACATCAATCTGGGTCTCCTCTCGAGAGTTAGAGGAGGCACCATCAAACAAGAGTCTCTGATCTGTTCCCGCTTCCTTCACTTCTTCAGATCAGCGTGGGCTCTGGGGACCATCTTCAGGACGATGGGCTGCTTCGGTTGCACGAAACCTTTCGTGTCCAGAACCAGCGGGATCTTGAGCAGGAGGGAATAAAAAACACAAAACAGCCTTGTAAGCTGGGAAAAAGGACAGTCATGACACCAAGAGAACGCCTACAGCCCACATACATCTCAGCCACCCCTTGTTTTCAGTGCATTTCCTAACTTACAGATGTACTTATAGCAGGACTATCACTATTGCTCATGCGAAACAGCTACGAGTTGGGGTTTAATAGCCCTCGGCTCTTGAATAAACTGGTTGGTGAATTCTGACTTTCACATAGCACGGTAGGAAGAGCTCAGTGCCCTGATCAACAGGCTGCACGTGGAGGGAGAAGCAGCCAAAATCCATGGGGGGAGCCGCAGCTGAGGAGGGGCATGCAGTGCCCTTCTGTTTAATGCTGAAGTGTGTCAGTGCTAAGGGGAGCTAGATCGTAATGGGAGCTGGAGGAGCAATAAGCTCCCCGGGAAATAACGGAACTACGATTGCCGCTCAGGCTGAGTACCAAAGAAAAAGCATCCTCACGCAGAAAAGCCACGGGCTCCCTTGGGGTGGGCTGGAAATCTCAATAAAAAGAACATTTAAAACTGTTCTTGGAGGGAGTGAAGTTGCAGGGGAGGGAAGGGTGTTTTACTAAGTCTCTTCCATCAATTTGATGCTGCTCGTGTCCCAGCTCTCCTTCTCCCCATCAGGACAAGGGTAATGCACCCCCAGCCCAACAAGCTACATTAAAAGCCCCATATCCCAGTAAGCTTTGTTTCAGGCAATTTAAGCAATGTGGCTCGGAGCCCAATGTGCCATCAGTGGAGGAGTGAGAGGAGGCTGCAGCTTCCATATACATATTCCAAAGGGATGTTCCAGCATGAATTTTTCCCTCCTGCTCTGATGTACATGACATCTTCTGTAGAAAAAAGGGCCGAAAGAGCCCCATAAACCTATGGGCACCAATAATACAATACATATTTAACTTGTCTCCTTTTAATTAAAGGCAGTTATAAAAAGAATCAATTTTATGGATTGCAGAGGACTAGAAAAATGTCATTAGAGTTGGGGGAGGGTGGATAGGTCACTGCATTGTTAATGGACTATTACAGTCTTTCACCTCCAGGTTACTAGTTGAGTTGCAATCTGAATCTGCAGAGATTCCAGCTGAGCTCTCGTGCCAAGTCATAATTTAATAAGGATTTTTCTGTTTCTTACAACAAATGTCCTTTGAATACACTTGCTGCCCCCTCCGCTCTGATTTCCCAAGCTCGCCTCGTGAATGAAATGAATTAACGGCACAGCCTTTTGCAGCACTGGATGCAGAAAGCCAGGTTGGGTCTCGAAACTAACACCAAATTTCACGAGGCCTTGCTTGACCAACAGCCATTTCCAACAGCCATTGCATTTACTTTATGTCAAACAGGACAAAAGTTCGGGATTTACTTTATTTAAAAGTAAAGGATTTACTTTATGTCAAACATGTAGTGACAGGACAAGGGGTAATGGTTTTAAATTGGAAGAGGGGAGATTTAGGTTAGATATTAGGAAGAAATTCTTTCCTGTGAGGGTGGTGAAGCACTGGAACAGGTTGCCCAGAGGGGTTGTGGATGCCCCATCCCTGGAAGTGTTTAAGGCCAGGTTTAATGGGGCTTTGAGCAACCTGGTCTAGTGGAGGTGTCCCTGCCCAGGGCAGGGGGGTTGGAACTCGATGATCTTTAAGGTCCCTTCCAACTCTGACCGTTCTATGATTCTACAGAACAGCCCCGTCTTGCACGGCCTGTCCCAGCAGTACTGCATACGGCATTCACAGGGATCCTGGGCAAACCCCAAACCTGGTGGGATCCTGAAGAGCCTCAAAGGGGGAAGGCATCCCCAATTCGAATTTAGCTCAGATTGCTCTTGCTTGAAAACTATTACCCTTTCGAGACTGCCTGGTGGCCCATAAGAGGTGAATTTTGGTGTCTCTCGCAGAGAATAGCCATGTTTGGGTTGCAAAATGCAGTCTCAGAGTGGGCTGGGGGGATATTCCCTTGCTGCTCCCTGGAGCGGGGTTTTCCTATGCCGGGTCAAGGCAGAAGGGCAGGGCACCGTGGGGGAGCCAGCACCCCACAACTTAGGTGCACCCAAAGAGCAGCAGAGGACTTTAGGGATCTCAGCCTGACATATTCCACCAACATTAAATTTGCGTCTGTAGAGGCTTAAAAAAAATGTATAGGCAACTTGTGGTGAACTATTTAAATCAGTGGAGAAGATTTAAATACAGCTATTCCCATATGCCGCTCTAGTCCACACTGAAATCTTCCTCCCTGATCTCTGTGTGAAGTAGTAAAACCCAAGTCTGCAGACAAGGTTCAGTGGTCTCTCAACTCCTTGGGGAGGAGAGGTATTTAACATGCACGTGAGACAGTTCCCTGTTTGTCCGGAGACGTAGGTGAAAGAAAGAGCGCAGGAACATCTGGGTGAGACTAAAGGGCGGACAATGAACCACATCCCCCCATATCCTCACCGGAGTGTCCTTGCAGGTTCTGAAGGAGAAGTTTTGCAGCAGAACGACCACAGCCACTTTCAGGGTGAGCAGAGCAAACCTCATTCCTATGCAGTTCCTGGGGCCAGCCCCGAACGGCAGGAAGGTGTAGGGGTCAATAGACTCTTTGCTCTCTTTACTGAACCTGATCACAAAAAAAAAAGTAAAGTTAGAAAGAGCTACTGTTCCAGGATGTGTCAGCTCTCAGATCTGAAGTGATGAGGGGTCTGGGAAGGCAAAAGCTTTTTGTGTTCCTGTGCACATTAGAAGAATCCAGCTAAGTCTCTTATTTCTGTCTCAATAGATGCCTTATGCCTCTGCTTTTATCCTGCTGCTTGGAGTTGGCTGTGCATCTCCAGGTGCATCAGGTGAACTGGGAACACCTGAAATATGCTAATGGATTTCCTAACTACTCTCTTCTCAGAACTCCCTCTCAGCTTAAAAACTGAACCCAGATTTCAAACCCTAAAACACACAGGTCTACAGCTTCACGTCTTCCCTTTAGATCAAAGGACTGAGCGAACACAAAGACGTTCTCCCCCTGCGTGACTAAAGGGAGGGTTGCTTTTGAGACATGCCAGCCATTCCTCTCCTCATCATGAAAAACAGGGAAGAACAATCAGCTTCACAGAGAAATTTGCCACCGAGCATTTTCAGTAATACTTCTTAGTGATCAGTTGGTTTTCATGTCAGAAAGCTTTTCATTCCCGGTGCATGAGGTCCAGGTACAAACCTCAGCCATGCTAAGTCAGCAGTGAAGTATCTCGCTCCTGAGACACCAGCACATCCCTCTGATGAACTCCCAGCAAGGTAAGTGATCCCTAAAGAGCTCCTGTCCAGCCACCCAAACCCAGTTTGCCAACTGGAGTTAGGAAGCAGCTACTGGAGCAACTGGTAAAACCTGCCCATTGCCAGAGTACTCCCATTTGGGTGGTTCCTTCTGCATTCAACACAAGGAGACCACAGGGGTCCAAAGGTGATTTCAGCAGCACCCATCTCCCTCCCTAACTTCTGCCTGATACTGCTGTCATGTTTTGTCCCAATGGTCACCACATCCCCACACCAGGGTTAGCTTTCAGGTGTATTTCAGCTCCTGGTAGAAGGGCGCAGATCTGGTCCTGCTCTCTCTGGACCAGCCCTCAACATCTTTGTGGCCACCTGAAGACTAGCAGGCCCAGGGTCTCCGAGGTCTCCCTAGGGCTATTACCTCACTTCACGAGGTCTGATAGAGACCCCTAAGCAAGGATTGTTCCATAACTTGGGTGGGAAAATTAAGTTTTATTTCCTACCCGTCTTTGCCCTTCCACTGCTGATTTGCACGGCATCGTGCCAGTCACCCAATGGCTCTTGTTTTAATATCTGGCCATAAACCCCTCAGTGTTACAGCTGCTGGAAGCTGCTCTCACTGTCGCTCCCTTCAATACAGTTAATTAAATTCCATGCACAGTTTATGGATGTAGATCATAAAACTCCCCTCACGATAATGCTGGGACTAGATGTCAGACAATGATAAATGCCTAATTTAAATGTTATAATCATGCATTCCCCACTTTCGCTGCCATTTCCACTCCCAGGGCTGAGGTTTAGCGTGCAGCTATTGCCCCCTGCCTGGCCCTCACCTCTCAGGCCTGAACTCCTCTGGCTCTGGCCAGCACTCCGGGTCACGATGCAACACGTAGACTGGGATCATGACCACCACGCCCTTTGGAATAGTCACACCATTGAGCTCCACTGTCTTCTTGCAGACCCTCTCAATCCGGCCCCCAACGGGATAGAGCCGGAGGGTTTCGTTCACCACCATATCGAGGTACTCCATCTGCGTGATGGCGTTGTACGTGGGAGTAGCCTGGGGAGAGGAATCAGGATGATAACAAACATGGGACTTCAATCCCCATCCAACACCCCTGCAACACTTCCCCTTCAGATATCAGAGACCAGAGGAGGTGAGATCCCAGTGCCAGCATTTCCTCCACTCAGTTTTGTTTCCATCCTGGCTTTTGGCTCAGGGCCTACAAGGAAGGAACAACCCCAGCATCTCCTCTCCCTCCCTTTACCTTGTTGGGCAGGTAGGCATCAATCTCATCCTGGAGTCGCTGCTGCACATCAGGGTGGGTGGCCAGGTTATACGATATGTAGTTGAGGGTGGAGCTGGTGGTCTCATAACCAGCAAAGACAAAGATAAGAGCCTGGGCCAGAATTTCATCATCACTTAGTGCTGAAAAGAGGCATAAAAGCACATGTAAGAAGCTGAAAACTACAGTGATTAACCCTTGGGAATTCAGGATCCCACTCTTCAATATAATACGTAACACTAGTCATAACTACTTGACAGTTGGTAAAGGAAACCAGCTAACCTTCTGGTACCACAAAGGGATGGATCTGGCACTGCTGTACAGCCAGAAAACAGCAGTGTTATGTTGCTTTCTTTAAAAGCACAATGAAGGTACGTGCAACCTGAGCATCCTGCCTTGACTGAGGTTGATGGACTGGGACTGCACCTTGGCTGAGACATTATTTTCTAAATCTAGCAGTTCACCTAGGATGAGGAACAGAGACGAGCTCACAGGTGAGCAAGGTATGTGCAGCGTATGTGCTTTGTGGGCTTTATGAAATGCAGCCAACATTGCTGGCCTTCAGATAAGATAAAATAAGAAATGGGAGTAAGGAGATATTGACTCTGTTTGCTTTTTGTTGCACAAACAGACCTCAGGATTTATCCCAGGGAATGGGATGCAATAAAATATGGCTGATATGTGACAAGCATCGTTATGGCCCCACTACTGAGACCTTGAATCTCTCATAGGATTAATAACGAAAATCCTCTCCTACTTCCTTCCTTCAACCCAATGAGGAACTACAATACTTTCTGCTGAGATAAGAACAGATCTCAAGACATACATTTGTACGAGTCGGTCTCAGCAGACTTGGAGCCGTCATGTGAGCTCTGCGAGTCAACCATGAGTTGCAGGAAATCAACCCGGTTCTGGGGAGAAACGGAGACAGTCAGAGAAGATGTGGGTGGGGAGGAGGCAAACCTCATCCAGTATAAGCTCCTTGTTGAGACACCTGCTCCATTTGCAGCCCCACCAGCAGGCTCTTGGTTTCAGTGCATGTTGAGGTTCAGACTGGAGACCCTCTATGAACGCAGATACTTTCTCCATGTGGAAGCCTAGGCAGGGCATGTTTCTGGCCCTCCCCATAGCTGATGAGCAGGGAGCAGTTATGGAGAGCAGGTGGTACACCACAGCTTCTGAAGACGTCACCAGGTCCCTCCTGCACTCGGAAGGAGAGCACAGCGAAGAGAAGAGGCCACCTGGGCTGGACTCACCGTGCTGCCGCCCTTTTCCCGTTCCTTCTTCATTTTTATGAAGACTCCATTGAAGAAGTCCATGACTTTTGAGGGTAACAGAGTAACCTTCATCTTTTCCAGCACTGGGACAACAAAGGGGAACAACACTAAAAGGAGAGAAAAGAACAACATGTTTTAGCTCAAAGGGGCTCAAGAAATTCAAAACTAGCACAAAGCATAGAAAGGAAAGAGGTAGATCTAGACCCTGACCCCCAAAATTGCTGTTTGTTGCCTTCAGCTCTCTTTTTACCTAACCATGGCTGGCACACAACAGGAAAATCTCCATGTGTCACTATATGGCCACAATGCCACACTAAGTGCAGCTCTCTGTGACAGAGAAGGTCTCTGCCTGTAGAAGGATGCTGCAAAGACCCACACAGGTTTACAGGTCTTGACTGTGGTCTCCCTGGGCAAGTATTTTGGCAGATCTGCTAGGGTGAATCTAATCCTGCACAGTGCTGAGCATCTCCCATATGGCAAAGGGGACTCAAAGCTAAGGGAGCCACCAGGAAGTGCAGGTGGTCACCACCTCTGACATCGATTCAGGGCTGGATGAGATGAGGTGTGTCATACCTAAGAATACGAACACGGGGTTCAGGAGACTGAATTTGAGAAATTTCTTGATGTTGGTGACAAAGGGGTCACTGGGGTTGCCCATGGAGTCAATATTCACACTGAAAGAAGTGCTGGTCACCACATCCATGCTGTAGGCTCCAAAAATGCTAGGTAGAGAAGAAGAGAGACCGAATGAGATGAACCCAACCCGTGTAGTGAATAAGAGCCCATCTAGGAACAATCCTTGAGAGAGGGAATCTAATTTTTTAATAAGGATTCAGTTCAGAGTCCTAACATAGTAGGTACTGTGCTGATTTGGCAGCAACCATCATTATATTTTCCCAAGTTTCCCCAGTTGCATTCATCCCCCTATTTTTCCCAGTGTCAAAAACCTAGGCTGTAGCTGGAAAGCACTGAACTGCAGCCTGGGTTAACAAAGACTGTATTCTGTTTTCCATCTGTAAAAAAGACATCCAAAAATACCCCATCTCGTGGGGCTTCTGGAAGGGGCCCTGCCTGTTCCTCAAAGCACATCTCTGGTGAAATGAAATGGTAAACAGAGCACAGCTACCCTGTTTGAGCACAGCAGAGCACAGCAAAGCCCACTGCTGAGGAACATACCATGCCCGTGACCATAGTTGACAAGGGATCTATGCTGCAGTGTGGAAGAAGGTCTCCAAACCCTCTCTCTGTGAGGCCCCTTCCCCACACTGAACACAAGCTCTCTCCCATCAGCCCCACACAGTTACTCACTCCTTTGTGTTCACGAAATCATCATTAGCCACCTTCTTCTCAATGTTTTTCACTAGTTTTTCACCATTGTGAATAATGACAGGGAACATCTGAAATGCAAACCAAAGCAGAAGACACTGTTGACTCTTTCATCTCCACCAAACAAGGCTGGGCAATTCCGCTCTGCCATCTGTGCCTCGCCAAGCCTTTGGCTTGCAGAGGGAGGGCAGGCAAGGGGAAGGTATCATTTCCAGGCCTCAGGCATTACTTTCTCTCATCTTAACAACCAGTCCACAGAGTTCATTTGACTATGACTGAGCAAGGTTCTCCTCCCCAAATCCACACGCAGCTCCCATTCCAGCTAAGCATCCACTCCAGCTGGAAAGAAGCATGGCTCCAGAGCACATGGAAAATGGGCACCCATGGTCTGAGATACACTTAGCAAGAAGGAAATACAGGTCATAGGGCCATTTCACCCCCCATACCCTTCTCCTGACTCCCTCCCCATGATGGTAGACAGCCACCGTGTTGCTAAACTGCACCCAACAAAGGCGCTGATGGATGTGGTCTTGACAAACAGGGCAACTTCCCCATTTGAGGGGAAGGTTTGTACTCACAAATACCCCAATCCTCCTCTGGCTATTGATGCAAAGTTCTGGTGGCCTCTGCTTTACCTCCTTCAGCTTCCCGCTGGTGAAGGTTGGAGACAGCACAGTGCGAATTCTTTTCCACTTCTCATCTTCAGCCACGCTGACGGCCGACTCCAGGATCCCATTCAGACCAAAGTTCTGCACAGGGAGAATGTTACAGCAAAAGGGACAGGGTTAGACAGGGAGATGGGTGAAGGTTTCCAGCCCCCTTCCACACAACAGAAATGCAAAAAAAAAAAAAAAAAAAATGCACCATGGAGTGCTAACTTGGCCCCTGCAGTCAGCTCTACCTCAACCAGTAAACAACAGAAATGGAAATAAAAATGTAAGAGTCACAAATGACATCAGCCCTAGGGTACATCCAGGCTGATGTCCCAATGTCCCAGCCAGAGTGGCCTCTACACCTCCCTAGCAGAGTTTTGTTGTCGGTACCATCAATAAACTGGGGCACAACAGAGAGCAGCTACTTGCTGAAGGGCTCGGGGAGGAGAACAGGAACCAAGAAGAAACTCCTTCTTGCTGGAGAGCAGAGCACGGGACTAGGTACCTACCCGGCGATTGGTAAAAATGGAATAGCACTCTTTCACCAGGATGTTTTTGATGAGGACGGGGTCCAGAACGGCCAGCACAGGCTGCCTGCCATCAAAAATCCTAAGCCAAGAGAAACCCACTGTCAGTCCATCACTCATGGTCAGCTGGAGCACAAGCAGCCGGCTTTGTCTGTGGTCGGAGCCATGCACATCGCCGGCTCGAGCCCGGAGGGTTTGGGCCAGCTGAGTCCCCGCTGACAAAACAGCCGAAGGGATGAGGCTGAAACTGTTTTATTACGTAGTAAAACAGGAGAAAGGGAAAGAAAGTGCCAAACACAGACAGCACGAACATTTCTAGCAATCGGCAGTGGTATTAAAGAGTTGCCAAAGCAGCGTGGGTTTAGATAAAAGGCAGCTTTTGCCACGACGCTGATCCCCTGCCCTTGGGTCATCTGAGCCCTGTTTCTGCAGCTGGTAGATGGAGTCACTAAATCCACACCGAATAGCCTACCTGTGGGGTAAAGAGATTTCCCTGCCTGGCCTACGAGGCAATGAGGGGGAAAACTCATCTGTCTCCTTCATTTTCCAATCAGCAGAGACAGAAAAACATAAAAGCCATGGTGTGGGCTGAAGGGCAGGGAGCCTTGGGCCATAGCCGAGGGAAGCTGCCATCTTCAAGAGGCTTGAGAACATTTAATCTTTTTGGGGAAAAAAAACCCAACAAACCAACAACCCCGCACTAGGTTTCATGAAGCCTCCTAGGATTTATTTTGCACAACAATTTTGCTTCGGTTTGAGAGGTTCTCAAGAGAAGCGCGATAAGAGGCCCCGGCACAAAACCGGGGCTGCGCGGGGAGCAGGGAGGCAGGTTGAAAGGCAGCTCGTGCCCCGGCTCGGGGAGAAGCAGGGAACAAGATGAAAAACACGGCGGCAGCCTGCAGCTTGCTCTCCGCTCCAGACAGACGAGGAGCGGCTTCAAAGGCAGGAGGCTCAGTTTGACACCAAGCGGTGGAGTTTTCTGGGCAGGCTGCGCGGCTGGGAAATGATCGGTGCCTTCCCTCGCTAATGCATCTGGAGCTGGGAGATAAAGGGATGGCCGCGCTGATTTGGTGGGTGGTGGAGGATGAGGGGAGCTCCCTGGGCTCTCTGTGGAACAAGTTTCCCTGGCCCCGAGGTCACTAACACTGCTGTTTAGTTTTTAATGCTCCCAAAGGGGAAAAGAAAAAAAAAAAAAAGGGTTATTTTCAAAGCTTACGCAAGCAAACGACCCCCAGACTGGCCACCACCATCCCAGCTCTGCAGGAGAGAAGCCTTGGAGAGATGGCTGGAGACTTTCCCAGTGGTAAACCGGGATTTTCTCAAGCTGTCACTGCTGGAATTGCAGTGCTGAGACATGGTGGCAACATACCTTTTTCCATTCAATTTTGGGGCACCCCGAACAGGCAGTTTTGTTCTGCAGCAAGAAACTCACCCCCAGATTTTGCCATATTTTTCAAAGCACTTCTGATCGAAACGCATGAATCCCTGCGAAAGAAGAGAGGAGAAATGAACAGTTTGCCAGCAAGGGGTGATCAAAGCAGGTCACAGCTGGCAGCGCGGCGCGTCCCACAGACCCACTGAGAGTGGCAGAGGTTGGGGGGGTGCACGGTAGCTCTTAAGAGTCACATAGACACTTAGGGGACATTTGCACTGGAGGAAGAAAAGAGAGCAGAGAGGAGGGGGAAAAAAAAAAAAAAAAGGAAAAAAAGAAGCACTTTCAACTTCCACTAGCCAACCTGAGCTAAAAAAATGTAATGAAGACAAGGTACGACGGGGTACACAGCTTTAGCGTGAGCAGAGTTAGCAGGCAGAACTAGATCCCAGGGTGTCTTTTCATCTTCAGCCCAACACGTTAGAGCTGCTACCGCCTTGTCCTCAGGAGATCCTCCGCTGCAGTTACCAAACTGGAGTGATGATGGCTTTTTTGTTTTGCTTTGTTTCCATTAAGGTTTTAACTGATGTTACATCTAAGGATGAAACTTAAGGGACACATAACACTCACCATGCATCAACTAAACCATTAGTAAGAGACCGCATGCATGCTGTAAGCCCAGCAAACACAAGCTAAAACACCTCTTTCATTGAAAGTAACATATCTTTGTTCTGCATTTGCAGTCAGTTACCTGCTACTACCTAGCTATTTCTTAAGGTTTGGTGACTAGATAATATTTGGTTTTTATTTAGAAATCTACTCGCCTGGCTTAGTCTCAGGCTGGCCCAACAGCAAGTGGCTGGATGGGGCATTGCTGGAGCTAATTCAGCCTCTTCATGGGGGTGACACAAAGCACAAAGAAACATACAGTTCTCAAAAATTAGCACTTCTAGGCATCTCTCCAATATTTTTTTTTTCTAGACTTCCAACAGAACTTCAGCTTCTGGGGAGCAGGTAGGAAACCAGGGAGAAACTAATAACTTAAATTACAAAGTAGTTGAAAAACACAGCACACTTCATTCAGGTCAAACAGACCCTAAAAGTAATTTTTGTGTTCTCTGTGTGTCCAAAGAGCTTCCCTATCTGAAAGAATCATTTCCATCTGACTGAATCAAGGGCAGAGGAAAGAGATGCCCGAAGGATGGGAAAAACAGCCCCAGATAAAAGTAAGTCTCTAAGGCAGCCATGGAGCAACAGCTGCTGGTACTCACCTGCCGGTACTCCAGGAAAGTTCCCAAAAACGGCAGAGGCTGTGGCCCGGGAATGCCCAGCTTCTTGAAGGCCCGGAAGGGCCATATCCCATAGCTGCCAGGGAAAGAGCATGTTAGATGCATTTACGCAATGAAAAGAGAAGGTTCTTCATCCTGAGCACAGCGAACAGCTTAAATAGCTGGTGCCTGTCTCCCAGAGAAAGCTGAAATTATGGACTGCCAGCAGCAGACCTGCGGAGGATACTCTCTTCCTGCAATAAACACAGGATCTCTTAGGGTACAAGATAATTTGGGATACGTTTTGAAACAAGACAAGGGCTGGAAGGAGTTGTAGCCCAGCCTGGGTGTACCTGGGCACCTCAGGTCTTTATTCAGGGACCTCATTCATTTCCCCAGATCAGAGATCCGTGACTCAGGTGATCAAAGAAAGATCTCAGAGGGATTAAATCCTCAAGCTGAGACCTGCCCTTGTGTTTGTCTTTGCAAAGCCCTACTGCGATGCTCAGGTGGTAGAGCCACAGCAGCACAGCTGAGCGGGGACATAAATTATAACAGCAAAATTAAGTTTTTGCCTGTATAGCTCTCTACGGCTCCCCTGAGCGACATAAGCAAAAGGGCAATTTTCCCAACATAACTATTTAAATGGGTGCTTCTGCTGGCACAAGCACAGGGGCAAACATAGACATCACCCACTGCCCTGCTCCCAGCTCGCCCAGCCCAGCCAGGGACACCCTGTCCCTTTGCAGCCAAACAGATCCTGCTGCAGTTAAAAACAGGAAAGTTACTCTCCTTTTGGATCTGCTGAGAAAAGCAAAAAAAATTAAATAAGTAGTTCCTTTATATTTCCCTCCTTCTTCCTCCTTCCCTTTTGGCGTGGGGAGGGGACAGGGCAACCCCCCCTTTATCAGCCCTTGCCTCTGCCTTGAAGGTGGCACAGAATGACCAAGGATGAGTTTTTAAGGCTAATCCAAGTCCTTGAGTGCTTCATGCCAAGGGTGATGGCCCCAGCCCCTCCCCAGCTGCAGGCACAGGCTTCTCCTCCTCCCTGGCCACCCTGGGGGACCAGCCTCTACTTACAGGACCAGGAGGGTAAGGAAAGCGATGAGGAGCAGCCAGGTGACAAAAGAAAAGTTTGGCAGGAGATGCATCATGCCTCCAAGCCTGCTCTCAGAGCACCCGTCTCCCGCGAAGCAGCAGCCTTGGTTTATGATTTTTTTTTTCCCCTTGACCTTCTGACAGCTCACATGATGCAGGAGGAGGAGTCGCCTTGTTTGTTGGGTTGCTCAAACTTTAACTCTTGGGCACGTTTCTCTCCCTGGATTGGGACGGCAATAGCGTGCCCAGCTCCCCAGCCCTCGAGATTTGAAACTGCTGAAAGGACAGTTCTCATAAGATGAAGAGCAAATAGCGATAGGAAAGGGCATCAGCGTCCCTAACCCCTCCCTCCTGCCTCTTGCCCGAAAGTTGCCAGGTTCCCGTGGGGCTGAGGGGAGCCCCCGGCTGCTCCCCCAGCAGCAGCGATGCTGGACCAGACTCGCTCCCCCTCACCCTGCCCAGTCTTGCTTTTGCCGGCTTCATCGCTTTTAGTGAGGGGTATAATCAGGAGGGTCAAAGAGCTGCTACTGTGTCCCCCCCCATCCAGCTCTCAAGGGATTCTGGCTGCACAGATGTACCTTCCCTGTCCCCCCTCTCCCACCCTCATTCATCTCATCCTCCTGCACCTCCATTTTAGGGTCCAGGAGGGAAGGGGCTGGAGGAGACAGACCTGCCAGGAAACACTTGCCCAGGGCTGAAAGGAGTCCGTTATCCTCAGGCAGAGCCCTCTGATCCTCAGTGGAGACTCGGTGGAGAGAAGGACGTGGTCCTGTGGAGGCATAACCTGTGCTCTTACCTGAGCTGATGGAAGCTTTCCCTGGCATCTCACTGCACGGATCGGTGGCTTTGCTGAGTTGCCTGCCTGTGGCTCGAGCCCCAAGAAGCCACCAGGGCATGGGCAGGAGGTGCTGAGGACTGAGTGGTGCCCTGGCACGGTAAGCACTACGCTCACAAGGAGGTCAGGCAGAACCAACACCCCTCTAGCCATGGCATTTTGGTATGGGTTCCCATCTCCCTTCCATCCCTGGCTTTCTGTTTGCTCTCAGGCATGGGGTGGCACAAGGTGGCTTTTTTTGCTTGGCTTTAGGCAGCTCAGTGTCCCCCCCAAACGCACACACGGAACAGGCTGCTTTCTACCAGAGAACCAGGGAAAATTACACATATGGGCAGACTGTGCAGTGGAGTCTCTGGCCAGTTTAGCTACAGGTATGCAAACTCCCCGTGCTGGTGGGTGGCTGTGGGGATGGGACAGGACATGGTCTCCTTTGCCCCCATCACACCAGGAAGGACCACGAGTCTCCTCTTCTGTGTGGTCCAGCGTGGTCCCCTTCCCTGTGTCCCCTGAGCCCACCAGCAGACCCATGTGGCCAAGAGGAGACAAAGCCCAGCTGAGGAGCCCACGTGAACATCACACTCCCTGGCATCAGGCATCGCTTTTCTGCCTTGGGCACACTCAACCTTGAAGAAACCCAAGTGCTTCTGCAATTATCTGCCACTCAGCGCAGGCAGATCATGTGTGGCTGTGCCCAGAGGCCAGCAGCATTTTTTGCCTCTTCTCAAATATTTATTTTGCCTCATAAAACACATTCAAGTGGGTGCTGAGATGCGGGCAGGTCCAAGGGTCACCTCCACACCCATGTAGAAGATCCAAGCAGCAGCGCTGCCATTTTTGATAGGATGGCACCACAGATAACCCCAGCTTTGCACAACCACGATGTGCTTGATGATTCATGTAATCAGGGGCTGACAGTAATCAATTAGCTGCTTTATGGAGGAACGTGCCTGATTCCTGCTTCCCCAGGCTGCGCTGAAGAGCAGAGCCCCGGCAGCGTGCTGTGGCAGAGGGCTGCAGCAGGAAACTTATTCTCCAATTTATGGAGTCTCCCCCTTATAAGACACCCTGAAGCAACCATAGCGTGGGAGTTATCCTTTATCCTTGCATCCAAAGGCCGGTTCTCCCCCTCGCGGCATCCCATACCAGAAGTACATAAAGAACTACGATGAGAGGTGGGAGGAGAAGCCAGGTGCCAGGGCAGCAACTCCCCGGCCGGGATTAGCTGCATTTCTTCCCTGGCACAAACCCTTTGATTTTCCAATACCCTCTGCTAACAGCTGCTGTGATTTCTCAGCAGGAAGCAGGTTTGTGGATCAGTATTTTCTTTCCTCTCAGACAGAAACTGAGGCAAAGCCAGGCTTCAGAAGAGAACAAGGATATTAGCTATCTCCCCAAAAAAGTAAATAAACTATGCAGCAACTTCACACGCAAGGAAATAACTCGTTTGTCAGAAATAGGTTTGAGTGGGAGCAATCTGCTGATCTAGAGCTGATGTTCTAAGGAGAAGACGGGATGCAGAGCCTGATCAAAACCATGGTGCTCCATCATGCAGCCAAGGCGGGGAGAGAGACACCGTCCCCCTGGCCTATGTCACATCAGGAGCACTCCTCTTCCCGGTGGTGACACGCTCTGCAAACGTCACCGTGACCCTCTGGGGATGAACGGACCACACTCAGGGTTCTGCCACATCTGTGCTGGGAACCACATCCACAGGGTATGCAAATGGCCAGTGAACTTCTGCAAACTCCTTATTTACCTGATTTTTGTTTTGTTTTGTTTTCGCATGTCTCTTGGAGCTCCGTTGTCTTCCTGGCTCCACAGATTTGAGAAAATCATAGTTGATAAAAATTCCACCTCCCAACCAAAACTGCTGCCACAGGTGAGAGCTGCAGATGGGGTGATCCTGAACACTCATCATCATGTAATTTTATACAGAATAAAGGCACTGAAGTGATGCTTTTATACTTCCACAGCCCTTTGGACCAAATGCGATGGTAGAGTGTGACATTACTGAGGCTAAGTTTTTTAATATGAATATCACTGAAATGAGACCCAGGAGGGATAAAGCAGAGGGAAAGCCTCTCCAGGTCGTGTTTCCTGGCAACATTTAAAGGGTTTTAGCATCGTGGGCAAGAAAATCATGCAGCAGGGCTGCAGGTGAGGCTGCCACAGTGTCCCAGCACCTTGTCTCAAAGAAAGAAAGAAAGTTGCCCAAGTTTGGGCTGGGATCCTCACACAGCTCTCATCTGTCCAAGGCTGGTGACCCAGGAAAAGCATCCTGTGGTACTGAAAGGGGGAGCAATGGGTGTTCCCCACCATCACACCTGTGCAGCAGATGCACTAAACCAAATGAAAAATAACCGTAGTGGCAGACTGGGCCGAGTTGACATCAATGCCCCTTCTAATTTAATCTATTTCACAAAATTATCACTTTTTTTTTCCCCCCCTTTCCCATTTCAGATAATAACTTATTTAATAGGAAATGACTCCCAAGAGAGCTGTTAAATCCCATTGGTAAGTTACATCAATGACCAGCGATCTCTTTGGTGCACCAGGCTATGGGCACCATTATATATTAGAAGACAGAGATGGTTTGCAGCCCTAATTTACAGCTAGACTTTATGATCTTAAAGGTCTTTTCCAACCTAAATGATTCTATGATTTTATGATCCTCTGTTTCTAGGGTTAATCCTCTGTACCTGTGGAGAACCCAGAGTGGTCCAAAAGGAACCTCCTCCTCCGGGTCATGAGCAGACATGGCCCCTCTGACATCCCCTTCTTACTGACACCAACACAGGGCTGTTGCTCTCCCCATTAATAAGACAAGCCGAGGGACTGCGGGAGCCCTGGTGATGTGCAGAGTGCTATAAAAAGACTATATATTTTTACACCCTGAGGAGAGCAGAAGTGACTCAGTGTGAGCCCTGCTTCCCCCATGGCAGGGTCTCCTGTTGTAGTCCTGAACACCACCAAAGCCATGGCCTCACACACCTCTCACACTTGTCCAGTGGCCACCACGTTGTCCATCGCACTGCGGTGGCTCCTGGTTTGTTTGCTCCTGCCACCCCACCCCAGCAACAATCCTCGTTTAATATTAACTCACACACTATCTACCACTCCTTATCGCAGTAGTGCTTGGCTTCCATGCTTCGGATACTTTCCCTGTGTTTGTGTTACCATCATCCCAAAGACCAAGCACCTTTCTGCTGTGGCCAGCACCCTGCACTCCTCCTCACCGAGAGCAGAGAGGTGACCAAGCAAAGCAGATATGTGGGGATTCAAAAGCTGACGGTCACCATGGTTAACACAAACAGAAGGTGGTTTGAGCTGTGCTGTCTAGCTGTGGTCGCTGGTAGTGTCATAGATGTAAAAATGAGTCAATACATCTTAGAGCAACCAGGAAAAAACGCCGACTGAATGGATGGTGCATAGAAGTTGATATCAAACCTTATGCAGAACTTCAGAGGAGCTGAGCTGACAAACTAAAACCCCTTCTGTTTGTAAAACCTCCCAGAGAAACAAAGGTACAAAAACTATTAATAAACTACAGAGTCCTCCCCAGAAGAGAGGTGATTTTACCACTGCCTGGTTGGTGGGACTGAAAGAGGCCAAGGAGAGAGCAGTCTTGTGTGGACACAGACCACTGGGTAGAAGACCACCCCCAGGAGACACATGCTCTGCTGCATCTCAGGCTTTTTCTTTATCCGCTGTACTGTGGACCCAAAGTTTTTCCTTTCCTCCACATGCTACGGAAAAAGTCATGTTGTAGCATGGAACACTCCTCTAATAGACAAAGCAAAATATCAGCCTTGTTAAAAACCAGGACTGATTATCCCATCTTTAACAATTCTCTTCTTATGTTCCTCTCGTCCCACAAATGGGATCACAAGCTGTTTATTTCTGGCTCTTCCTCACAAACCTTGCTCTCAAATGAGCCTCTTGAAAGGACTAAATGGGAAAGCACCAGATGTACGACTTCCTCGAAGAGCTCCAGCAGCAGGGGAATGACCAAGGGCTGGCACTGGTTTCTGCCTTCCTTCTCGCCGAGCCCAAAACCACACCATGCTTCAAGCCTGGGTATTTCTGTGACCTCTGCAGAGCGAAACCACCACCTTGCTCCTTTCATCCAGTAACGCTGCTGAATGCTCCTGAAGCATCGACAGCTGAAACCCATCTCCCTTTCGCTCCTCTATAATTTCTGAGCGAGGACAGAAAATTATAAGCCACAGCTGGCGTTACAGGATAAAACCAATTACAGAAAGCAGGGAGGGAGCAGCGCTGTGTGCACTCGGACACTAGCTCCTCCAAGGACAGCCTCTCCTCTGCCTCTCTCACATTGTACCAGGAGAAGAACTTCTCCGTCTTTTCAGACCTCCCAGCTGGTAGCTGGGGCTCACTTGATGAAGCAGCCAGCGCTTTCCCAAAAGTGAAGTGGCATTGCCACGTTTGCAATGACCTCAATTTCTGCTGAGCCACTTCCAAACCAGAAGTTGAGCCAGAAAAAATCCCCACAAAAATCAAAAATAAAGACATCAGCTCTACACACGTAACATACAGCCCTTTCTACCATAATCCCCTTCCCTCCAAACCCACTCTATCTCATGAGGACACATGTTATAAACAGCCCAGTGGGCATAAAGTGTTTCAGACCCAGGATCTAAGAGCGGCATCGCTGCCCGAGGGCAGAGTTTGGCCCATCACTTCTGTCTCCGCTGCCTGGGATGTGGTTGCTTTTTCCAAGGCACATCCTGCTCATGGACTAAGGGCAGGGGTGAAGCTCTTTGGCTGGTGATTCATTCAGCATCATGAACTCCTGATCAGCAGGTGCTGGATGAGAGCCATCCCGAACATGCCCGGGCACAGTCCCTCCCGAGAAACACAGCAGGTACGGCTGGTGGCTTCTCACTCAACTTCATCTGAAGGATTTTCTATAGCAACTAAAGCCAGGTGTTTGGCTAGTTGGATTAACCCTTGCTTGCTTCATAAAATGGGCTCTGTGAAAAACAGGCATCTTTTTTTCTCACCTTTTTAATTTCTTCTGTGGTGCGGAGACAGCTATGGATCAATGAAAGTGTCTTCATCGATCACCCTGGATGGTTTTTGCTGGATAGAAGATTGAAATGCTGAATCCTTCCTTGGCCAGTCCTTTCTATGATGAGGGGTAAAATGTTCCCTAATTTCCAGCAGGTTACGTGAGGTTTTATCCCAGAGGGTACGGTCTCCTAGTAGATTAAGTCACAGTCTCATAAATCAATCTGGAAATTTGCCCTGCTTCACCCCAAAATTTCCATAGTTCAGTTTCTTTGATGACTCCTAATTGCTCCTCCCCTGCCTCCCACCTCTGGGGTGTTTACACCAATGAGATGGCCTTGTACATATATAAAAAAAGAACCTCCCCCCCAAAAAAAGTTTATATTTACAAGTTTAGTCTTGTACTGTTGGAATTAGACTTTAATTAGGTCAGTCATGTTCCCCTGGTAGGGTATGAATGATAGTGCTGGAAAACAGACAATTTATAGAGACCCAAAAATAACTCATCCTGCTGTTTTTTAAGAAAGATGTGTTTTCTTTGCCCTGCACTGAGGACGTTTACAATCAAGGCCACTTGGGCACACTTGATACCAGTGACACAAACAGCAGCTTGGTCTCACAGGCAAAGCCTGTGCCTCAATTTCCTCCTACCAAAGGGGGGATATCAATCCCTCCCAATTTGACAGGGCTGTGGTGAGGTCATCTGTGTTTGTAAGGCATTTTATCACTCTTGACATGAGACTCCAAGCTATATAACACAAGTGGGTTTTTTTTCAGATCTGCCTTTCAGCCTTATCTACACCGTCTGCTTAGTGCACAAAGTGCAAGCAATTGGATAAACTCAGATAATCAAGGCTTGGGGTGAAGAACCACCACCCCATGGCTTGGCCACCGTGCGCAGTTGCTTTGCCAGGGTGCCTATCAGAACCAGGTCAGCACGAATGGTGAACTAAACCCCCTAGAAGTTGCACAATGTGGGGAAGTACCTTTGGATAACGTCCTGGGCGTGGGTCGCTTCCTCCTCTGACACGGTACTGTCACTGTCACGCACTGGGAGTTCGCAGTTTGCCCGTTTCTCTGTGTCTAGGTGCAGATGCTCAGGTTGGGCAATCGAGTCCCCTGGTTTTGGCGCTGCTGAGAAATTTGCCTTGTAAAACTTTGCAGAATGACTTTACACATCAGACTCATCCCGACTTGGGATTATCCTAACTCATTAAAGAGCTGTGATGAACATGCCAATTGACTACCTAATGAAGGTCTTTACCGGCCTGAGAAGCCGGTGGCCACGTTGCCTTCCCTTAGAGGGACGTGCCCTGCATTTCCAAGGGAACAAGACAGCAAAGCAAAAGGACTCCTGTTCTTGGGGCACAGTGAAAATGAACAAAACCCCAACAAAAATACGTGCTCAGATAAAGTCCCTTTTGATTTTGTGGGAAATGCAGGTTTGAAATGAAAATAATTGGCCAGGCAAGAGGAGGAGAGAAAAAACACAACCAGAAACCAAAAAAAAAAAAAAGAAAATAAAAGGAGCGAGGAGAAAAATAAATAACCCTGGAGCAAAAACGCAGGGGGAAGAAGAGGAAACAAATGAGACAAATAGCAGGAAAAGGGTCAGTAATGAAAGCCCAGATTAGTCGATTCGGTCGAGCCATTGCTTGTGCTGTTCAGGGCAGGGCGTGAGGCCAATCTGTTTTCGCTGGTATTGTTTAGGCTACAAATGCCATGGCAGATTTCCCATCCACTCCTGTGTTTATGTCCGTGCTCCACTCCTAACCACAAAAACATGCGCAGAGGAAACGTGTCCCGAGAAGAGTAAGGGCTGGAAGGGGGAGGATGATGCACCTCGGAGCTGAATGACCTCAAAAAAGCACTTCTGCATCTTAGGGCGCTTTCGCAGAATAACATCTCATTCACGAAATGCTACGGCGTGAGGATTTTCATCTTCAAAACGAGTACATTGATACCTCTGGGTTATTACGAGCTACCAGCTGCAGAGGGCTGCCTGTATTTATACAACACTGCATTATTTATAATATCCCTTTCAGGAGCAGGAAAATACAAGTTAGCAGTTTGATTCCCCACCACCACTTGGAAAACATTGATTTCTCACCCTCATTTCTCCCACCAGAGCTGTAGCCGACCTGACTACGGTTAGTTTACTTCTCCAGGCCAGATGCTCGGCTGGTGAAAAGCACCAACAACCACCCTGGAATACCAGAACTGCCCAGGTTTCTACCCCTGGGATCTGGTTCAGCCTCCCCAACACCAGTATGTTTGTGGGAACCCATTAACAGCTGCTACGACGCTGCAGGGGAGGACAAATATTATTTGTCAAGGGGATGATGGCGTACAAAATGGTGGCCCCATGGGTTTTCCAGTTCTGAACGGGTTTTGATTCGCCCGTATTAAGGATCTGGAGGAATTTTATCGCCGCAAAATAACAAAATATTTAAGGCTGATCAGATTTTGGGTGGAAACTATTTGAGAATGTCATTTTAGCTGAGAAGCAGCAGGGGATTATAAGATTTTACAGTCCAGAACTAACAGCGAGGAATTTCAGCCCATTTGCAGCATCCTGAGCTGTTAACTCGTGAGCAGGCTGGCAAGGCACCCAGAAACATCTTCAAGCCAAAAATAACGGAAGCGGCTAGAAAATATTTCCCCCCCCCATCTCGCCAAAT
Organism: Numenius arquata; assembly: GCF_964106895.1. Lineage (NCBI taxonomy): Eukaryota > Metazoa > Chordata > Aves > Charadriiformes > Scolopacidae > Numenius > Numenius arquata. Next base: position 3,877,926 of record NC_133589.1, on the reverse strand, counting down.
AAATGTACCAAGGACACACATGTTTCAAAAAGGGTTCTTTTAATTAGAAGCAAGTTTGCAAAAGAAGAAGTAACTTTCTCATATAAAATAGTGGAGTGGTGAAAGTGAGGCTAACAAGAGGTGTGGAACAAAAATCCAGGGCAAATCCCCAAGGAGACACTGAAGTAAAAGCAAGGATCTGACGACCGTAGTACACTGAAGGGTAACTCAAACACAGCTGTGGAAGGTGATCCTACCCCTAAACTGGTGGCAGATACCACACCAGAGGACGGACTCCATCCCGAGAGTGGCAAAGTGACCGGCTACAAACTCACCATTAATATGGTGTTCTTGCACCTTCCTGCTACCCGAGAGCTCCCACTGCACCGTGACAGATCCCAGCACTGCCCAGGAGCTTAAGGACATCGAGGGGGGAGCTCTGGTGGCACTTCCCAGGTGTCCCACCTGCAGAACACCACCACGTCACGTTAACAGAAAGGTTTCGTTCCCAGATCTATAGAATCGGACATAAATGGGAAAACACCTCGATATAAAGCTCTGTAACCCCATTCCAGTCTCTATATCCAGCGAGCCAAGCCCCAAGAAAGTGCACAGTGATCAAACAGCATCAAAATAATGAATTTCCTGCCAAGTCTTGTGGTTCCAGGACCATTTAAAGTGGGGAGGTGGCAGCTTTGAGAAGATAAAATTCTGAGTCAGAGCCTGAATCTCAAGTCTTAATGGAATTTCACTCCTTGTTCAAACATATCTCACCTGTCCCCCGTGTCACGTGTGTGCTTATTGGTTGTGGCTCTCTACTACTGGGAGTGGCAAACTTTACACCTTCACAAAGTGCAAGCCAACTGTATTTGTCTGGGAGGGCTGGGGGTGGAAACGTGGGGGAGAAGAAAAGGAATATAGAAATGCAAAGAACTGAAGGGACTTGTTAGGTGGAACCATTTAAGGCCCATGCCCAGCCCAACATGTTCAGTCTTGGGGTGAATGTGCTCCTAATTCAAGGGTGGCTTTCTGTAAGGGGGTTCCAATGGATACTGTACAACCACATCGCCATGCACGTGGCTTTTTGTGAACACCACAGCAACGCACCTCTCCCCACGTGACCTCTAGGAACGCCATGATGATGTATGGACTCCACACATGCTGGCAAAAACCTATAAAAACAACCTAAGAAATGTGATTGAACTAGCAGGAGCTCCAGGCTGAACAAAGCTGTTTGCAGTACAACCTGCCCATCCAGCAACTCTTCTGTGGTGGCTTTTCCTCTCCAAATACACCCCCCTCATTGCTTGTGCCCTTCTGGCTGCTATTCATAAAGGAGGTCACTAAAGATAGGAGGTCTTGGGATCATGTTCAGTCTTACATACCACAGGTTTCTAGGACTTCAAGATTTCTAATGGCCCTAGCAAAGGTTATCTTTCTTGGGTTTTTTTTTTTTTTTTTGGTGTGTTTTGTTTTAAATTTTCCTGATAAATTCCTTTTCTAAAAGGATTTTTCTGAAACAAGTTGCCCTGCTTATCTGAAAGCAGCAAGTGGGAGAAGACACCAGGGCTCTGTATGTATAAACAGCTATCTCTCCTCCCTTTTTGGAGAGCAGATTGGATAATCTTTGGATGACCCAATGGATTTCTTGAGGGAAAACAATGACAAGGATAATAAATGTATCCCATGTCAAGACAGACTCGAATATTTATTCTAAACAATTGCTACAGCAGCTTCTGGCAGAGACCTTGGGTATAAGCAGGAAAAATGAGATCTTGGCCCATCTGCAAAGCACTACTGGCTTTAACACTCAAAATGAAAAGGAAAATGAAAAATCCTTTTGGGTAATGGATTAGTTTCTTTTTCTGTATATTTTTTTTTTTCTTCTTCTCTCCAGTAATGCCAACTGCTTCCAAAAATGGGACCACTGGCCACAGTGTGATTCCTTTAGTAAATGCTGATTAAATCCTTTGCTCTGCGCTCTTGCTTCTCCCTGCCCTCCCCACCAAGGGAGGGGTGACACCCGGGGGGAAGAGAGGGAGGGAGGAGGAAAGTCTGCCACTGATGGAAGTAAGAGAGTGCCCTCTCCTGTCCCTTCTCACTGCTGCCGCTCACACCCCAGCAGCACTGGTTGAGGACCAACATCGGAGCACTGAAACATGGGAAAGGAAAACATTCCACCCAAGGGTGTGGGTTATGGTGGGAGGACACACCATGTGTGACACGGCCTTTTGGGGAGATAAAATGCTCCATGTAGAGGGGGCCGGAACAGTTACAGCCCCTGCACTCACCTGCACTTTTGCACATGATTTAAGACAGGGACAGCCTGAGGGTCGATGCGGTTGGGAGTGCCAGGAGCATCACTGATGGTAGTGGCTGGTGTCATCTCAGCCCTAGGACTATGGTGAAGGCTTGGGCACTTCTTTCCTGCAGGAAATTGGGTATTTCCATGGCTATTGCATGAAAAACGAGCTTCTATTAAACTGTTCCCTGAAATGTCTCCCTTGGTCATTTCATGACACTGTTTTTATTTTTTAATAACAGCCACCAAGAGACCTGAGAAACACGGGGAAATAAATAAATAGATACAAATAAAACATCCTAAGAAGGTGTTTTAAATATAAGCCTTCATTTTTCAAGACTGTTCTAAACAAGAAGATGGAAACAGAAGTGGATTTGATGGGTGAAGTTATTGTAACATGACAACTAATGTTTAAAAGTCATATTTCAAAGCTGTAATTCCCAAAGATTACAGCTATGAAATAGAGCTTTCTTGCTAACTGATGGACTGCTTCCTTCCAGATAGAACAATTATACCTGATATCTGAGGTAAATAAAACCTACCCATTAATCATATTTTACAAGTACAGCATGCTATCAAGAAGGCAGAGGCATCATGCATGTAGCTATACAGGATCCTGGGCAGCAGAACACACATTTTGTGCTCATCTTAGGGGTGAGCAGGACAGCCCACTTCCACATTCTGCAACTGCCTAGGTAAAATAAACCCACATGTAAGAAAAGCCATCTCCTAAACAAAACATAACCCAGAGGGACGATAGTGCGGACTAGAAAGGAACAGAAATACCTTTGTTCGGATCAACAGGTCCTAAAGGAATCACACCTAACCTGTTATTTTGGTGGCAGTCAGAAGAAAAGGGCCATACAGCCAACTCAGCGGGTCCTCAGCAAGGTCAGGCTTTTTAGTTGCAGATGGTTCTGAGAAAAAAGGAATAGTCTATTCTCCTCCCTTTGTATAGATCGTGCTGATCCCCATGTTGTCCCTCAGTGGAGCAGTGGCCACAAGGTCCACTTCCTTTATTCCCCATAGTTTCCTTGCTTTTTTTGCTCAACGTGGTATCAGATCAGCCCCAGGGAGTAACTGCACCTTACACCAATTCAGGTCTGGCAATGTTCAGGAGATACAGAGCTACTTGCACTATGCTTTCCTTTGGAGCAAAATCTTCAGTGTTCAACCTACTTTCTACTAATCTATATCCCTAAGTCCTTAGTGGTCCTTGAAAGGCTCCTCCTGTAGCACTACCTCTCATACCTGTTGGATAAGCGCCATTAAAATTCCAACAGCGATTGCATTGCTATGTCACATGAATATAAAACAAGGTGTTAAAAAATATGTAATCTGATGCAGGAAATAACAAAGGAGAAAGAAAACAAACCAGAAAGTCACGTAGATAATTCTGTCTAAGAAACAAAAAACTCAGACTGAAAACAAATTTTTGTCAGTTCAGTAATTAAAGCAAAGTCCATATGGCTTAAGAGAACAGTCAAAGTGCACAGAAGGCAGTGGGTTTTTTGTTTGCTTTGCATTCCTCTTCACAGTAAGCTCCACGTCATCCTCTTTGGAGCCCCTTCTCCATCCCACACACATCCTCCCCAGGTGCAGAGAGGGGGATGGCGCACAGGGTTTTGGCTCAAGCCTGTGTCTTTGCATATCTCTTGCCATCTAATGAGCTCAGAAGCCCTTAAACACACCCACTGGAGTTTTTGGTTTTGAACTTTTTTTTCTTTTTTTCTGGAGCCTTTGGAGAGGAACAGCAATCCAGTGCCAAAGCCATCCAGAATCTGTATGCACCAATAGCAGCAGCGCTCAGAGGCAGTGCCAGAGAGTAAAAGCAGTTCTGAGACCCTTTGCCCTGTCCAAGAAGAAAGGTGGCAGCAGGGCCGAGCTTGCCCTTGGACCTCACCCGTTCAGGTGAGGTGCCACCAGGCTACTTCTAACCAGCCCCCATGGGCAGGAACAGGCAGCCACTGTAATCAGTGCCAGGCTGGTTTCAACAACCTGCCTTGAAGCCACCACCACCCAGTGCCACAGCTGTCCTGCATCCCCCCGGAGAGGACAGGGACAATTTGCAATAGCAACAGTCAGCAAGCAGCAGGATACTGGTTTTTCTGGCTGACCTACACCCACCCAGGAGGAAATGCCAGACACTGTAGTGGCAAGGACTCGCCTACTTCCAAATTCACCTTTCAGTCTCTTGGGGGAAAAAGTCTGGTGATCCAGGACTGTTGCTAGGTCCAAGGGCTGGACTTGGATTCTTTAAATCCCTGACAACTTCCTTGCGAGTAAACAACTTGCTGCTAAACATGATAGACTCAGGAAAAAAGGACAGAAAAGAAGAAAACAAAAAGGGAGCTATAAAGAAGGATGGGAAATAAACTAAAAATCCCCTCTCTTCTTTCCAAAAGCTGTAGCTTCAACCGCACAAAGCAGCCTGTAAATGTGCACACGGTAATTCATGACCCTAATTGCTTGAACAACCTGGTTAGATCTATTTGGAGACACTTTGTTGCTTCTCCCAGATATGAAGCTGAAGAATCAATAAAAGGCACCTGTGGACACCAAAACTCACCCAGTCCATGTGACGTGTCTTTGTACTAAAAAAATAAATAATCAAGCAAACCCAGCTACCATGTACTTTTTTACAGACCGGTAAGGAGCACTGCAGAGTCTGGGTGAGAAAGGATGCTCAAATTCTATTGACAGGGTAGGATAACTTTGATGATCAAAAACCTCATCAATTAGTAGACTCTCTAGCTTGTTACTGCAACCTTAATTGAAAGATTCCTCTGGCTTGCTGGGTTGTGTCCTTTGACTTTTAAAAAATGACTGATTCAAATGGCACACGCAGTCCACGAGGGAGAATGAGAGCCACACCAAAAATAAACTGACCTTGCATCTGAATTCTTCCCACTTGCTTCACCCACCGCTGCCTACAGGGCTCTTTTGGGCCATCTCCTCTTCTAAAGGCCCTGGAGTTGGAATATTTAAAGAATGCAGCAAGTCCCATTTGAACAAGAAGGAAAAGCAGGTCAGTAATTCAGTATAAATACACCAGTAGTGAGCCTAGAGCAGACACAGTGACACAACTGAGCCTACGTTGATCAGCCAGTTCTCCTAATGCACGGAGCAGCAATGAGAAGAGGAGAGAGGAGGTGTCTGCTTTTCATGTAAAAATTTGTCCCTTTTCTATATTTTCCTACTTGACCTTGATGACAGGGAAAAATTAAGAAGGAAAAAAAAAAAAAAAAAGAGTAGAGAAAAACGAAGAAAAAGGAGCCTGGGAGGTTTTATGTTTTCTCTTCAAATCACATCACGAAGTCACTCATTGCATCTAGGGAATTCACCTCCTTGTTTGGGAATGGGGGGACAGGAGGAGAGGAGAGAAAGAAAGAGGGAAGAGAAGGGCATGGGAGCTGCTTCCTGAAGCAGTGTTACAAAAAGCGGTTAAAAAACCCCTACTATTCACAAGTGGTTAAAATCATCACTTTTCAGAATTCCTTTTTTTTTTTTTTTAAACAAAGGTTCAGCTAGTTCAGCTCCGTATTTTTAGAGTTGATTGTCTTCAGAAAGAAAAAAAAACAAACCCCAGCCTCATCCGTGTTCTCATCCGTTTCTACCCTGATAGAGAAGTTCCCCACAGTTCACCGCACCGGTCACGCACGCACACAGTCACTGCGACGGGTCCCTCCGAGGGACCATCCTCCGGCCCCGTCTCAGACGAAGGAGGAGAACCCTGTCACTGGAGTCCGGGAGCCGGGGGCGGGCTGTCCCGTTGGGGTGTACACCCCTCCTGAGCTCTGTGTCGTGATGACAGTCTGGAAATAGGGTTCTGTCTCGCTGGCGGCGCACTCCTCGTATCTGTAGGATGCTGGGTGCTTCACCCCTTTCTGCTGCCGCTTCCATGAGTTGTAGTACGTGGGGTCACTCATGTAATGGTTCACGAAGGAGTGCTTTGGCAACTCATCTTCATAATCCGAGTCAGTGGCCTGGAGCATCAGGGAAAAAAAAAAATAAATAAAAAAATCAGCCATTAGCGCCTGCGATTTGGCCTGTTCCACTCTAAAAGAAATTACAGACAAGTTTAATATCACCAGCTGACAAAAGCTGTAATTTTAGGGTAGGCTGGTTTGTACTGCAAGCGTAATACATGCTGGGCAAGTAGAAAAACACTGGATGTAGAAAAGCACTGTGCTCTGGTTTTGCCAGGCTTTGCTGCTAGAGGGAGAGTCCCCTGACAAACGCTGGCAATAAGAGATGCAGAGAAATCCCTTCTAATTCACTGCAGAACGCTGCGGCAGGAGCAGGAATTCCTGTTCTGAGACAAGATGCAGGGGAGTGTAGAGGTGGCATGCATAGGGAAACCGACAGCTTTCAATCACTTAATCAACAAGACTGCAATTACAGTTGTAATTGAGACTCTCTCTTCTTCCGACGCAAGGACAGAAGGAACGTCGTCCCTACAAACGCGCTTGTTATCTAGATGTGCTGCTAGAAGTTATCTAGATGTGCTGCTCTTCCTGGTGGTCAGCCCAGGCCACCTGCACAGTACTCTGAGTTTGGCTTGGTATTGAAAATTAGTTATATAACTGAAAGGGAATTAAGCAAAATCAGGTTGGTTTTTTTTTTCAGGCAACTCTCTCTGCGTGTTCCAGCTGATTACTGGTGGTACAACAAGGCACACAACCAGCGGCGATGGAAGAAAGAGAATGCAAAATCTGGAAGAGAAGAACTGCCAGGCAGGAGGGGCTGCTTTCTTGGGATGGCTCAGGCACAGCCCTGTGTTCAGAGCACATCTTACCCCTTGAAACATTTATGCGTGGTGGCTGGGTAGCTTCAAAGCTCATATCGATATCGAGTGGGAGCTCTATTGAGACGTAACCAGATAAGCTTCGTGCATCTGCCCCTCCTCTGAAGCACGGCTGCTGTGATACAGCTGGAGGAATCACAGAGGGCTCGTACATCTCCTCCAAGCCCAGAGACCACGGCAAAGCCTTGGCCGCGGTATCCAAATGCACATTTTCCTTCTGTTCCCAGCTAATGTTCCCACCAGTCACAGCCACATCCCATACAGCACACAAACATTTACCCAGTCATTTCCATATCTCATGTCTTCTCTCAAAATCTCCGATTCCAGCATGCAGAAGCTTTTATTCCATTTTTTTTTTCCCCCCTGATAATCTGCATAGCTGATTCTAAAGGCAATTAAATATCAAAGTAGTGGCTGCCTAAGACATACAAGAGAGAGACGGGTAAGTGCAGCTCGTAACTGTTAGTTGCTGCAATTAGTTTCAAAAGGTTGGTATCGTTCTGATCTATGACACCACACAGCAAACACACATCCTTCTTGATCCTGTCTGCCTCACAACCGGTCTCTCCTCCTCTAAAGCTCCTTTTTAATGGTCTCTAAAGAACAATCCTCAAATGCCTTGCAAACCATCATTTGAAAAGGGCACCGCATCCATCATCCCACTTCTTTGCCTAGATAGCTGCTTCGATACTATTTCCTGCCCATTTTCCAGCACAGAGGGTGATGGACAGAGCTGAGAAATTTTTCCCAGAGTTTTCCAGAAGTCTGAGCAAAGCAGCTCTTTTCAGCTTTGCAAAATTTCCCTTCCACTACTACCCATGCTTTGGCTCTTTGGAATTATGTAGTTTGATTATTTTAAGAATGCAGAGCTTCGGGTGCCTTGACAAGTAATTACTACTACAACAAAACCCTACCAGCATTAAATAATTATTCCAGAAGGAACTCAGCAAGTCTGTCTCCTAGAAAAACCTCTCCTTTGCACCAGCTGCCAGCCTCGGGAAGCCAAAACCTGACTCCCGCCAAAGACCTTCCCAAACAGGTGGTTTTTGTGGCATGCCTGGAAAATCCCCAGATTTGGACTGTTTCACAACCTGTAGGGGCAGAGAGCAGCTCCGAAGCCTTGGCACCGCTGCAGGGAACATCCTGCCAGCTCTGCCCTGTCTATTTTTGTAAGGGGCTCCAACAAGAGTGGCTCTGATGGCTTCAGATGTGGCAGCAGGCTGGTCCTCAGCTGCAGACACAACCAACTTTGCCTGTAGACCAGAAGATCCCCAAATCCAGGTTTCCTCTGTTCTCATCAAGGATCAAGGTGCCACACTTTGCACCAGCCTTCATCTCCAAACATTCTGCTACAGCTCCATCATCTAATGTTAAGGTAAAAAAGTGCCTGGGGAGGTGGAGGCTGCTGTGGGCATCTAGAAGAAAAGTCTCTGCATCCCAAGGCGAGGCTGGTGGTTAAGGATCGCTCACCTGAAGCGGCACCTGAAGGTGTGAACTCCTCCAGCTCTCATGGATGCGCTCCCTCCATCAAAGGCACAACGTGACCACTGCCCTTGCTGTGTCTTTTGATTCCTTCCCCAATCCACTGTCTCTCTGACTGACTCGGACATGCTCAGCCACCCCCCAAAGAAACAAGCCCCCACTGAGAAAATGGATCACAGCCGAGCTGAGGTGTCATAAACATAAGGAGAAAAATCCTCACAAACTTCTAGTGCCTCCTTACTGCTCTTCCTGATGCCCCTGCAGACATATAGATACATAAAGACAAGTAAAAGGCTGGAAGCTCTAAGAAGAAATGCTGAGAAAAGCTGTATCCAATAGACCAACACATGACTTGATCGGTATAATAATACTGATGCAGCCACTTGATTTCCGTCCATTGCTAGCAGAAAAATACTCACCCACAAAACTAATATGATTTCTGTACCTAAGCCAAGTTCTTTTGAGATTGCCAGAAGTCAACATAATAAACAGGAGAAATACTGGGAACGCTTTTAGATGGGCTGCTGGCGCCATTTGAAATGCGATGTCACTTGGACTTGCCATGAACAGAAAGAGGAAATTTAAAACAATATCACCTACTGATAATCTGTCCACTAATTAGTCCATTATACCAACTGAAAGAGAACACTAATTTGGTGTAAATAAGGCCAGTGCCTTTCAGAAGTCACTTACATGAAACATATACAGCTGCCCTAACTTCAGCCTTTCACCATCGTTAGCACTGATGCTGGAAAGGTGTTGGTGCAGATTAAACGTGGTACTTGTTGGTGTGGATTAAACGTGTTTCCTTCAGAACAGGCAGGAACTGACTATTCTGTCCGTGTTTCTAAAGTATCTTCTAAGGTCTGCTCAGAACAAGGTACTAATAACCACCCTTATCAGCAAGGAATTCTCTAAATTGCCATCCCACATCCCTCTCTGCCCTGATGAAAATCAAGGAGTAGCAAGATAAACCTGTTTTGCATGACAATACAGACAGCTTATACTAGAGGATTACTTTTTAGTGGTTTTTAAACTATTGAGTAAATAGAAATGCTGCAGGGCTTTTTGCTTTGTTTTCGGTTTTCTCCCTTCCGTGCATCTGTGGCTTTGTTACCTTGGAAACCTCCATAGGCTGGAGCCTGATTGGGTGTGCAGTGACATTACAGACTGTCAACCAAAGGTGCATGGATGCCTATGAAACAACAAATACAGAAAATGAGAGGCTATTTAAGCATTTTATTGGTAGCACGAAATGCACAGGTGCTGCTCAGAGTGCGACCAGAGTTGGCTGGCTTAGCCAAGGGGAAATTTGAAAATAGTTCCAATTATATTTTTTTTTCTTTAAAGTGACTGCATAAGAAACAACCGTATGAGATTATTTCTAAAAATGTAGATGGCAGCAATTTCTTTTGGTTGACATTAAATGAATATGCTGTAAGAAAGACATGGTAACCTTGTAAGCAAACAGATTTCTCCGCACATGGGAACCCTTGCTTATTTAATGCATTACCTGCAGCTGGTTTCCACATGGTGCCCAACTTGTAAAAACCGTTGAAGAACTTTATCGGAAACAAATTAAATCATATTCCCTATGAAGTGTTAAGTGGAAATTTATAATATCTTCCCACAGAGCTGAAAAAGCAAAAGTCAGTCAGACTGCAGAGAGCAGCTGGGGAGACCAGAGTGTGGCCAGCGTTCAGCACGGACTGGTAATGTGGGCAATCTGTGAGAGTATTATCTCCTGAAAACAGTTTTTGGGAGACCACAAGGACATGTGAGAACAAATACACACACACACCCCCCCCACCCTCCTTTCCCCTCCTGTAAAACCACTCCTTCATGGCTGGATGACATCGCAGATACATCGTCAAACTTCTGTACATGGTGAACACCAAATTTCTTCAGATTATCTGTCCAGAGCCTCGTCCACTTGACTCATTATCTAAGAGCCTATTTTTATTAATCATTTAGAAATTACACTCTTAGCACTCTCTTGCTCCATACCTGCCAATTAAACTACTTTAACCTCATTAACAGGACTGGTGCTTGGCTTTCATGATATGGAGTAAATTAACCACTTGATTTATGAATATTAAGAGCACTGCTCGGTCTGCTTGATTTTCTCTTTGTTTCTCTCTTGCTCTCCTCATCAGGAGGGAGCTGGGAGGAAGGCTCCCAGGCAGCTGTGTTCTAAGAGCAGTCAGTCAGCCCGAAAGTTTCTCGCAGACTTTGTGCTCAGTAAACCCCATGAGACTCAAAGCCAGTGACCTTCCCTTCTTTTCCATAGAAAATCTTGACACCTCAGGCAACAGGGGTAAGACTAAGCAGCAACAAGATGACATGTGGGTTGAAAGCAAAAAATACAGTTTTTGGCCTTGCCTGCTCTTACGTACATCGTATTATGCGGAATTTGAGATCCACATGAAGATGCATTAGAGAAAAACAGCATCAGGACTCCCTTTGCTGCAGAGGACCAAATTTGTGTAGAGCTCTTATATAAAAAGATATATTTAACTCTTCATGTAATGGGAAACATTCTGCCTGCTAAGAGAGATGGAAATTCTGAAATTCTCAGAAAACAGAGCTTGTCTGTTAAGATCTCCTTTGAGAATAGAAACGGAAAGAGCAGAAAAGATAAACAGGAAGAGCTAATAGGTACAGGAATACTTGAAAAGAGAGTGGTCAAACATCTATACCCACCTCTGCCCCAACCCACCCTCACCCTCCTGTCTGCACCAGTCAACATAAACAGCATTTTCAGGCTGATCAAAAGGCAGCGTCTCCTATTGCTACCTCTACTGGGAGCGTATTAACATTTCATGCCTAAAAGCACTCCCCACCACAAGAAAAAAACAAGCATCAAAGACATTATACAGAAGGGCTGCATATCTAAGCCCCAAGGAAAAACAGGAGGCACGTTTTGTTCACATACTCACATGCACACACAGATTGACAAAAACACTAGAATCTCAATTGAGACCTTTAGGCTCAACTGCAATACTCGGTAAATAAATAATATTAATAATAGCCTGAGAAAAAGAAACAAAAAATGGCTTTCTTCTCTGTTGTACAAACAGCGCATACAGAAGGCAGTAATGACACCCTGCGAGTAGACTTTTGCGCATTACCAGGAAATACCACATGGGGCATTGAAATTAATGTCAAAAGGTGCCAGTGCTAAATTCATGATCATGCTCGGCAAACTGTTTTAATGACAGGTTTAATGCTGGGCTGTTACAGTGACATGACCAAAGCACTATAGGTTTAATCTGGAGGGTAACGCTCGTGCACGGCAGAGACAGCAGCTCCAACTACACACCACGGAAAGCTGCCGGCACGACGGGTCGGCCACGGGGCAGCGCAAAGCAGCAGGCTGTCCGTGGTAATTAGCAGGAGGTGAGAGCTAGGTAGCCAGGAAAAGCAGCTGTAGCTGCAGGTGCAGAAAAGCTCCAGATGAAAACTGTCATCTTCTTTCTCTACTTGCTGCTCTTGATTTATTCTTGCTGGAAGGGTCAGCTTTGGAGCGGTTTGGCCCACTGCTCGCTTCTTGCGCTGTCAGTTCAGATTCGTCAGGATCTCAGCTGACAACACACGGTTTTAGAGACAGATTTACCTTTCTGGATATGTCTGGAAGTCTGTCTGTTCACCCCTGGCCACTGCAGGGCTTTTACAGACCACAAGCACTTTCTTCTTAAAGGGGATATACGAGACAAGATGGATAATGCTGGCAAACACCCACCTTCCTTGGACAAGAGTCTAGAGACGACCCGAGCAGAAGGTTCCTCTTGAGCTAGAGTAAGGCTGCGGGCTGGGGTGTTCAAAAACCCAAATGCTGGGCTCTCACAGCCATTGCCATGTGCCCCCTGGCAGGTTTCTCATGCCCCACTTACTCCCTCTGCAAGAGAGGCAGCAGTTCTCACCACGCAAGACCACTCTTCTGAATCTCGGTGTTTGCCAGAGCTGTCTCAAAAAGGCACCGTGAAAACTTCAAACCATATCCCATACTTCAGTCATACAACAATCCAAAGAGAGTCCCACCTCATCCAGACGGGAGCTGCAGCTAGATGGTTATTTTGCTGGTTATTTTCCTAAAAGTGCTTCAAGTCTGCAGCCCCCAGGCAGAAGGGGACGTGCAGCCCCTTCCAGAGAGGTCAGCACACACTGGCTGACTGATTGCACTTGTCTTTCTACATAACACTGGAAAACCATGAATACCTGCCAAGGTCAGGTCTGGAATCTGCCCTGCCTGGGTCCTGCTTGTCATTTTTTCCTTTGACATTTTAATTTTAAGATGTCACGCGAACAGCCTGGTGAACCAGACATTTCAAAGTCCCCACGACAGACAAACAATGACACCACAGTACAATGCAGGTATGGGATTGGAACTCCAGAACTTGCCAGGGTTTGTCAGGGAAATGCACATCTGCAGTGGCTGGACAACATCTGGTAAGGCAAAGAGAAACCCTTACCTCCGACTCTGACACTTCTAAGGGCTTCTCATTCAGGCCCAAGCCCTCGGTCAGCACGGCCCCGTTGTACTTGTTGCAGATATCCTCATCAGAGTAGTGCAGCCCCCCTGGGCTTGGGCGAGGAGGAGACCTAGGAAATGTAAAGGGTGAGTGCAGGGGATGTTGTCATTTCTCTGAAATGACACAATTAAATCATACCTAGAAGCCAGAATCACAACCTGGGGCAGTGACTTAGGTGTTGAAGTCCTCCCTACGTCCTCCAGACAACAGTCTCTCCCCTTTGCCTATTTAACAGCTGCTTGAAGGTAGATTAAAAGCCATTTCCAAGAGTGTGGTGTTCTTACCTGGTTCCATTCTTCTTTGAGAAGGTGCTCTTGATGTTCAGGTGTCTGCTGTTGAGCTCCAGAGCAGTGAAACCTCCATTATCCAGGGTGACCGACTCTTCCACATTGGAGATGGTTTTACCTGGAGCCAGGCAATCAAAGATTCAGCTGAAGAAAAGGCACTTTTCCCCCAAATACAACTGTAAGACCTAACTTTTCCTTCTTCGTGTTTTATGACTTCATTAATTATTTGAAAATCTCTTTACTTTTCTTACTGGCAAATGAGAACAATCAGAGTGGAGGAGCAGAGCTTGTCAGCAGTGTGAATGGGCAGGAGCCAAAAGAGGGGAAAGGAGGAGTCATGGATGGATGCATTTCATTCAGAAGTAAGTATCAAAACAGTGCAGATGAACTGTGGTCCAAAAGTGCTTATTCTTGTCTTTTGGCTATAAATAGAAAGCAGGTGACTAATTCAGGTGGCCACTGAAGATGTTCTAAATCGGGTGCTGTGAATCCCATTCATGCTGACTGAAGCAAAGCAAGAGAAAATAAAAACAGGAAAGGCAAAAAAGAGAAAAAAAAAAGGTAGGAAAGAAAGCAATAGATAGTAGGGTAAGTGGATAGCAAATGGGAAAAAGATGTCAGAGCTGTAATGAGGGTAAGATACAGATGTGAGAAATCACTGGACAATGGAAGGCAGGGAAAAGGACAGGGGACTAGAAGAAGAGGGAAAATACAGCAAAGTATATTATTTCTTGTGATCAAATATAGCAAGAGCTTATTCTCTCCCGTGCTCATTCTTTGTAATCCCAAAGGTGTGAGCTCAGCTCGTGTCCCGGGGAGAAGGACCGGTTGCATATTGCCACTTTGCAGCAGACAGGTACTTTATCCTCGGCTTCAATTTCAGTGCTACATTAAGACTCAGTGTGAACACTGGTATCTGACAGCACAGGTCAGACCTGTCTTTTCATGTCTGTCCCCCAAACACAGAGCAAAACTAAGAAGATGAGAGATTTCCTATGCGCTACGCATACAAATACGTAATAGTATTAACTTGGTAAAATGCCACGGTATTCATACATCTTATATCTCATGGGACTGAAATCTGATTTTCTAACACTTGTTAGAAGTGAATTATAAAGAAAGAAAAGATCTTCACTTTGGGACTGAATTACTAAATACTGCCTGGAAGACTCCTTCATTACATTAATCCCTAAGAATGGGCAGCGCAAAGACCCATCCACCTGATCCTACTCATTAATGTGCCTTTTTTTGGCACCTCCTGGCATCAGAGCAATTTCTTGCTGGAGGTGGAGGAGGATATCAGAGAAATACACATGTGAACAACCCCTTCAGGACTCTATTATATCAGGAGAAGAAAAAGCAAAAACAATATTCAGAGCTCAAGAACTGGGCGTTTTGAAAGGGAACTGTTTTAACATTCATAGTTATAGAGCAGGTAGCTGCTCTTTCCTTTCAGAAAGGAGACTGGTAAAAATCATAACTAAAGGAAAATTCACAGCTTCATGCTCATTATGCCCTAAAGTCTAACAGGTCCAGATAACCAAGACACCTCCTAGCTGCTTGGCCCCCAGCCCAGCTGGGCGTATGGAACGAATGCGAAATGCAGGCACTCTATTTAATATAATGGAGTTGTCATATAGTCCTCACACATACAGACCTAGAGTATTCGCATTGGGTACAGCCAGGGAAAAGCAGAATCTTCCTCCTTCTTCCCATCTATCAGGGTGTGATGACAAAGCTAAATGAAGTCTCAGCTCATTCCTTTTTTGTGGTCTTCTGCCAAGTATTTGACCCAGACTCCTTGGGCTTGTGCCACAGTCCCCGGGACTTCCAGATGCTGTCCCATCCAAGCCCATGGCTGGTTAGCATCCAAAACCTGGTAAGATCAGGCTCTCTTTGCTCATAGCCACACTGGGCTATTTCTACCAAACCAGACAGTAAAAAGATCTGAGTCTTCTACCAAACAAAATACCTATAAACAGAGTCCACAATGAGGAAATCAGGGGTTCAAAGGGAAGACCATTTCTAATTCCCACAGCTCTTGAGAGTGTGTGCACAGCACAGAGCCAATGTCTTACCTGTGCTGCAGTTCCTGTACTTCTTGCTTTGGCCATGCAGGACCAATGCAAACACCACCAGGAGGATGAGGATCAGGCTTGAGAGTGCCATCACCAGCAGAAACCACCACTCCTCGTAGAAAGGGGCTTCTGTTTGTGCTGAAAGACCAAAAAACCAAATAACAATTCCTCTTCGTGCTCCTTCAAAATTTTCTCTTCTTCCCCACAGGGAATGATGCATCTATAACAGCATTCAGGAGAGAGGTGTTCAAAGGAGGTAACATGGTCTAGTCTGCAGTGAGGCTTTCAAGGGGCCTGCTGACACTTCTAAGATGGCAAACCGAACAGGAGCATATCATGGCTCCAACACCTCCACAAGCATCTTTCACACACCCAGAGCAGTGCTCCAGGGTCCCTTAGCTAAGAAGATGTTATCACCAGTGAAGAGAGGGAGGTTTCTTCCCACAGCTCTGCACACTTAAATTTCTTGACTGCTGCGGTGTGCTTAATACTCCCTGGGCCAAAGGAACCACTCGTATATCTGTCATGACCCACGATGATTCCACTTTTTAAGAGGTATGCCCAACCAAAACGATGCTCAGTGGCTCTTTGAAAAACACAGCTAGTGCCAGGGAACAAAATACACTTGGTTCAGTGTCTTTCAGTACCTCCAGTAACTCTGACTTCCAACATTCACTGCTACTCTATACTGTTTCCCCATCAGCTTGGCCAAGCCTGACGTGCAGCTCACGGGTATCAATTCAGTTCCCTGGATTTTCTGTTATTTCAAGTCATTTCACCCCATTTGACCTCAACTGGAGATGCAAAACGATACTAACTTCCCCTTTCTAGAACTATCTTGCCAGTCTTGATTTAAAAGTAATAAGTATTGTTATTTTCTTGCGGTGATACTCTCTTTGTCAGCATCCCTCAGCTTTGTGAAAAAATGCTGCCACTGGAGCACAAGCCAACAGTTGTATATAATTTCCATGTCATCCGTAAGGTAGAAGAACACCTGGTAGGAACGGGTGATGCCAGGAGACCAACTTCAACCAAACCCCTCACTATCATGAACCCAGGCTCTTTCCCCGACTGCCCTGAGCCCTGGATCTAAACACAAGTCTGTTGTCAGCCTGACGGTAGGAGCTCAAATTTGTTCCAGACCACTGGGTATTCTGCAGCAGTGAAAAGCAGCCACGCTCTTTCTTTGCTAGAAGGCCAGTTCAGGCCAATAAAGTCCTAAAGGCAAACTGCACGAGCCATGCTGGGCTGAGCAGATTCAGTGCAATTTATACCTCCCTGCGCTAGCTGAAGTGGCCAGCCTAAAATGCTTTATACTTTTATGACTGTAAGTCTCAACGGAAACCTCTTACTTTCATGCAGCAATTTGAGATGAACACTGAAGCATCAAAAGGAGGTGAATTAAATAGTTCTGTTCAAGTGGAGAACTTGCAAACAAACGTTTTATTTATAAAAAGCATCACAAGGAGCTGCATGCCCAGCTTCAGAGGAATAATGTCTTCCAGGAAAGGAAAGACTGAAGCAATTACTGACCCTTTGCATTGTGCTACAGCCTCTGTGAAGCCTCAGAGAGCAAAAACACTGACTTGGTGTTTGAAGTGGGTTGTCTGTGCCCTTGTCCTGAAGGAGAAAAAGCAAGGGTAGCACTCACTGAAATCCATAGACAGCTCTCACAGGCTAAGTGGTTAATTGTGTAAGGACAAACACAGCCTCGATGGCGATAGCAGCATTTACTACTCCTGCCTGCTGGGTAACTGCTGAACGGTGTTTATGCTTTTCACTGGAGGAGCAAAGAGATAAAAGCCACTCCAGATACTGGAGCATCGCCAGGTCCTCAGGACTCTCCAGAATTTTGAATCACAAAGCCGCTTTATCAGGTTCTTTTATTCCTCTTGTCTCTCTTTGCTGACACAGCAAGGATGAAGCCTATTGCTCCAAAGCAACCCGGAGCGGTGCTGTCTCTGCAAGGGGAAGAGGGGATCCAAGCGAAGCTCTCAGGAGGGCAAGCTCTCCCTCTTCACAACAGGGCACCGAACTCGAGCTGCCCAGACATGGCAAGCTGAGTGGAAGTGGCTTTTTAGGCTATTGAAGTTCCTTCAGAAAACCGGAGTGCCAGGCTGCTCAAAAGGGATTTGGGGAGCACATTTAGGCCACAGCCTTGCTTACTGGGAATAAGCAGGGAGGGTGGGAAGAGCCCGCGAACATCACCAATGAGCTGTTCCGATGAAGGAGGAGTGGAGGCATCACACTGTACTGGAACTGCCAGCACAGAGGATATCAGGAAAAATTTTGTGAAACTACACTGCTGTATTTTTGAGAGCTAAATACAAAATAGCACAGAAAATGTTTATCAGAGAACCCTGGGAATAAAAAGGGGAAACAGAGTAAACAAAACAACAAACTAGGAGAGGAGAAAAAGAAAACAAATTGTAGACTGTGTAAATTAGTTTCAGGGCAAGAGATCTTGCATATAAACACTCATGAAATTCCTGAGAAGGTTCTTTGTCAAACTTTAAAATGGCACACACACAATTTTCCTCTAGAGAGTAAAGTATAAGCTAATAACAAGCCTTGATTCACTACTATAGGACTCTGGCTTTACCCTAAAACAAGTGAAAACAAGCTGCCCTTGATCATTTTTTGCAAGTAGAGAATCTGGGTTGTTTTTTTTTCCTCTTCCCCTCTCCCAACTACAAGAAATTCCATCAGAAAAGACAGTTTAAAAAAAAAATAAAAACCAACGATTACCTGATACTGCCACAGAGGGAACACTTGGTTCTCCATAACCAAATTCATTGACAGCCACCACCCGAAATTCATAGGTCACACCCTGTTTGAGTTTGTCCAGGCCGACCGTGTAGGAGGTAGCGCTGCGAGGGATGTCCTTCACAAACATATCCCACAGCCCTTCATCTAGGAACATGGAAAGGAACATGGAGAGAAACGGCATGAACTGCGTGACTTGGCACTTTCTTCTGCTCATTAAAAAAAAAAAAAAATTGGCATTAATTACATGTTTCAAGCACAGGCAGTGGACATGCTTACCTGAAGGCTGCTCAGTGACAGGCACAAATTTGAATGCCCTGCAAGACCCCATCTGTAAAGGCATCTATTCATGATGGGGGCCTTATAATAGACCAGATGGAAGAGGTCTCCTCTAAAACCTGCTGCAGCACCCACGGTGACCTGAGCTGGCTGGAGCAGCCACCAGCCATCTGGGTCCCTCCTGCCCAGGTAAGGTCACCGCATCAGCACGCCTGTTATTTGACACGGCAAGTAAACCCAGAGCAACCTGCTACATTAATGAG